>NC_138227.1:33823595-34232974 GCF_964197995.2 Scardinius erythrophthalmus | reverse complement strand
AAAACTAGAGGTATTTCACATTTCATGGAAAGAGAGCTCGATTGCTTACAGAGAGGCTTTAAAAGCTGCTAGATCTGCTTATTTTTCAACCCTATTAGAAGAAAATAAACATAATCCTAGGTATTTATTTGAAACGGTGGCTAAACTAACGAAAAATAAAGCTTCAAGCACCAAAGTTTCCAAGCAACACAGCAGTAATGACTTTATGAACTTCTTCACTTATAAGATTGATAATATTGTCACAGTGTCTGGTTTATGTTCCTTGGGTCACCACTAGATGTCCTCCTTCCTCACGGTGTCCAGCACACTCTTTAACTACATTCCCCATGATCCTTGTCTTTTCATTGCACTCAGCTGTCCCTTATCACTGATCATTGCACTCAGCCTGTTTCCCATTATCATTGTCATTTCCCTGTGTATAAATACCCTGCCTGTTTAGTGTTTGTTACGGAGTCCTTGTTGTATGTCAAAACACTTCTGAGGTCTGTTTCTGAGTCTGTCTTGTTTGGTTTATTGTTTTGGACTGCTTGTTTGATATTGACCCCTGCCTGGAGACTACGCTTTTGGATTACCCTAATTAAACCTATTGCTATTGGATCTTCTTGTTTCCCGTGTGTGTTCGTGACAAATATCAGGGACAAAATTATAACTATGCAACCGTCTACTACAGTATCACATCAGGCAGTGCATTGTAGTCTCCCTGAGGAAAAATTTGATTCATTCGTTGCTATAGGAGAGGAAGAATTTACTAAACTCATTAAATCATCTAAATCTACAACATGTATGTTAGACCCTATACCGACTAAGCTACTGAAAGAAATACTTCCAGAGGTCATAGATCCTCTTCTTAACCCTCAGAGGTCGGAGATCACGCCGGCGTGATCTGCTCGATTTTTTTCCTTATGAGTTGATTGAGACCCGAAATTCTCTTTTGACTTTGATTTTACAAAACAAGTTTCATGCATCAATCGATTCTGTTAAATGTGTATTATTTTTGTGTATACTCACAATAAAAACAAAGTGTTGTGCTTTTTGCCAAATGAAGAAAAATAAACACGAAGCGAGTTCTGCCTTCTCTGTGTCCGTGTAGTCCATTCTAAAACGCGTCCGAAAATGAGCTGTAGCTCAGTGAATACTCAGTCAAACAGGCATTCAGACACACAGGCATGAACCTTGAATTCTCTTCTTTTTACTGAAGTAATTTATATAAAAAACAAATATTCTCATCTTGTGAAATCTGTATTAAAAGAGAGCGATTCCAGTCGACCTCATTAGAGCTAATTCAAATGTAATGTGACTCCGCCCACGGAGAGCGCGTGCTATTCAAACGCAAATGGCTGAGGTAATCCGCGCAATCCTGTGAACGCCCCCTGTATCAGCTCGAGACAACCAAAACACAAGTTTATTCAGAACATTACTTGTTTACAACACAGCGCTGTGAGGAATAATGAGGAATACGAGGAATACGAGCTGAGGAATACTAGTAAGTTTTTCCTTCTCGGGTTTCTGTTTATGAATGAATGAACGGCATAGATGCGCGCTGTTTACCACAGCTGGCAAAAAACAATATTACCTGACAGTTCTCCATTATGGACGCGAGCGCTCTAAAACTTTCACAGAGACCTCAAAACAGAAAGTACAAATCCTTTCTTTAAAACAAATTTCGTTTTGTATCAATTGTATCTTAATTTTAATAATTTTTTCATTAACAAATTTCCTGGATTTAAAGTAAATAGGCCTATAGGCAATCACAACATAAGGTGCTTGAACTGGAGATCATCATGAATCATGAGCCTACTCGCCTCACATGTCTAAAAAATGTGAAATATATTTACAGAAAGCTGTTTCTAAACAAAACCATCCAAAACAAAAAAACTATAGCCTAATAAATGTGCATTTATCCGGTGCGTTCACTAGCCTACTGCAAAGATCGCGAGTCAAAAGCCTATCGTCAACGAATGATGATTTTTTTAGCAAACCGTATTGCTATACGGAGATGGGTAAAAATCGACTGAAATATGTTGAAATAAAATGTAGGCTATTTGTATAAGCAACGTAAACTGCAAATTAACATTTATATGCCCTAATATTTCATGAAAACAACGTTACATTCAGGCGAAATACGAAAGACAACATTTTGTTTAGTAGATTTGGGTACAGTTTTTACTGTAGAATATACTGCCTCGTCAAATAAGCTTTTGTTTAGCAATTTCTATATATAAAATAGCCTACTATTTTTGTCAAAAATAAAGTCATCAGCTAAGATGTTAGCTGTAATGAATACATAGATAAAATGTAGGCCTATAATCTTTTTTTTTTTTTTTTTACAAAGAAAGAGTACACTTGAAATATTGTTGAAATTGTAGGTTAATTATTGTTGTAATTGTAACCTTTTTAATAAAATAGCAAAACATATTTACAAGATAAATGTAAGCAAAATCTTAAATGGTCAATATAAGTCTTCTTCAAAAGATCCTTTGTCCTTGCATTGTGGCTCAGCCAGTTTCACACCTGTGTGAATGGCTAATTATGCAGAGTGGGATGGGACATTGTAATTTCAGGTGTAAACCACTCCTCGTTCACGCCCCCTCGCATATTGGCTTTCCAAGCAAAACCTGTTTTACATCAATTTAAATCAATGTATGGCTTTATGTGAACAATAAAGCAAGACTATTTTCACATAATTTTGAAGAAAAAATTATAGGCGAGGACATCCATTAGTCAAAAGTCTTATTGACACATATTTACTATGTGTTTTGAGGCCTTATTTCAGAAATTTTAGTTTTTAGTTTTTTCAATATCCATGCATAAACATTATTCTCTCAAAAATGAAAACATGTACATCCACGTGGCTCACATATTATTGTAGCCCTGTTTGTGCTTTATAGAGTGAATTTACACCTTTGCCATTAATATGTTTATAAGCAACTGAAAAAAGCACAAATGTCAGGGCATGTCAGAACATCTCAAGGGCCCCAAAAACAGCCCAGACTCCAGAGGGTTAATATCATTAATTCGTCTTTGTCTCTAGGATACGTACCAAAAAACTTTAAGCTGGCTATGATTAAACCGCTTGTTAAAAAAACGCAACTTGATCCTTCAGAATTAGTCAATTACAGGCCGATCTCGAATCTACCTTTTCTGTCAAAGATATTAGAAATGGCAGTATCCTCACAACTGTGTTCCTTTCTTGAAAGAAATGATATCTGCGAGGATTTCCAGTCAGGATTTAGACCGTACCATAGTACCGAAACAGCTCTCGTTAGAGTCACAAATGATTTGCTCTTATCATCCGATCGTGGTTGTATCTCTCTATTAGTGTTACTCGATCTTAGTGCTGCATTTGACACCATCGACCACAACATTCTTTTAAATAGATTAGAACATTATGTTGGCATTACGGGAAATGCACTAGCATGGTTTAAACCATACTTATCTGACCAATATCAGTTTGTAGCAGTAAATGAAGAGATGTCTAATCTATCACAAGTTCAGTATGGCGTACCACAAGGCTCAGTACTAGGACCGCTGCTGTTCACTCTGTACATGCTACCCTTAGGAGATATCATTAGGAAACATGGCATTAGCTTTCACTGTTATGCCGATGATATTCAGCTTTATATTTCGTCAAAACCTAACGAAACTTATCAATTCACAAAATTAACGGAATGCATAGCGGATATAAAAAATTGGATGACTTGTAATTTCCTACTTCTAAATTCTGAAAAAACAGAGTTTCTAATTATTGGACAAAAAACTTCCTCACGTAATAATCTAGAAGACTGTCTAACACTTGATGGCTGCTCTGTTAAGTCTTCGTCGTCGGTTATGAACCTGGGTGTGCTCTTTGATACCAATCTTTCATTTGAAAGTCACGCGTCTAGTATCTGTAAAACTGCATTTTCCATCTTAAAAATATATCTAAATTACGCCATATGCTCTCATTGACAAATGCGGAACAATTAGTTCATGCGTTCATGACCTCAAGGCTAGATTATTGTAATGCTCTACTGGGTGGTTGCCCTGCACGCTTAATAAACAAACTACAGCTGGTTCAAAACGCAGCAGCTCGAGTTCTTACCAGAAACAGGAAGTATGACCATATTAGCCCGGTTCTGTCAAAACTGCACTGGCTCCCTATTAAACATCGCATCAATTTTAAAATATTGCTGATTACTTACAAAGCACTGAATGGTTTAGCTCCGCAGTACTTGAGCGAGCTCTTAACGCATTATAGTCCGTCATGTCTATTACGATCTCAAAATTCCGGCCAGTTGATAATACCTAGAATATCAAAATCGACTGCTGGCGGTAGATCCTTTTCCTATTTAGCACCAAAACTCTGGAACAGTCTTCCTACCATTGTCCGGGAAGCAGACACACTCTGTCAGTTCAAAGCCAGATTAAAGACACATCTCTTTGACCTAGCTTTCACATAATACATTATAGACTTCTATAATTTAATGTTAGGCTGCATAGATTAGGTCAGCCGGAACCGGGAACACTTCCCAAAAATCCTGATGTACTCGTTACATCATGAGAAGAATGGCATCTACGCTAATTTTAGTGTCTGTGTTTATCCCGAGGTTTTTCCTGCAGCCTGCCGGATCCAGGCCGTATCCAGATCTGACGAAGGACCTTCGCCTGGACCGATAACAACGCAGTGCTGAAGTGCCAACTAGTCTCTCCCTATGGAGGATCCCACTACCACTCTACAGATTAGGCGTTGTCGGGAAAATTCGTTTCGCGGTCCTACCCCAAAGCAACAAATAAAATAAAATTCCTTATCAAATTCCTTATCAAAATTTATAAGTAAAGACAAGTATTTTGTTTAGGCTTGGCTTGTAGGGAATTCCAAACCTGCGTATATTTAAACGCACATAACTATAGAACCCATTCTAAATGCGCATGTGAACGCCATCAGTGTTTCTCACAGGTTCGCGTTTAAAGTCTGTGTAGAGGGAATGGTGTCGTCTTAGCGGCCCCTAATTTAATAACAAATGATCATTGCGACGGAAGCAAATCAATTAAAACTAACTTTAGATGGAAATAACTTAACTCTATTTAAAGCCGAAACAATCTCTGTTACCTTAAATTATACGCTTATCTCTGTAAAGCTGCTTTGAGACAATCTACAATGTTAAAAGCGCTATATAAATGAAGATGACTTGACTTGACAAATGTATGTACCACAAATTATATGTAAAAGGAACAATTTAAAAGCATGATATGTCTCCTTTAATACAAGCCTGCTGTAGCAAACCCGTCCGAATGATGACCAAAATATACTGATGAGTTCAGTGAAGTTTACTGTACATCACACAAAAGATGAGCGTTAGTTCTCTTACGAGAGGTCTCTCGTACTGCGTAAGATATCTTACGCTAGGGGAAAATCCTTTTCGCTAGAAATTGAAGGCAAAATTATCCTTAATTTTTCAATAATGAAAAACGCGTTGCGGCAGCATACAGACATAGGCGAGGCAGCTCGCGCGCTTATTGGCTGTTCTGCGGCAACTGCAGCAGCCTATCGAGTGAGGCCTGGCGTGACGCCAGACCCAATGAGGGTGCGTCGCGCCCGCTGCGTCACATCCCGCCGAAACGGGCGTGGTCTAGGCCCATAAATACCGCTCGTAGGCAGCTATTATCTGATTTTTCATCCTTCAAGCGAAGCACACGCATCGCTGGAGCTGGAGAGAAGACGCGCCGTTGAGAGAGAGCACCTTCAGTGGGACGAGTCACTGAAGTCGCTGGCCGCGCCGCCTTCCTTGCCTTCCTGCTGCGCTTTCCAGCGCCTATATCCTTTTCGATCTCTGTATTGTGTGTGTGTGTGTGTTGCTGCTGCGACACACATCCTAAAAGAGCAGCGTCTTTTTTAAGATGCCTTCCTGCGGCTCGTGCAGAGCCACACGCTTCGCCTGCGTCCAAACCAGTGCCCTTTCTTCCTGAGTTACACGAAGAAGTCGCTAAGTCCTGGAACGCCCCCTATTCAGCTAGAGTGCGTCCATCTGTTTCTCTGGCATTCTCTGCAGTCGACGATGCCAAGAACAGGGGATACCATTCGCTGCCGCTGGTCGAAGAGGCGATAGCGGCCCACTTATGCCCGCCCTCCGCTGGACGGCGCGCTAAGCTGGCCCTACCCTCTAAAGCAGGGTTCACCAATCTCGGTCCTGGAGGGCTGCTGTCCTGCAGAGTTTAGCTCCAACCAGCTCCAACATACCTGTTTGAAAGTTTCTAGTATGCCTAGTGAGACCTTGATTAGCTGGTTCAGGTGTGTTTATTTGGGGTTGGAGCTAATCTCTGCAGGACAGCGGCCCTCCAGGGCCGAGATTGGTGAACTCTGCTCTAAAGCTTGCCGCACGACATCAAGCCTGCTCCGCCGCGCTTTCTCCACCGCCGGGCAAGCTGCGTCAGCGCTGCGTCAGCGCTGCACACCATGGCCACACTTCCGATCTTCTAGGCTGATCTCCTCCGGAAGCTGGATGAGAAGGGACCTGAAGCGATCTGTGTGCCGGACTTGAGGAGCGCCACGGACCTCGCTCTCCGTGCCACTAAGTCCGCGGCACAGGCCATTGGGCCAACTATGGCCTCTCTCACTGTGACTGAGAGGCACCTCTGGCTGACGCTCTCGAAGATGGCCGAGTCCGAGCGCACCGCGTTCCTCGACGCCCCACTTTCTCCCACCGGCCTCTTTGGATCCTCCGTGAAGGACTTTGCGTAGAGATTCGCCGAGGTACAGAAAGCGTCACAGGCTATGAAACACTTCCTCCCGAAGCGCTCCAGCTCTGCAGCAGGCCGTGCGAAACCGTCTGCACAGAGCTCACAGCCCCAGCCACCGCCCACTGCCGCCACTTCGCAGCGCCGCCAGGCCCGAGGCGCGAGACTGCGCTCCCAATCATCCAGCCGCCACCCCACCATGCGCGGCCCGCGGCCTAGGACTGTGGTAAAGCCCGAGGCCCCGAAGTCGTCCTAGCACGCCTAGTAAAACGACAGTGTTCGAGTCCCGCTGCGGCCGGACTTCCACCAAAGCTATTCGCTCGTCCAGTTCCAGCAAATGTGACTGGTCCAGTGTTTTCTGCAGCCAACAAGCCGGTTCTGTCGCCCGCTTGCCTGCACACAAAAGCTGTTTTTACGGCTACCCAGATAAATCCCCAAGAGAGTGTATTTTCTGGTGTCCCGTCCACGGCCGATGGTGTTTTATGTGTAGAAAGAATGCCCACTGCCCAGTGCCCGTCACTACACACAAGCACAGCCTGTCACACAGGGCTCGCGCACATAAAATCGACTCAGATCGATTGCGCATCAAACGTGGTAAATGTGCCCACTGCCCAGTGCCCACACACACTACGTTATGCATGTCTCACAGTTTCTGTAAAAACGAAACCAACAGGCATTCACTTCACTCAAGCAAAAAAGGTTTTCGGTGTGATAAATGTGCCCGCTATCCCGCGCCCACATCCACACACAGACATGACAGTTCCTACGGGACTCGCCCAGCCCTCCCCCTCTCGGTTGACCGCCGCAGAGGAGTCGAGCGCGGGCAATCTGCCCGCTGTTATCAGCGCGCCCCCTGCCTCAGATGTCACGAGCGCGACACTTGTGTTACAGCACACCGAAGCCTCTCCATCGCTGAGCGAACGGAGCGCGCTTCGTATTCAACCCCTAGCTATTCATTCAGATGCATGGGCAAAGCTGCCCGGGGTTTCGAAGTGGGTGCTAGACATTATAAAAAGAGGCTATTCGCTGCAGTTTCGCCCGGCGCCCTCGCCGCTATACGGCGCGCGTCGAGACCACGGTAAAAACAGAAGTAGCACATTTACTTCGAGCCGAAGTGGCGAAACTATTGAGCAAAGGGGCCATAGAAGTCTCTCTCAAGTTCAGAGCGAAGGAGGGCTATACAGCAGATACTTCCTGGTATCGAAAAAAGATCTAAGGCAACTGAACAAAGTGCTTGTGAAGCCACAGTTCAGGATGCTCACAACCAGAAAAATCCTCGCGCAGATTCGCCGAGGAGACTGGTTCGTGTCAATAGATCTGAAGGATGCGTATTTTCAAATACAAATAGCGTCATGTCACAGGCGATTTTTGAGATTCGCCTTCGAGGGCCAGGCATATTAGTACACAGTCCTGTCGTTCGGTTTATCCCTGGCACCCCGTACATTTATGAAGTGCATGGACGCGGCGCTCGCACCCCTCAGAATGAAGGGCTTGCGAGTACTGAACTATTTGGACGATTGGCTGATTCTAGCGCAATCTCGATCAGTGCTCATAGAGCACACGACCATTTTACTCGATCACCTCGAGAATTTGGGTCTCAGAGTCAATTGGGCGAAGAGCTCTCTGTCCCCCAGTCAGACGATATCTTTCCTGGGCACAGAGCTGAACTCGCTGTCTATGATAGCGTGACTATCACCACAGCGCGCGGTGGACGTTCAGCGTGCAGCGAACTCTTTCTGGAAATTTCAGAAGATGCTGGGTCTCATGGCCTCAGCATCCTCAGTACTCCAATAGGCCTGCTCCGCATGTGGCCACTGCAGTTCTGGCTGAAAGCGTGAGTCCCACGCCAAGCGTGGACATCCGGTTTGCTTCGTCTCAAGGTCAATCAGAAGTGCGTTGCAGCTCTGAAACCTTGGAAAGCGGACGACTGGTACCGATCAGGTGTAAGCCTGGGGACTTCCTTGAGGGTGAACGTGGTGTCTACGGACGCATCCACCTCGGGATGGGGAGCGCTGCTCGAGGGCAGACCGTTCTTCGGCCAGTGGTCAGAACGGGAGAAGCTCCTGCACATAAACTGCCTCGAAATGCTGGCGGTAGACAACGCGCTGACGCGTTTTTGTCCCCAAATAAAAGGACACCACGTCCTGGTCCGCTCGGACAACATGTCTGTGGTGTCCTACATAAATCGCCAGGGCGGCCTCAGGTCCAAGAACCTGCACAGGCTAGCGGAACACCTCCTGGTGTGGGCTCAGTGCAACCTGCGCTCGCTGAGAGCAGCGCACGTGCCAGGACTCCTAAACATAGGACCAGACAGACTGTCCAGGAACAATGTTTCGGCAGGCGAATGGTCTCTACACCCACAGACAGTCCAACTGCTGTGGAGAAAATTTGGCAGAGCGGAAGTAGACCTGTTCGCGTCTCAAGAAAACGCTCACTGCCCGGAGTTTTCCTCCAAGAGTAGGGACGCGCTGGCTCATGTATGGCCCCGCAGTACTGCTCGTGGCGGCGCTCTGGAAGAACAAGCCTTGGTTCCCAGCTGTGATGCAGTCAGCGAGCACTGTCCCGTGGCCAGTGCCAGTGAGGAGAGACCTCCTCTCTCAGGCTTACGGCTCAATCTGGCATCCTCACCTGGAATTGTGGTCCCTTCATGTCCGGGCCATCAACGGGTACATGTCGAGCTCCCTAAGGGAGTGATTAACACGATCACGCAAGCTAGAGCTCCGTCTACGAGGAGTCTCTACTCCTCGAAATGGTCAGTGTTTTCGGGCTGGTGAACAGCCCGTGGCGTGTCACCCACAGACTGTGGAGTGACGGAGGTGCTTTCCTTCCTACAAGAGCTGTTGGATAAGGGTAGAACCCCTTCCATGCTCAAAGTTTATGTGGCGGCTATAGCAGCGTTCTCAAGAACAACGCTTGGTCAGTCGATAGGAAGGAACGATCTAGTCATCCGCTTCCTTAGAGGGGCTAAGAGACTGAATCCTCCCAGACCTCCCTCAGTCCCTGTATGGGACCTTTCTACGGTACTGGAAGCCAAGAAAGGTGGCCCATTCGACCCTTTGTAGACGATTGATCTGAAACATCTGTCTTTCAAGAATTTGCCTAGTCAGCACCTTCTTTGAATACTCATCCTAATATGTCATTCACCACATACCTAAACTTGGATTAAGTAGTTTTGGCTATTGGTGAAGTTGGTGAAGTTTATGGTTTGTTCATTTAAAACAACGCCCACAGAGAATGTTTTCAGTTTGTGCTCTTAAGAGTATCTTGAGTTTAATTTAAATGCCATTTATTTCCACTATTACTATTGTTGTTGTATTCAAGAGAAGAAAACAAAACAAAACATTGCAACTTTGTTTTATATACTTTATGTACCAGAAGAAATGTCTTATTTGAAATGAATCTGTTTTATGTTGCCTTAAATGTGCTACTCATACAACAAGCTTTACAACAGGTTAAATATAGGCTATATATAAAATATTTATAAAGAAAATGTACCACATATTTCTGTTACAAATAAAATTAATATTAATATGTTCGAGTTTGTGACTTAAATTAATAGTTAGACAGTAACAAATTTGATTTTATGATTCAAATACATTTTCCCATGACAGCCTACTGCATTCACAAGTGAGAAACATATTGCATGAGAGCGTCCCTGATAAGCACAGCTTGTGCAGAAGGTCGGTCATCGCATTGCAAGCAACACAGTTGTCTCTCCCCTTCATTACATAAGTCTTCACAAGGTTGTATGAATCCTTGATTCTCCATCTCACATATGTTATGTAGTACACAACATGCCCTCACAACTGTAGGCATGAAAGAGTGGTGAATGTCTGACCGTTTTGCCAGGATGCGCCATCTTCCTTTCAGGTGTCCGAATGTGTGCTCCACCTTAACTCTCGATCCATTCAAGTGACGGTTGAATGCTTCCTGTTCTTCTGACAAATTGGGTCCAGAATAACCTTTGATGAGCCAAGGCAGTAGTGGATAGGCTGGGTCTCCTGCCACTAGCCGAGGCACCTGGACTCCCTCCACAACAAGTGTAGCCTGGGGATGTCTCTCAGGGTGTCTGAGTAATAAAAATACAGCAGAGCTCATTTACTGTGCAGGTCAAAAGATTTGACACACCTCACGTATTTTCAATTAATTTTTCTTTAATAGATGTGCACACAGCATATATACATCGATGGACGGTTGTTTTACTAACCCTGAAAGTTTCGCCCACTACTCTATACTCGGCGCAGGTTGCCAGTTTGTTTAGGGCAATGGCAATCCGCTTTCGTGTCGGAACCGGTGGTCCGTGTCATTCTAAAATGTTGCACCCAGAGACTTTCTGTAAAGTGTCTCTCCACAACTTCCTCCCAGAACGCCGTATTGCGTGGTCTCTCCCAGACCCTTGGGCTTCGTCGCATAATGGTAGTTAATTCGAGCCCTATAAGATGAGCAACTGTTTCATTCTGCCGTCGTCTTCTGATATTTCGGACACTTTCAATTATTTGTGAAATTGAAATGGCAGTAAGCTGGCAAATTTCAATTAACTGCCTGAATACTCTCTCCATTATTATTATGACCGCCGCTAGCGTAGCTAGCGAAAGCGGTCATATAGGGATTGTCAAAGTTTTTTTTTTTTTTTTTTTCCGTCACCTTACTGAATTTTTCGTCAACGATACCAGGGACACCGAAGCACCGGGGAACATGAAATTTGGTGGGCATGTAGCCCCACTAGACTTCTAAGGAAAAATTTAGTTTGGTCCCCGGGGGCCACTCCCCCCCCGCGCTGGGCCCCCCCAAACCCCAAAAAATGCAGTTTTTCCTAAATAACTACCTGAACCGTGGCACCGAGGATGAAGAAATTTTTGTGGTATGTTGGTCTACTAGACTTTTATGGAAAAATTTAATTTGGTCCCCGGGGGCCACTCCCCCCCCCCGCGCTGGGGCCCCCGTAAATTTTTCGTCAACGATACCAGGGACACCGAAGTACCGGGGAACATGAAATTTGGTGGGCATGTAGCCCCACTAGACTTCTAAGGAAAAATTTCGTTTGGTCCCCGGGGGCCACTCCCCCCCCGCGCTGGGCCCCCCCCAAACCCCAAAAAATGCAGTTTTTCCTAAATAACTACCTGAACCGTGGCACCGAGGATGAAGAAATTTTTATGGTATGTTGGTCTACTAGACTTTTATGGAAAAATTTCATTTGGTCCCCGGGGGCCACTCCCCCCCCCGCGCTGGGGCCCCCGTAAATTTTTCATCAACGATACCAGGGACACCGAAGCACCGGGGAACATGAAATTTGGTGGGCATGTAGCCCCACTAGACTTCTAAGGAAAAATTTCGTTTGGTCCCCGGGGGCCACTCCCCCCCCGCGCTGGGCCCCCCCAAACCCCAAAAAATGCAGTTTTTCCTAAATAACTACCTGAACCGTGGCACCGAGGATGAAGAAATTTTTATGGTATGTTGGTCTACTAGACTTTTACGGAAAAATTTTGTTTAGTCCCCGGGGGCCACTTCCCCCCCCGCGCTGGGGCCCCCGTAAATTTTTCGTCAACGATACCAGGGACACCGAAGCACCGGGGAACATGAAATTTGGTGGGCATGTAGCCCCATTAGACTTCTAAGGAAAAATTTAGTTTGGTCCCCGGGGGCCACTCCCCCCCCGCGCTGGGCCCCCCCAAACCCCAAAAAATGCAGTTTTTCCTAAATAACTACCTGAACCGTGGCACCGAGGATGAAGAAATTTTTATGGTATGTTGGTCTACTAGACTTTTACGGAAAAATTTCATTTGGTCCCCGGGGGCCACTTCCCCCCCCGCGCTGGGGCCCCCGTAAATTTTTCGTCAACGATACCAGGGACACCGAAGCACCGGGGAACATGAAATTTGGTGGGCATGTAGCCCCACTAGACTTCTAAGGAAAAATTTCGTTTGGTCCCCGGGGGTCACTCCCCCCCCGCGCTGGGCCCCCCCAAACCCCAAAAAATGCAGTTTTTCCTAAATAACTACCTGAACCGTGGCACCGAGGATGAAGAAATTTTTATGGTATGTTGGTCTACTAGACTTTTACGGAAAAATTTTGTTTAGTCCCCGGGGGCCACTTCCCCCCCCCCCCCGCGCTGGGGCCCCCGTAAATTTTTCATCAACGATACCAGGGACACCGAAGCACCGGGGAACATGAAATTTGGTGGGCATGTAGCCCCACTAGACTTCTAAGGAAAAATTTCGTTTGGTCCCCGGGGGCCACTCCCCCCCCGCGCTGGGCCCCCCCAAACCCCAAAAAATGCAGTTTTTCCTAAATAACTACCTGAACCGTGGCACCGAGGATGAAGAAATTTTTATGGTATGTTGGTCTACTAGACTTTTACGGAAAAATTTTGTTTAGTCCCCGGGGGCCACTTCCCCCCCCGCGCTGGGGCCCCCGTAAATTTTTCGTCAACGATACCAGGGACACCGAAGCACCGGGGAACATGAAATTTGGTGGGCATGTAGCCCCATTAGACTTCTAAGGAAAAATTTAGTTTGGTCCCCGGGGGCCACTCCCCCCCCGCGCTGGGCCCCCCCAAACCCCAAAAAATGCAGTTTTTCCTAAATAACTACCTGAACCGTGGCACCGAGGATGAAGAAATTTTTATGGTATGTTGGTCTACTAGACTTTTACGGAAAAATTTCATTTGGTCCCCGGGGGCCACTTCCCCCCCCGCGCTGGGGCCCCCGTAAATTTTTCGTCAACGATACCAGGGACACCGAAGCACCGGGGAACATGAAATTTGGTGGGCATGTAGCCCCACTAGACTTCTAAGGAAAAATTTCGTTTGGTCCCCGGGGGTCACTCCCCCCCCGCGCTGGGCCCCCCCAAACCCCAAAAAATGCAGTTTTTCCTAAATAACTACCTGAACCGTGGCACCGAGGATGAAGAAATTTTTATGGTATGTTGGTCTACTAGACTTTTACGGAAAAATTTTGTTTAGTCCCCGGGGGCCACTTCCCCCCCCCCCCCCCGCGCTGGGGCCCCCGTAAATTTTTCGTCAACGATACCAGGGACACCGAAGCACCGGGGAACATGAAATTTGGTGGGCATGTAGCCCCACTAGACTTCTAAGGAAAAATTTCGTTTGGTCCCCGGGGGCCACTCCCCCCCCGCGCTGGGCCCCCCCAAACCCCAAAAAATGCAGTTTTTCCTAAATAACTACCTGAACCGTGGCACCGAGGATGAAGAAATTTTTATGGTATGTTGGTCTACTAGACTTTTACGGAAAAATTTCATTTGGTCCCCGGGGGGCCACTTCCCCCCCCGCGCTGGGGCCCCCATAAATTTTTCGTCAACGATACCAGGGACACCGAAGCACCGGGGAACATGAAATTTGGTGGGCATGTAGCCCCACTACACTTCTAAGGAAAAATTTCGTTTGGTCCCCGGGGGCCACTCCCCCCCCGCGCTGGGCCCCCCCAAACCCCAAAAAATGCAGTTTTTCCTAAATAACTACCTGAACCGTGGCACCGAGGATGAAGAAATTTTTGTGGTATGTTGGTCTACTAGACTTTTACGGAAAAATTTCATTTGGTCCCCGGGGGCCACTTCCCCCCCCGCGCTGGGGCCCCCGTAAATTTTTCATCAACGATACCAGGGACACCGAAGCACCGGGGAACATGAAATTTGGTGGGCATGTAGCCCCACTAGACTTCTACGGAAAAATTTCGTTTGGTCCCCGGGGGCCACTCCCCCCCCGCGCTGGGCCCCCCCAAACCCCAAAAAATGCAGTTTTTCCTAAATAACTACCTGAACCGTGGCACCGAGGATGAAGACATTTTTATGGTATGTTGGTCTACTAGACTTTTACGGAAAAATTTCGTTTGGTCCCCGGAGGCCACTCCCCCCCCCCTGCGCTGGGGCCCCCGTAAATTTTTCGTCAACGATACCAGGGACACCGAAACACCGGGGAACATGAAATTTGGTGGGCATGTAGCCCCACTAGACTTCTACGGAAAAATTTCGTTTGGTCCCCGGGGGCCACTCCCCCCCCGCGCTGGCCCCCCCCAAACCCCAAAAAATGCAGTTTTTCCTAAATAACTACCTGAACCGTGGCACCGAGGATGAAGAAATTTTTATGGTATGTTGCTCTTAAGGGCCCACATCAACCTAGCCCATAATCACTCATTTGTGATTTGCGCCCCTCCCATAAAAAATGAAATAAAATATTATTCTGCTTTAATCGCCCCTATCTTCAGTGGAGATGTTCAGAACTGCACCATATTTCAGGTGTATGATTAACTTGACATCTTCTGGGGGTATCCTCTGCTAAGTTTTGTAGAATTTCATCCATGGGGGGGTATAAAATAAATTCATTTATGTGCACATTTAGTGACTGTACACTCATCGGCCTGTAGATGGTGCTGTTGAGCGAAGGGTTGCTGGTTTAGGATGATACTGTCACACACACACATGCAGGAATACAAACAAACGCAAGCATGCACACACACTGACATCCACACGCACAGACACACACCCATACACACACATACAAATCCACATGCACAGACACACACACACACGCGCACACATGTACCCACACATACATACACGCACAGACACACACACACACACACACACACACAGACACAAACACACACACACACACACACACACACACAGACATGCACATACTATTACTTTTTTTTAGGTATATACATAAACACGCAATACAGCCAAATTACTCCACGTCATTTATTTTTGTGGAAAGCCAGTGCAGGCCTGAGCGGCGGTCATATTTTGTACCGTGATGCGGTACATCTAGTTATGACCGCCGCTAGCGTAGCTAGCGAAAGCGGTCATATAGGGATTGTCAAAGTTTTTTTTTTTTTTCCCGTCACCTTACTGAATTTTTCGTCAACGATACCAGGGACACCGAAACACCGGGGAACATGAAATTTGGTGAGCATGTAGCCCCACTAGACTTCTAAGGAAAAATTTCATTTGGTCCCCGGGGGCCACTCCCCCCCGCGCTGGGCCCCCCCAAACCCCAAAAAATGCAGTTTTTCCTAAATAACTACCTGAACCGTGGCACCGAGGATGAAGAAATTTTTATGGTATGTTGGTCTACTAGACTTTTACGGAAAAATTTCATTTGGTCCCCGGGGGCCACTTCCCCCCCCGCGCTGGGGCCCCTGTAAATTTTTCGTCAACGATACCAGGGACACCGAAGCACCGGGGAACATGAAATTTGGTGGGCATGTAGCCCCACTAGACTTCTAAGGAAAAATTTCGTTTGGTCCCCGGGGGCCACTCCCCCCCCGCGCTGGGCCCCCCCAAACCCCAAAAAATGCAGTTTTTCCTAAATAACTACCTGAACCGTGGCACCGAGGATGAAGAAATTTTTATGGTATGTTGGTCTACTAGACTTTTACGGAAAAATTTTGTTTAGTCCCCGGGGGCCACTTCCCCCCCCCCCCCGCGCTGGGGCCCCCGTAAATTTTTCGTCAACGATACCAGGGACACCGAAGCACCGGGGAACATGAAATTTGGTGGGCATGTAGCCCCACTAGACTTCTAAGGAAAAATTTCGTTTGGTCCCCGGGGGCCACTCCCCCCCCGCGCTGGGCCCCCCCAAACCCCAAAAAATGCAGTTTTTCCTAAATAACTACCTGAACCGTGGCACCGAGGATGAAGAAATTTTTATGGTATGTTGGTCTACTAGACTTTTACGGAAAAATTTCATTTGGTCCCCGGGGGGCCACTTCCCCCCCCGCGCTGGGGCCCCCATAAATTTTTCGTCAACGATACCAGGGACACCGAAGCACCGGGGAACATGAAATTTGGTGGGCATGTAGCCCCACTACACTTCTAAGGAAAAATTTCGTTTGGTCCCCGGGGGCCACTCCCCCCCCGCGCTGGGCCCCCCCAAACCCCAAAAAATGCAGTTTTTCCTAAATAACTACCTGAACCGTGGCACCGAGGATGAAGAAATTTTTGTGGTATGTTGGTCTACTAGACTTTTACGGAAAAATTTCATTTGGTCCCCGGGGGCCACTTCCCCCCCCGCGCTGGGGCCCCCGTAAATTTTTCATCAACGATACCAGGGACACCGAAGCACCGGGGAACATGAAATTTGGTGGGCATGTAGCCCCACTAGACTTCTACGGAAAAATTTCGTTTGGTCCCCGGGGGCCACTCCCCCCCCGCGCTGGGCCCCCCCAAACCCCAAAAAATGCAGTTTTTCCTAAATAACTACCTGAACCGTGGCACCGAGGATGAAGACATTTTTATGGTATGTTGGTCTACTAGACTTTTACGGAAAAATTTCGTTTGGTCCCCGGAGGCCACTTCCCCCCCCCCTGCGCTGGGGCCCCCGTAAATTTTTCGTCAACGATACCAGGGACACCGAAGCACCGGGGAACATGAAATTTGGTGGGCATGTAGCCCCACTAGACTTCTACGGAAAAATTTCGTTTGGTACCCGGGGGCCACTCCCCCCCCCCCCGCGCTGGGCCCCCCCAAACCCAAAAAAATGCAGTTTTTCCTAAATAACTACCTGAACCGTGGCAACGAGGATGAAGAAATTTTTATGGTATGTTGCTCTTAAGGGCCCACATCAACCTAGCCCATAATCACTCATTTGTGATTTGCGCCCCTCCCATAAAAAATGAAAATGCAATATTATTCTGCTTTAATCGCCCCTATCTTCAGTGGAGATGTTCAGAACTGCACCATATTTCATGTGTATGATTAACTTGACATCCTCTGGGGGTATCCTCTGCTAAGTTTTGTAGAATTTCATCCATGGGGGGGTATAAAATAAATTCATTTATGTGCACATTTAGTGACTGTACACTCATCGGCCTGTAGATGGTGCTGTTGAGCGAAGGGTTGCTGGTTTAGGATGATACTGTCACACACACACATGCAGGAATACAAAGAAACGCAAGCATGCACACACACTGACATCCACACGCACAGACACACACCCATACACACACATACAAATCCACATGCACAGACACACACACACAAACACACACGTGCACACATGTACGCACACATACATACACGCACAGACACACACACACACACACACACACACACAGACACACACATACACAAACACACACACACATACACACACACACACACACACACACACACACACAGACAGACATGCACATACTATTACTTTTTTTAGGTATATACATAAACACGCAATACAGCCAAATTACTCCACGTCATTTATTTTTGTGGAAAGCCAGTGCAGGCCTGAGCGGCGGTCATATTTTGTACCGCGATGCGGTACATCTAGTTTTTTTTTTTTTTTTTGGTTTGTTTGTTTGGTGTTGGGGGGTGTGCTGACTGGAACCCCAAAAGGTAGAATTTGCGATAAAAAAATTAAATAAAATAAAAAAGATGGAAAAAAAAAGTATGGAAACGGCTCAAGGGCACATTTTTTGCGTTACACCAAAACATATGCGACAAATCGCTTTCGTCATTCGTGACGTCATCACGCACACAATCTTATCGGTAAAAGGCCAATTGAATGGAAACAGTCTGGAGACGGCAAAGTTCGTAATGTTTTTTTATCGCATATTCACTTTGTCGATAACATAACAGCGCAAAAAGTGGATGGAAACTAGGTTACTGATTAGCTTGCTCAGGTGTGTTTGATCAGGGTTGGAGCTAAACTGTGCAGGACAGTGGCCCTCCAGGACCAAGTTTGAGAAACTCTGCCCTATATCGATTAAGCTATTGAAAGAGATGCTTCCATAGGTCATAGATCCTCTTATTAATATTATTAATTAATCTTTGTCATTAGGATACATACCAAAAACTTTTAAGCTGGCTATAATTAAACCGCTTGTAAAAAAAAAAAAAAAAAAAAACGCAACTTGAGTGCTGCGTGACTGTTTGGAGAGCATACGATTCCTTGTGCTTTTAGATAGCTCTCGCAGTGCTTTGATGTCATGCGCCGATCGGTCTGCGAGAAGCAGATGCAACTCAAACAAGCCTGGTGTGTTTGTGTTTGGCGCTGCTGCGCTGCTGCACTGCTGGGCAACATAAGATGTATACAGTGACGTATGATCTGGCACTGTGGTGGCTCTCTGGCCTTTGGAAAGGCAAACCGGTACTTAGAAAGCTTGTCAGTCGAACCAACTGCAAACTAGTACCTGGTTCATTCTGGTGGAAAGGGGGTATTAGACAGCCAGCCATTGAGTGAGGACAGTCTACTAAGTATCTCATCACTCCGGCAAACAGGAAGGGGGCCAGAGCAATTACAGTGTCTGACATCGTACTTGTGAGTTCACACACCTCTTTAAAGTTAACTTTAGTGGACTCCGACAGCAAACACGTGACAATGGTGGCTGCTGTTGTTGTATTACAAATTTATTAAATGTTTAATTTAGGTTCCAATACAATAGTATATAAACTGAGAAAGTTTAGTAGACTGAATTTAGCATTTGAGATATAAATGATGATTACCGAGTTTCCAGCAAGAGATTCCTGCCAGACCAGTTTTCTCTATTGTAAGTTAAATGAGTCAGATTACTGAGACTCTCAACTTTTGTCTTTAATGGCTCTTGAAGCCCGAGCCCGGGCCCCAGCCCCTGTCGTTGAATAGTTAGGCTGATTGGATTAGCATCTATGCATTTGAATAGTTATGCTGATTGGATTAGGATTGGTAACACTCTAGAGTCTAGGGCGAGTCTAGAGTAACTTCTGCTTGAAAGATATCCCAATGTCTCCTGGTCTCTGCTTTGACGAAGGAAAAGTTTCCAACACTGTCTTTATTTTCACATTCCGTGTAATAGAATCGCCAATAACTAGGACACATTCAACAGGATTCACAGTGGGTGCTTCACTGAGTGGGGAGAATCTGTTTGATATTGTAATCGGAACAGAAGAGCGGTGTTTTGTCCCGTGACTACAACGTCTCACGGTCACCCAATTGCCCTGCTGCACTGGCTCTACAGCCGAAACCAAACAAATGTACAGAGTTCACTAAGCTAGTCGCATCCGAAGCAGTATCTGTCATGATGCGAGAACGAGGAAGCAAAAACAGGTGCAATAAACTCTTTATTTATATAAAGGATGATACACACAAAGTAACAGACACAGGTGGGTGGCGCAGGGACCTCGATGGTCAAACACGGGTGAGTCTAGGCTGGTGCTGAAGTGCAGTGATGGTGATGGTGAATCCAGACGTGAACGAAGAACAGAACAGCGAACAGGATTCCAGGAACAGACACCACACAAGCACAGGACGGGGAACAGGAACACAGGATCAGGACACCAAACAGCACGAGACTTCAACAAACGATCTGACAATGGAGAGGAGAAAACGGTGAGTGTTTAAGGATGTGGTGATGAGTCGCAGCTGGCGCCGATGATGATTGCAGATTGATGAATGAGCATGATTGCTCCGGCCACACCCACAGATACACGCGACACACACACATACACAATAACAAACGCACGAGACAAAAAGAAAGCAATGCATTCGTGAACCGTGACAGTACCCCCTGTCACGGGGACCGGGACTGGCGGGTTAATCGCTGAACGAAACACAGGCTTAATTTTGGATACATGAAAAACGGGGTGAATTCTCCTGTACGCTAGAGGAAGTGTGAGGCGGACTGCCACCGGACTAATGATCTTGGTGACAGTGAACGGGCCAATTAATTTGGGTGCGAGCTTATTAGAGACGGTAGGGAGAGGAATATTCTTAGTAGAAAGCCACACTTTTTGACCAGCGTCGTATACGGGGGGCTTCGACCGGTGGCGATCGGCTTTAGCCTTGGTGCACGCCCCCACCTGGAGTAGAGTCTCACGGGCTCTAGTCCAGGTGCGGTGACACCTCTGGACAAAGGCGTGTGCGGAGGGGATCGCGACTTCGGACTCCAGACTGGGAAAGATTGGTGGCTGGAAACCTAATCTACACTCAAACGGAGACAGGCCCGTGGATGACACTGATAACGTATTGTGGGCGTACTCCACCATAGACAGTTGCTGACTCCAAGAAGAAGGATTCCTGGAGACCAAACACCGCAACATTCTTTCCAGATCTTGGTTGGCTCTATCGGTCTGGCCATTGCTCTGGGGATGAAACCCTGAGGATAGACTGACAGTCGCGCCCAGTAATTTACAAAACTCTTGCCAAAATTTGGACACAAATTGGGGTCCTCTGTCGGAGACCACGTCAATCGGGAGGCCATGTAAACGAAAGACGTGATCTACGACGGTCACTGCTGTCTCCTTGGCTGAGGGTAATTTGGGCAAGGGAATAAAATGAGCCGCCTTCGAGAACCGGTCCACCATGGTTAAAACTACCGTGTTGCCCTGGGAGGGCGGGAGGGCGGTAATAAAATCTAGTGCGATATGGGACCAGGGTCTCGAAGGGACAGGCAGCGGTTGGAGTAACAAATCTGGGGGTCGATTGGAAGACTTACCAATGGCACAAACCGAGCAAGCCAAAACAAATCTGTGAATGTCCCGGGCCATAAGTGGCCACCAGAATCGTTGCTTAACCAGAAAACTAGTACGGGTCACTCCTGGGTGACAAGCTACGTTGGAACAATGCCCCCACTGAATAACGTCTGACCATAATCCCTCCGGCACAAATAAACGGTTCGGTGGGCAACCGACCGGGGGTGTACCCCTTCTAAGGTCTTGACCTTCGATTCGACCTCCCATGTGAGTGTGGAGACAAATAGGGTCTCGGGTAAAATGCACTCGGGAGTAACCAGGCGTTCGGAACGATCAAAAATGCACGATAAAGAATCGGGTTTGATGTTTTTGGAACCCGGGCGGTACGAGAGAGTAAAATCAAAATGAACGAAAAAAAGTGCCAACCGAGCCTGCCTGGAGTTCAATCTTTTAGCGGATCTGATATACTCCAAATTCTTGTGATCAGTCCAGACGATAAAAGGTTTCCCCGACCCTTCTAACCAGTGATGCCATTCTTCCAACGCTAACTTGACTGCCAATAACTCTCTGTTACCAATGTCATAGTTACGTTCGGCTGGGGACAAGCGATGGGATAAAAACGCGCAGGGATGCATCTTCTCGTCCGTGGGAGAACATTGGGACAACACTGCACCTACCCCCACCTCTGCCGTGTCGACCTCCACCACGAACTGACGTGAGGAATCAGGGGCTATTAGAATAGGGGCCGAAACAAAGCGGTCTTTCAGTTTGGCAAACACGGCCTCAGCCGCGTCTGACCACCTGAACGTAGTTCTGGGGGAGGTCAAGACAGTCAGAGGTGCGGCTAGTTGGTGCGGCTAGTTGGCTGAAGTTACGAATAAAATGTCGGTAGAAGTTGGCGAATCCCAGAAACCTCTGCAGGGCCTTGCGGGAATCTGGGATTGGCCACTCCACCACAGCCTTAACCTTCTCAGGGTCCATCCGTACTCCCTCGGAAGAAATGATGTACCCAAGAAAAGGGAACCGACTGTGCGTGGAACTCGTATTTCTCCGCCTTGACAAAAAGCCCATTCTCTAGCAACCTCTGAAGCACTCGTCGGACGTGCTGCACGTGTTCCTGGAGAGAAGAAGAAAAAATCAATATGTCATCCAGGTAGACATATATGAACTGATCGACCATATCTCGCAGCACGTCATTGATGAGGGCCTGGAAGACTGCTGGGGAGTTGGACAAACCGAAGGGCATGACCAAGTATTCAAAGTGACCCCTCGCGGTGTTAAAAGCAGTCTTCCATTCATCCCCCTCCCTGATGCGGACCAAATGATAAGCATTGCGCAAGTCCAATTTCGTGAAGAGTGATGCTCCCTGCAACCTCTCGAAGGCTGAAGACATCAACGGCAAAGGATAAGTATTCTTTACCGTGTTATGCTGTTCAACCCCCGGTAATCAATACAAGGTCGCAGAGATCCGTCCTTCTTCCCCACAAAAAAGAACCCCGCCCCCGCTGGAGAAGAGGAAGGGCGAATGAACTTCATTGCTAGAGAATCAGAAATATATTTCTCCATGGCCTCCCTTTCTGGAGCAGAAAGCGAATATAACTTGCCCTTAGGCGGAGATTTACCTGGCAATAAATCTATGGCACAGTCGTAGGGACGATGCGGAGGCAGAGAAGCAGCTCAAGATTACTGAACACCTCCTTCAGGTTGTGGTACTCCGCGGGCACGTTAGACAAATCCACTGCTTCCTCCTGTAACACAGACATAGGAACAGACGGACAGGCAGACACAAGACAGGACTCATGACATTTAGTGCTCCACTCCGTAATGGACCTCCGGAGCCAGTCCACTCTAGGGTTGTGTTGCGTTAACCAGGGGAGTCCGAGTACTATGGGTGCAAGAGGTGAGTCCATGATGTAAAATGACAGTGTCTCCGAGTGGTTGCCAGACGTGATGAGGGTAATGGGTCCAGTAGACAGTGAAATCATGGGAAGCTCTTGACCATTAAGTGCATGAACTGAAATGTCATGTGTGAGTGACTGAAGGGGAATCTGAAGGTTGTGTGCAAAAGTGCAGTCCATAAAATTACCTTCCGCCCCGGAGTCCAGTAGTGCTCGACAGTCGTGTTGGTGTGTTGACCATCTTAGTCTTACCGGGAGGAGGGTAGATGTCAATGAGGTCTTCTCGGCGGAGATCCCACCCGATAGTAATCTCACTGTTACTATCGGGCGTGGCCTTTTACCGGACACGTGTTCAGAAAATGTCCAGCTCCGCCGCAGTAAAGGCAAAGGCCTTGGGACCTCCGCCTCTCCTTCTCCTCCCGGGAAAGCCGAGCTCGCCCTACCTGCATGGGCTCGGGATCGTAGGTAGGGCTGACCGCATCCGTGCCGCTGGACCGCAGACTCTCCGCTCCTCCGAGAGCTCGGCTGGAAAGGACGCGTCGCTCGACTCTTGACAGTCATGCATCAACTCGTAGTGCTAACTCGATCAGTTTGTTCAAGGTGTTAGGCAGGTCCAGGGCGTAGATCTCCCTTTGGACGCGGTCAGCCAGCCCATGCAGGAACATGTCCCACTGCGCCTCGTCATTCCATTGGCACTCTGCCGCGAGGGTCCTGAACTCGATCGAATAATCAGAAACCGACCTCTCTCCCTGGCGAAGTTTGGCGAGCATTCTCGCCGCCTCCCTTCCGACGACCGCACGGTCAAAGATTCGCTTCATAGCGGCGGAGAGTGCCTGGAACGACTCGCAGCATGGGTCTTGGTTTTCCCACACCGCCGTTCCCCAAAGTGCCGCTCTCCCAGTCAGCAGGGTGAGGATGAATGCGACTTTGGATCGCTCCGTGTTGAAGGTTCTTGGTTGCAACGCAAAGTGCATGGAGCACCGCGTCAGAAACGCTCGACAGAAACTGGGTTCTCCGGCATATACATCTCAGGCACAGGTAGACGAGGTTTCAACTGGGAGAGAGGAGCCGATGGTGTGGGGGAAACGAACGGCGTGGGCAGCGCAGTGGGAGCTCACAGTTGTTGAATTTTCTGGGTGAGCTCGGACACCTGCGCCACCAGAGCCTGAACAGCACGGCCAGTGTTGTTAAGCCCCTCCTCCTGGGCGTCCATCCGTTGAAGGCTCCACCTGCTGCTTCCATGGGACGGTCAGATCGTTCTATCATGATGCGAGAACGAGGAAGCAAAAGCAGGTGCAATAAATTCTTTATTTATATAAAGGATGATACACACAAAGTAACAGACACAGGCGGGTGGCGCAGGGACCTCGATGGTCAAACACGGGTGAGTCTAGGCTGGTGCTGAAGTGCAGTGATGGTGATGGTGAATCCAGACGTGAACGAAGAACAGAACAGCAAACAGGATTCCAGGAACAGACACCACACGAGCACAGAACGGGGAACAGGAACACAGGATCAGGACACCAAACAGCACGAGACTCCAACAAACGATCTGACAATGGAGAGGAGAAAACGGTGAGTATTTAAGGATGTGATGATGAGTCGCAGCTGGCGCCGATGATGATTGCAGATTGATGAATGAGCGTGATTGCTACGGCCACACCCACAGATACACGTGACACACACATACACAAAAACAAACGCACGAGACAAAAAGAAAGCAATGCATTTGTGAACCGTGACAGTATCTAAAGCCCTTGCACTCTTACTATCCTCGATTAAAGTTTGGAAGCGTCTCTAGTTCTGAAATCTTCTCCGTCAGCCTGACTATCTCCATGCATTTATCACAAGTAAAGCCCTCAGCGCTGACAGATAATGCTATACTATAAACGTGACACGAAGTGCAAGACATTACTCACCGTGTTTGTAGGCTGATCATACTCACCACATTTGTTTGATAGACTCGTAAAAGGAGCGAGCACGTGGAAAAAAAAGCATTGATAGCAGGTAACAGGCTAATGAAATACAGAGTTGCCAACTCTCACGCATTTACCGTGACACTCACGCAATTGACACTTTTCACACGCTCTCACTCCACACATCCATTTTCTCACGCACAGAAAAAACACGAAGCAAAGAGGACACGGAGACCGACAGACTAGACAGAGCAGGTTACTTTTGATAAAAATGTAAAAAAATCTCAGCTCTCAGATTCTTACAATTTTATTACGAAATTCAAACAATAAATGCTGTTTTGGCGCTTGTAAATGTGACGTGACAGATCCCTAGTGGCACGTAAAGCGATCATCTCTACTAGCTAATAAACACCAATGAACACTTGAAAGAGACAGTACAACTTACCGAAATGTATATTCCTCATAAATAATATCAATCAATCAAACAAAGGGGTCAATAAAACAGCTGTAGAACAATTATGTCACATATTTACCTCAAGAAAGCCATTTAATGACCATAATATAGGCTATAGCACGTTAGTTGGCTAGAAAAAAAAGAGCTATAGAGTATTTAGCTAAATATGTGTACTATATTACATATTTATTATATTTTTACTTATATCATTACATAAAGTTGTTATTATAAAAAAAAACGTATTATATTAAATTTGAGTTATTTTTAACCTTAAATAATACTACCAGCTGAAAGGGATCTCTAAATGTTTATAGCATTAGGTGAGGTTTTTTTTTTTCTTGAGAAAAATGAATGCCTATCTTGTGTACCTAATATTTATCCAAATGAGTCAATATTAAATCAAATCACAAGAATTGAATTGAAATCGTGAAATGTGTGTCAAGCAATAATAATAAAAAAACGGAGCTTACCAGAAATTGTACCATGTAAACATTGTAACATGTTGTCACTAAACCTAATAAAATTCAGTTTAGTTACTAAAATGTTTTGACAATCACACAATACACTTATTGTGATGTAATAAATAATTTGTATTTTTACACCCCCCCCCCTCCTCCCTCCCCTACATAAATCTTACTCCAAGCCAAACTCAAAAGTAGGCAGCTATGGAAATACTAGCGTGTTGTGCTAGCGATACCGATTTAGATAAAAGCTAGCGATGTCAGATTAATGTGATAGGCAATATTAGACAATATATAGTATATGTTGAGGAGTAAGTTATATTTAGCAATATAAACAACAAGAAATGATAGTAAATAGAGATTCAAAACAGAAAGCTATAAGGAGCTTACAGACGCAGGCCAGCAGCAAGGCAGACAGGAGCAATCAATCACATAGCACCGGGCAAGAGTCTCTCTAGTCTGAAGCCACTGCTCTACTGATCTCATGGTGGCATGAAAGCTCAGGCAGTGGCCATAAGAAGTATTGTCACTGACAGTCTAATGTGTGACCAGAAGGGGTGAGTGGTTTTGGCACTTCAGCTGAAAGCTGCCATAATTGTGCTATAGTCTCAGCCATTATTTTGGCCTGCACTCCCCTCAACATGGCGGCATTGGTTCTAGAAAACACAGGATGAGATGGAGACTCCCTGTGCGAGCACATGCGAGTTACTGGTGGACTTGTCCATGAATGGTGGATGGTAGATTCGTGAATGGTGGATGGTAGATTCGTGAGAAGAATTGGATTTACGGGACGCATCATCAGTAGTGTTCCTCTAGGTCATGGGGTGTTTCGGCCTTTGACACTATACACCCTCTCCAGAGGCGGCCAGCTCTAGGTTGATCAAACCTCAGCTTGCGTCCCGAGTCCAATTAGCCATGAGAGTCACCTTGTTGTCGAGTAGACATCTCAGGGGACTGTGCATGGCAGAGACGTCCTGTTCCCTGAGTAAAACCAAAGCCGACTTATCTCCTGGCACACTACTTGGGGGCCCAGCTGGGGTCGTTCCTCTTCAGCCAGAGCCACTGGCTGCTTCTTTCATATATGGCTCTGATGGTAAAGCTCAAATTCCTCGCTTCCATAGCCCATACATCCCTCCAGCTCAATCTCCTCTTTTCGACACTCTCCCACCGTGTCCACAGTCCCTGTTTGCCGAGGGCGACTGCCTTGCCCCATCTTACCGTTTCCTCCTGACGCCGCACTTCCTCCACCACCATCTTCCTCCGTGCTGGAGCAGTGGCGTTTCTCCAGGCTGGGCGACTAGTTGTTAGTCCAAGGCCTCCTCTTCCTTGCTGAACATTCCCCACAATATCAGCTGCTGTTGCGTCCTCTAATGCTCTTGCTGGTCTCCACTTGCGCCCAGTAACCAGGGTCGGTGCATTTCCTCTGATCACCGGATCTTTGGATTCGTTCAAGGTCATCTGCAGACGTGTTTTAGCACACTTGAACTCCTCTGTGAGGCTGGTGAGGGGCAGCTTGAGGACACTGTCTCCGTAGAGGCTTATGGAGGTGAGGCAGCGTGGAACTCCAAGCAATTTCTTGATGTGGACTGTGACTCTTCTCTCCAGCTTCTCTACTGTTGTGATGGGCACCTCATAGACTGCCAGGGGCCACAGCACTCAGGGTAGTAGACCAAACTGGAAGCACCAGGTATTTTGGTATTTTGTTCCCCATAAGATTCTCAGGACACAGTGCGAGTTCCCTTTAGAAAGGGAACGTCTCGATTTACGACTGTAACCCTTGTTCCCTGAGAACACGGAACGAGACACTGTGTCACGGTGCCATGCCACCGGGCTGCCTGCACAGTCCCCTCAGATGAGAAGTGGATGACATGTTCTCTAGGCGCCCCTTATATACTTCCTGGTCGCACTAATATGATGTCATAGGCAGTTGCTGGCCAATTTGATTGCCGTGATTTGACAGTTGCTTCCCCATAATCATCTCAGGACGCAGTGTCTCGATCCCTGTACAGTTGCAACCCAAGATGTTCTCTCACCATTCCTGATTTCTAACATGCTCTCACTGTGTTTGGTGTTGTCTTGTGGCTGTCAGAGCAGAAACAAAAGCTAACGCTCTCCATAAAATTGTATATAATGAAGTGTTCATTTGCATATTACTCTAATGACATGTTAAGTATAGACTGACATAAAATATATATATATATATATATATATATATATATTCTCAAGAGAGCTTTTTAAAAGTCTTGCAAGTGTTCACAAACAAGACAATTATCATGAGAATAGTCTCTACATTTATATATTACCAGATCAACCTTTCACAACACTGTCAAACTAACAAAAAGAGATTGTGGTAAGATTTTAATTATTTAATTGTTTGCGTCTTTGAAGAACCAGCATATGCTACCTTTAGAGTACTGAATATTTCCATTTATATAACAGGACTGAATAGCTGACTATCTGAATGATTATTTTGTAAAATGATCTAACTCTTAATTTCAAAATAAATAATTTTTATTATGATGTGCATAATGATATCACTATCATAAGTATTTGCATATCATTCTAGATGCAGCCACCACTAGAGAATGAATCCATTGTCTTAGTGTTTACACTCTCTGGACTAAATGAAACAATGGGGAAAAGATTTGTGTTTTTTTCATTGACTGCATTGTATTATCCGTTAATTGTGTTGTTTAATGTTACCATAATTTACACTGTAATCTCACATAAGAAGCTTCATGAGCCAATGTATGTCTTTATTTGTAATTTGTGTGTAAATGGACTGTTTGGCACTGGTGGATTCTACCCTAAATTCATGTATGATTTATTATCCCAGTATCATGTGATTTCTTATGCTGGATGTTTGATTCAGATTTTTGTCATTTATTCATCTGTTCTGTGTGACGTTTCAACATTAACAGTGATGGCATATGACAGGTATGTGGCAATATGTAGACCACTTGAGTATCATTCAGTAATGACCGATCAGAGGGTTCTTGAATGTATCCTTTTCTGCTGGCTTTCTCCATTTTTTTGCATTTCTGTTTTAATTGTATTAACATCAAGACTAACATTATGTGGCTCTAGTATTGAAAAGCTATATTGTGAAAATTGGTCAGTTGTTAAACTTTCCTGTTTTTCTACAACAGTAAATAATGTGATTGGGTATGTAATCATTTTTATATATTTTGGACATGGAATATTGATATTTTGCTCATACATTTACTTGATTAGAAAATGCAGAAAGTCAATAGAGGGCAGGCACAAATTCATACAAACTTGTGTACCACATCTTCTTGCATTGCTCAATGTGACTGTTGCTTTGCTGTTTGATGTGCTGTACACTCGTTATGGTTCAAAGAGTTTGCCACAAGATTTGCGTAATTTCATGGCCTTGGAATTCTTACTCATACCACCCATTTTAAACCCCCTCATTTATGGACTAAATCTGACAAGACTACGGAAGGAAGTCGTGAGACTGCTTTTCAAAAAAGAAGTGGAAATATCTGATTGAATATTGGTCACATATGAAGATGGGTAACACTTTACTTGAAGGAGTCCATACGACTGACATGACACCTTTATAATCATGACATGGCACGTGTCATGAGTATGAAGGAGGTTTTATGCATGTTTATGACAATTAGTGTCATTCGCTCAGTTATGCATTTTTAATGCAAAGATGACATTGTTTGAGATGTCTTTGTTATGACATCTTGACATAAACCAATACATCATAACCTAAATTGTCATAAACATAAACATAGCAGATTAATTATCAAACTTAAGAAACTACTTAGCTTTATGGGTTAACATTACATTAAACTGTCATGTGATTGGTTTTGACATTGGCTGTCACGAGGCCATTATAACTGTGTCATGAATATATTTCTGACCACTTTTTTCCCCCGTATTCCAGTATTAGTTATAAAATAATTTGACAGTGTTAACACTTAATGACATTTTAATACAAAATTTAATTAGTATCACTGTAGTTGAGGTCCAGAAAAATATGCATGACACTGTTATAAAATAATTTGACAGAGTATTAACACTTGATGACATTTTAATGACAAATTCAGTTTGTACCACTAAAAAAAAAAAGTGATCAGAAATATAATGTATGTTAACCCATAAAGCTAAGTAGTTTCTTAAGTTTGATGATTAATCTAATATGTCATGTTGATGACATATTTATGACAGGTTATGATGTATTGGTTTATGTCAAGTTGTCATAACAAAGACATCTCAAACAATGTCATCTTTGCATTGAAAATGACATAATTGAGCGAATGACACTTAATGACGATTGTCATTAACATGCATAAAACCTCCTTCATACTCATGACATGTGTCATGTCATGATTATGAAGGTGTCATGTCAGTCTAATGCACACTCCTTCAAGTAAAGTGTTACCCAAAGATTTTATTATCCTAGACATTCTAACACTATGGAAATTGTTTTATTGAAATGGACAACACAGCAATTGTGATTTTTCTTTCCAGCCATATTACACTATATATATATATATATATATATATATATATATATATATATATATATATATATATATACATACAGTGTTATGCATAAGTTTAGACACCCATGCTAAAGTTGACTAAAAAGAGGAATAAAAAATCATCTTTTGGAAATTGAACTTAATGCCTTAATTAAAAAAATTAGGAAAAATCCAACCTTTAAGGACACCAATTTTCTTTGTGAATGAATAATGTATCGTAAATAAATAAATGTTCTTCCTTAAAATACAGGGTGCATAAGTTTGGACACCCCTATGTTAAATTCCCATAGAGGCAGGCAGATTTTTATTTTTAAAGGCCAGTTACTTCATGGATCCAGGATACTATGCATCCTGATAAAGTTCCCTTGGCCTTTGGAATTAAAATAGCCCCACATAGCCTTCACCATACCTAGAGATTGGCATGGGGTACTTTCCATAAGATCATCTCTCAATGCAAATCAAACCAGTCATTAGGCTAACTAACTGAAATAAAACCATGCCAAATGCAGGCTTACACTTGAGTGTGAATTTCAAATGTTCAAGATGTTTATGTTCCTTTGATATAATTTAACTGTCATACACTGATTGTGCTTGTGACACTGATTGTCCATTCATGCACTGGTTGTAGAGTCCCATATTCATTAAAGACAAACACACATTTCTTAAGTGGAGTTAAAAATGAACAAGGGAACGCACTCTATATTCACTGAGTGGTTAGGTTGAGGATAGATAGCATTGAGGTCACAAGCCTCTTCCAACCACCTGCTGTTGGCATTGTCCTTCTCGGTCTGGCAAAATGTATGCAGTGCACAGCAGGTAGCAATCACAGTTGGTGTGAAGGTGAAGTGAAATTCGCTTCTTTTTAGCAGCACCCTCCACCTTGAATTCAAAATCCTGAACGTGTTCTCAACTCCCACTCGTAGTGAGCTCAGGTAGGCATTAAAAGATTCTTGTTCAGGGGTCAAATGTGCAGAATTTATGTATACTTTCAAGAGCCAGTCAAGGAGGGGGTATGCAGGGTCCCCAACTATTAAAAGCCTAGTGTCTTGTCCCTCGATGTTCTTCACACCCTAAAAATAAGAATGAATTACATAGTATTATTTAATTAATATTCCCTTTAAAAAGTAAAGCTGTCACAAGCTTCACCTTTGGTAGCAGGTGGGATCTTTGGAAGAGGTCAGATTGGCGTAGAACATTGGCATCATGAGCACTGCCTGGCATTTTACAGCTGATGCTCCAAAAACTATACAGAAGTGTGTGTGTATATATATATATATATATATATATATATATATATATATATATATATATATATTTTTTTAGACCCACACATTTTGTACAAGAGAACATGCAACATATAATCAGGGACTCATACTATAAATTAATATAATTTTTAGTAAAGTACCAAACCTGTAACAAGTAGGACCAATTTGTCCACTACATATGCATGAAAAAAAATATATATATAAAAAATATTAAATAATGATAACGATATTCAATAGGCAAGTCAGTCAGTAATAAATACATTGGCATTCAGTAAAGTGTCGAATTCATAAAAAGTAGAACAATTGTCCGCTTTACATAAAACAAATCACATAGTGTGCGTGTATGAGATGTCCTTTGAGTACACTATAAAACCCAACAAGTTAAGCTAACTTAAATAAATTTCATTTGAGGAAACCGATTGCCTCAATTCAATTAAGTTTATAAAAAACAATAGTTATGAGTACTCTGAGCTTATTTTAATCGAGTCCACTAAAACAATAACATTTCTTAATACACAATTAAACTTTACACTGCATTTAAATACTTTATATAGCTGAAAATTCACTTTATTGAGTAAAAACATGCAGTGAAATGACAAACTTTATATGAACTCAGAGCACTTGCAGTTACTGTTAGCTCACAATGTCACACACAAAGTCAAATTCAATAAGTTAAGCTAACTTATTACATTTGAGGACACCGATTGCCTTAATTATTTTAATTTTTAAAAACCAATAGTTATGAGTACTCTGCAGTTATTTTCAGTTGAGTTTACTAAAAGTAGATATACATTGCAGTCAATAAATTAAGTGATTAATTAAGTGATTATTTACGCTGCAAATGAAGAAAACGCATGCAAACAGAAAAAAACACATGCAAATAGAAAAAAACCCACCAGCGATAAGAAAACATCTTCATCAGTTTTACAACTCACATGCGTCCCAATACTCACAACACAACCAAATACGGAAACGCGCTGCAAATACGGAAACGCGCTGCAATTAAAGAAACACGCTGCACAAGTTCACAACACAACAGAAATGTTTCGAGGGGAACCAAATAAGTGACGAACCCGGTAGGGACATGCTTATAAGACCTTAATAAGACCTCATCAGTGGTGTTGTCGTCTGTCAGTGTCCATGACCTGAAAGGTGAGTTATTTTTTACTTTATTTAAAAATCCTGATCATATAATTCATTGGCCTTTTAGATAGTATTAGCCTAAATAATCTGAAATACACAATTAACTGTGAAACATTATGTTAATGTTACAGGAGTTACTCTGTAAGTTAATTGGGAACAAAACAGTAAAACTAGACCTATAGGTTTAGCTGAAACTCAATTACTATCATATATATTTTTACATCAAACCCCTAATCTATTGTGCTCTTGCTACATGACGATCTATAATAGCAGAAAATAACAATTTCACTTGAGGCTCCAACTCAAAAGATTTCTGAACTTTACAATGCTCATTTTCAGGTCAACCTCAGAGCACGCCACATGTCCGACCAACTCTGCAGATTTGCAGGACCGATTCCACTGCATTTCAAGGGAGGACCACCTAATGACATGGCTGCCAGTGGGTGGCTTCTTTCCCTTAAATCACCCCCATCACTAGCCACCTGGTGCTGGATACCCCAGTCCTCTCTTCCCCCATTCCAGACAGTTTTGTACATGGCAGGGGGTCCCTGGCCATAGTCCAGTGAGACATGTGCTGAGAGTGTCAAACCCGACCATGATTTGCGTGGGTAAGGCTGTGTTCAGATCAGCCAGAGGAGAGAGACTTAGGAAGATCATTAGGGAGGGGAGGCTGTTGACTGAATACAAGTATTGAAGGTTGGTTAAAAAAAGTTAGTATTTAAGTAACACTTGGAGAAAGGGTTACAGTCAGCTATGGCTCACTGTGATCAACATTAATAAGATAATGATGTGGGCAGCTTCACTGTCATTTTAGTAACATGTGGATCTAGAGCTGTACCTCTGCCCAGCATATTTCAAAAATATCAGAACCACTGAAACCCAATACATCAAATCTAAATTGACAAAAAACAGCAGATCATTTTCAAAACTTACATGTGTCACGGGTGACAAAAGCGCTTGGCGAGCGGAACCCTTCTTCTGAGCCACAAGTTTCCCGAGGGAGCGATTTTGTACGCAACACGTCCTACTCCGGTTCCGGGTGTGGCAGGAATTTTGCCCGGCCTGATTAGCGCTGATGCACTGCAGGTGCGAGAGAGAGAGAGACACAGCCTCCACATAGGCTTTCCGCTTTACAAATCAAACATAAAAGAGCCATTGAGAGAAGTTGGACGTGGTTCGTTGGGGTTCTTTCAACGGGCGGGAGCTGGTTCTCTCGGAGCAGTTTTGGGCGCAAGTTGGCTCGGGGAAGCTGTCTGGGTGGGAAGGTCTCCCGTTGAAAGTGTCTGCATTGGGAGTTATAATCGGCTGTGGGGAAGCCTTGTTGGGGTGAAAATCGCCCATTGAAGTCTGCTGGATCAGAGTTTGTCTGTGGGAATCTGCTGGACTGATTTATCGATTGGATCTGCGCCGTGAAGGGAGAGAGAAAGATAAGTGAACTGATTTCATCTTACAAGCATTTGAAAAGCCTGAAGAGGATACAGTGAATGTAAATCTGACTGTTGGGGAAGCTATGTGTTTCAGAGTGTGTTGAAGAGGAACTGAGGATTGAACACCCCCCCACGGAAGTGTAATGAATGGATTGAGACCTCTGATCAGCCCTATCGTGTGAGTGAATTGCAGTGTTTTTGCCTTATTGATACACATGGATTCATCGCTGTGGATTTGAAGTGAACACGAGTGTGGTGTGTTTTTGCTGAGAAGCGGCCCAACCCTTGTTTACACCTGTGTGAAAAGTTATGATACCTGCTCTCCAGTAGAAGCCCTGTGAGTGTACAGCTACGCTGGTGAAATACTATTAACCTCTTCCCTGCCAGAGCCCTGCGAGTGTACAGCTACGCTGGTGAAGTATTATTAACCTCTTCTCTGCCAGAGCCCTGTGAGTGTACAGCTACGCTGGTGAAATACTATTAACCTCTTCCCTGCTAGAGTCCTGCAAGTGTACAGCTACGCTGGTGAAATATTATTAACCTCTTTCCTGCCAGAGCCCTGCGAGTGTACAGCTACGCTGGTGAAGTATTATTAACCTCTTCTCTGCCTGAGTCTTGAAGGTATCCTATACTGAGAAGAATCCTTACCTTTCTGCTCAATGTCTGAGTCTGGAAGTATACAGCATCGCTGACGAAGTAAGCTTTGAAACTACTGTGCACTGATGAAGGTATCCTGTACTGAGAAGAATCCTTACCTTTCTACTCAATGTCTGAGTCTGGAAGTATACAGCATCGCTGACGAAGTAAGCTTTTAACCCCCTGAGGTCGCCTATCGCGCCGGCGCGATAGGCTCATTTTTTTTCCTTATCAGTGCAAACAAAATCAAAATTTTAATATTATTTTTTATCTTATATGCTTGTGTTGTACATCAATCGATCCTGTTAAGAGTGTATTTTTTTGTGCATACTCATAATAAAAACAAAGTGTTGTGCTTTTCGCCAAATAAAGAAAAATAAACATGATGCGCGTTCTGCCGTCTCTCTCAATGTGAAACTCATTCTGAAACGCGACAGAAAATGACCTGTAACTCAGCGAATGTTTGTCACACAGACTTAAAACACATGTCTATACAACGCTTGGAGTCTCTATTTTTAAAATATGTAAATTCTATAAAAAACAAATATTCTCTGTTTAAGTAATCCGTAAGAAAGCAGCGGCATGTACAGTTTCTCAAACACATCCTAATTAACTATAATGTGACCACACCTACGCGCGCACGTGCGACTGACATGCAAATGATCCACGCGGCAGAACGCAGACCTGTAAACGCCCTCATCACCTCAAAACAAAGAATTAGAGACTCCTCTCTGCTTTTCATCGAGTTTGAAGATGTGCTGTGCTGTGCTGTTTACCTTACCTTGTGCTGTGCTGTGCTGTTTACCTTGGATTTACCTCAGAAGAACGCGATTTGAAGATGAGAAGATTTTTAAGGTAAGACATGTTAAACTGGTCGTGCCAGATTAAAATGTATGTTATGAAATGAGTTTGGAGTAAAAACATGAACTAAGCCTAATATCGTGCATGTATATGCATCTATAAATAGACAGAAACATGTTAAAATGTGAACTAGACTGGTAGGCAACCTTTCAGTGCTAAATTTATATACTTCATATATATTTCACTCAGTTTTGATTAGCTTATGACACTGATTATAATGCTAAAATACTTCTTTATGCGTAATGTAGGCCTAGCTTGTTTGCGAATATCTGCTAATGTGATTTAGTGCAAATATGTTTCAGCCTCCGGTAAAATATGTGATATAGCCTACTGTCTACATTATATTTTTATATAAATGCTCGATTTTGGTTAGCCTAAGACACGCTTCAATACTGCCTTATGCACAGATGTTTGTGAATACAGGTGTAAATGTTTGAAATGTAGTGATGTGTGTCGTTCGCGAACGATCCGTTCATTGCGTGTGTCACTAAATGCGTGCGGATACCCATCAACAGATACTCGCGGTGACGCGGTCTATGGCCCATAAATAGATATTTCTCCGTTCTATGGCCCATCAACTATACATTGTTTGTCCATAACCATCACTTGCTCAGCAGTTTACTTTGTATAATGTATGCTGAAAGTTTTATTTTGATGTTGTTTTTTAGGAATGTGAACCTTCAGTTCTCAGTGCGATCGAGAAATCATACCGAGTAAGTGCATAGACGTAATATTTTACAGATGAAATGTAGCCTAATTGTGTTACATCGTCATAATATAAAAGTAGCCTACCTATTCTTGTGTGAAATGACAAAAAAACATCCATTCTGCTTATACAGGAGACACTGCGCAGAGGAGGGTGAAAACACAAGATACATGGAGGACAAAGACATTTCCATGTCCTGCACCTGTGACTGCATACAACAAACACATGGGGGGTGTTGACCTGTCTGATCAGCTGATACAGTACTACACAACACAGCACATAACCATGAAGTGGTACAGTAAGATTTTTCTACACTTCTTGGACATTGCTTCCACCAACTCTTTCATTGTGCACAAAGAGCTACATGGTAACTTGTCCCATAAAGAGTTTATGGAGCAACTTATAACAGAGCTCTGTGGTGTGTCACAGAAAACGGCAATGAGGTTTAAATCAGTGTTGGTGTAACATCTGCTCCCTCCAACCAACAGAGGGAGCCGTCACCTGAATACTGACATCACTCCATTTCTTCTACAGTCACTTCCTGTTTGGTTGATATAAAGAGCCATGCTTTCCACTAACACTTTGCGAAGTATTGCCAGTTTTACCTGCCTTACTGAGCGTTCTTTCCATTGCCATTGTTTTTGCCTCTTGTTATGACCTTTTGCCTGCCTTTTGGATATCACGTCTTTGGATTACTGTTTTTGCCTTGGTTGCTTACTTGGACTGTCTATTTTTGTTCACTGAACCCAGCCTGTATCTTTGACCATTGCTTTGCCTGTCGATTTGGATTGTCTGCTTCAATAAAACTTCTGCATATGGATTCTCAAAATACGCCAAGCATGAGTTCATTACAGAATACTTCGCCTGAAATGAATCCAGCAGAGGTATCACAGCTTCAGACGGCTTATGCATACCAGAGTGAGATACTAAAAGATTTTCAAGGCCAACTTTCCAACCTACGAGCAACCAACGAACATTTAACCCATTATATTCAATCTCTTCCGTCAACTAGAGCTGAGCCGGTAAGGTTTTCACTAACAGATAAATTTGATGGTTCTGCTGAAAATTGCAGAGGCTTTCTACGTCAATGTAGAATTTACTTTTCCAATCAACTTGAAGCATTTCGTCTTGAGACTACAAAATGTTCTTTTGTGATGACTTTGCTTACTGGAAAAGCATTAGATTGGGCTTCAGCTGTATGGGACAATGACATCCAGTTACGAACGTCTTTTGACTATTTTGCACAACAAATTCAAGATGTATTTCAATATCCTGCAGGAGGACAGGATATCTCTGTACAGTTGTTGCATGTACGCCAAGGTAACCAATCAGCCGCTGATTATGCTATCCAATTCAGAACACTCGCAGCCCAGAGTGGGTGGAACGATGTGGCACTTAAATCAGTGTTTCGAGAAGGACTTAACCATGAATTGCAAGCAGAATTGGCATGCAAAGATGAAACCACAGACTTATCAGCATATATCACCATGGCTATTAAGTTAGATAATCTCATACGTAACAAACCCCGCTCCAAACAAGTCAAAATGGCTCCTGTTCCAGTTGAAGCTTCTACTCTTTCCATGCCCCAATCCACAGAACCCATGCAAATTGGCTATACTAGAGTGTCACCAGAGGAACGACATCGCCGGCTGCAGGAACATCTATGTTTTTACTGTGGCCAGCCAAATCATCAGTGCAAAACCTGTCCCAATAGAGCCAACAACACCTCAAGGAAAACAGTGAGTATTGAACATTTCCTTACTGTTCATCGTCAGAATTTCACATTATCTGTATCCATTGAGGTTTCTAATAAAGAACACTATGTTTCAGCACTAGTGGATTCTGGGTCCGCAGTCAATTTAACCCCCTCAGGTCGACGGTATCGCCGGCGATACCAGCTCACTTTTTTTCAGTTCAGTTCAAAAGAAATTAATTTTGCTCTGTGGACTTTGATATTACAAGCAAGTTTCATACATCAATCGATTCTGTTAAATGTGTATTATTTTTGTGTATACTCACAATAAAAACAAAGTGTTGTGCTTTTCGCCAAATAAAGAAAAATAAACACGAAGCGAGTTCTGCCTTCACTCTGTCCGTGTAGTCCATTCTGAAACGCGTCCGAAAATGAATCATAACTCAGCGAACACTTCTCACACAGACACGTGAGTTATGTCTTTATGAAGCTTGAAACCTCTTCTTTTAAATGAAGTAATTTATATAAAAAACAAATGTTTTCAACTCATGTAATCTGTCTGAAAGCAAGGAGAGGTACCGTTTTTCCTTCTCCCCTCATTAGCTCTATAATCAGCTGCGGCCGCCCCGCCCTCGGCGCGATTCACATGTAAATAGTTAGATGATCTAGTATGCATCGCATACGCCCCTCGATCAATGCCATAAAAACACAGTTTCTTCATGAGACTTACTGATAGTTCATCGCGTTTTGAGTATGGCTCGTTTCTCCGGTAAAGACGCCCTTCAGATGATTCAGGACAGCGAGGAAGAATGCACCTTTTCCTCCGAGGAAGATGAAGACTCGGACGACGAACGGCAGCATTTTGAAGAGCGAATTGATCCCGCCGAGGACACAATTTCAGAGTAAGTTTTACTGTTATATAATTATTTTTCAAGATATATCAGACTATATCTGCTTAGTGTTGGCTAGCTTTTGGCATCTTACATGAAAGATTGCATAACAATATCCCTTAACATTCGTGTATATGCTCAAGTGTAAACTTTTTCAATGTGATAGGCTATTACTCTCTAAACATATTTGTATATTAAATATATTTCACTCAGTTTTGATTAGCTTATAACACTGATTATCATGCAGAAATAACGTTACTGCCGTATGTCTTATGTACCTTATTTGTGAATATCTGCTTAAGTGTAATGTGATTTAGTCTAAATATATATATGATATATGTGATTTAGTATAATATATATATATATATATATATATATATATATATATATATATATATATATATATATATATATATAGTTTTGGTTAGACTATGACACTGCTTATCATGCTTCAGTACTGCCTTATGCACAGATGTTTCATGTTTGTGAATACAGGTGTAAATGTTTGAAATGTAGTGATGTGTCGTTCGCGAACGATCCGTTCATTGCGAGCATCACTAAATGCGTGCGGTCTAAATGGCTCATCAACAGATACTCGCGGTGACACAGTGATATTTCTCTGTTCTATGGACCATCAACAGATATATACATGTATAGATTGTGCGTCCATAACAATTAATTGCCCATCAGTTTGCTTTGGATAATGTATGCTAACAGTTTTTGTTGTTGTTGTTGTTGTTTTTTAGGAATATGGCTGCAGCTTGCTCTCCTTCTCCAGCACCCCGTAGAGGGGCACGCAGTTCAGTTCTCAGTGTGATGGAGAATCTTCCCGAGTAAGTCCACAGACGTAATATTTACAGAGGAAATATAATTGTTTACATCATCATAATATAAAAGTACATATTCTTGTGTGATATTACAAAAACTGTTGTCTTTTTTTACCCCTGGCCATTAGTGATCGATAATGATAATAATACAGTGTCTTTGATTGTGTTATCAGTATACTCACAGTGTGTTTTGTTTTGTTTTTTACAGATGTGACAATGAACATGTCCAAGCACCTGTCCCAAAGAGAGCCAAGGCTAAACAGCAGACAAGCAACAGGCAGTCCACTCTGGCATGGAAAACAGAGACTGATGTTGACATGGTTCCACAGACTGTGCGATTCCGTCCTGCACGAGAAACTGGACCGCAACCGAGTTCTGTTGACTCACATTCGCCTATGAGTCTATTCAAACAATTTTTTTCAGAAAGTGCTGTGTCAACTCTGTGCCACAACACAAATGCTCAAGCTGCCAAGGCAACTGCAAAGGGCTGCAAATATAAATGGACAGATATCAGCATCAGTGAGATGTACCGTTACATTGGGTTGCTGTTCTACATGGCCATGGTGAAGGTGAGCTCCATCAGCGACTACTGGCGGCAAAGCAGTGTTTTCTCTGTACCCTTTCCAGCTACAGTTATGTCCCGGGACAGATACCGCACCATTTCATGGAATGTGCACATGAGTCACCCAGATGCAGATATGGATAATGACAGAAAGAGGGGCACACGTGAACATGACCGTCTCTTCAGGGTCAAACCTCTCATGGACACTATTCGTCAGGCTTGTAAAGCCATCTATCATCCTAGAAGAAACTTAGCTGTGGATGAAAGAATGGTGGCATGCAAAGCACACACAGGCATGACACAGTACATGAAAGCTAAGCCAACCAGATGGGGTTTCAAGTTGTTTGTTCTTGCAGACTCATTGAATGGATACACTGTGGACTTTTCTGTGTACACCGGAAAGAACAATTTCCCCACAGGCCATGGACTGTCATATGATGCTGTAACATCTCTTTTAGACCAGACATTTTTGGGTTCTGGGTACCATGTGTACATGGACAATTTTTATACAAGTCCAAAGCTCCTCAAAGACCTGTTTGCAATGAAGTTTGGTGCATGTGGGACTTACAGGGACAACAGGAAGGACTGCCCTCGGAATGCAGCTAATTCACTCTCTAAAAAATCTGCCAGGGGATCCATCAGGTGGATTCGGGATGGACCTCTTGTATTTGTAAAGTGGATGGACACACGAGAGGTATCTGTCTGTTCTACTATCCATCCTGCTTATTCAGGAGACACTGCACAGAGGAGGGTGAAAACACAAGATACATGGAGGACAAAGACATTTCCATGTCCTGCACCTGTGACTGCCTACAACAAACACATGGGGGGTGTTGACCTGTCTGATCAGCTGATACAGTACTACACAACACAGCACAAAACCATGAAGTGGTACAGAAAGATCTTTCTACACTTCTTGGACATTGCTTCCACCAACTCTTTCATTGTGCACAAAGAGCTACATGGTAACTTGTCCCATAAAGAGTTTATGGAGCAGCTTATAACAGAGCTCTGTGGTGTGTCACTGAAAACGGCACCAAAACGGACCAATAGTGACCATGTGCCAGTTCCAGGAGCTGAGCTGGCATCAGATGACAGGGATGTTGCCACAGTTGGTCGCCGCTCATGTGTTCATTGCAAAGCAGTGTGTGGTAAAAAGCAGTTAACACCATGGAAATGCAAGGCATGCAATGTTCACTTATGTCTTCAGTTAAACAGGAACTGTTTTCAGGAGTGGCATAAAGATGTGTGACTGTGTTCAGATGTGTGTGCTCTACTGACCACCTTCCACTAACCATCAGCCTTCAGAAATCATTCTGATATGATGACTATTTTTTTAAATCAATGTTGGAAACTGTTGTGCTGCTTAATATATTTTTTTATAACCTGTGATAGTTTTTTCAGGATTCTTTATTTTGCTCACATTTGAATTACTTGTAGCCCGCATAAACGGGGCACAGGAATTTACTGTGAGATACCTGCCTTTACTTTTGTTTTTCGCTCACAGTTGTTTTTTTTATAGCAGACTGATTAATAAATTTTGCTCACATTTATTTTGCTTAGAGCAAATTTAGAACATTTAGTTCCTCCACATAGAGGAATTACAATAAAACAGATTGAAAAACAAAACCTTTGAATCTCCTCTTCTTTGTTCAGGCACTTGATGGCCCATTAGCCACTGAAAGAGTGTATGTCACACCCCTGGTCTGAATCTCATTAATATTGATGGCCATTGGCCCATTAATATTGATGGGCCACCCCTCCCATGCATAAACCTCTTCTGACAAAAAAACTGTTTTAGAAAGTTCAAATCAATGTACTGTTTTATGAGAACGATAAGGCAGGATGATTTTCACGCCATTTTGAAGCCAGAACTCAAAGCTACACAATTCATTAGTCAAAAGTCTTATTTACACATATTTAGTTTGTGTTTTGAGGTCTTATTTCTGCAACTTTCATTTTTATTTTTTCCAATAACCACGCATAAACATTATTCTCTTAAAAATTCAAACATATACATGCATGTTGATCAGATATTTTGGTAGCCCTGTTTGTGCTATATAGAGTGAATTTACACCTTTGCCATTAATATGTTTATAAATAACTGAAAAAAGCACAAATGTCAGAGCATGTCAGAACACCTCCAGGGCCCAGAAAACAGCTCAGACTCCAGAGGGTTAATCCATGAAGATCTTGTCCAAGAACTAAAAATCCCCACTCTTCCATGCATCCCTTCAATTAATATTACAGCAGTCGACAACAAACCCATAGGACAGGGCATCTCACAACAGACTTTCCCAATAACTCTAAAAGTTGGACTGTTTCACACTGAAAAGATCTCATTCTATGTTATTTCTTCTCCCAAGAACCAGATCATTCTCGGTCATCCATGGTTGACTATCCATGATCCTAGTATTTCCTGGAATCAAGGTGAAATCACCAAATGGTCTTTCTATTGTCAAGAGCATTGTTTTAACTCAAGGATAACTTTCCCATGTCTCACCACGAGTGTGGAAAGCCCAGATACCTCCACAAAGACAGTGATTCCATCTGAATACTCAGAATTTTCAGATGTTTTCAACAAGGCCAATGCAACCCAACTACCTCCCCATCGTCCATGGGATTGTGTCATTGAACTCCTCCCAAATACTACACCTCCTAAAAGCAAGGTTTATCCTTTGTCACGTCCAGAAACTCAGGCCATGGAAAATTACATTGAAGAAGCCCTGGTATCAGGTTTTATACGTCCTTCTACCTCTCCAGGAGCTGCAGGGTTCTTCTTTGTAGAGAAAAAAGATGGCGGACTTAGGCCGTGCATAGATTTTCGAGGTCTCAATGCAATCACAGTAAAGAACAGCTATCCACTTCCTCTTGTTCCTTCAGCACTGGAACAACTCCGAGAGGCACGTTTCTTCACCAAACTAGATCTTCGAAGTGCTTACAACCTTATTCGCATCAGAGAAGGTGATGAATGGAAGACTGCCTTCGTCACCACTAGGGGGCACTATGAATACCAAGTTATGCCATTTGGTCTAGTCAATGCGCCCTCTGTCTTCCAGTCCTTTATTAATGAAATCTTCAGAGACCTTCTAAATCATTTTGTCATTGCTTACATTGACGACATCCTAATCTATTCCCAAACAATGGAGGAGCATATTCAACATGTCAAGACAGTCCTAACTCGGCTCCAACAGAACCAGCTCTACATCAAAGCTGAAAAATGTGAGTTTCATAACACTAGTACCAGTTTCTTAGGTTACATCATCAGTCATCACGGTGTGGAGATGGATCTATCCAAGGTCAAAGCAGTTACTGAATGGCCACCACCTACCACTATCAAAGAACTTCAGCGATTTCTTGGCTTTGCAAATTTCTATAGAAGATTTATTAGGAATTACAGCATCATCGCAGCACCTCTAACATCATTACTCAAGGACAAACCCAAGAAACTTCAATGGAACGAATCTGCTAACACTGCTTTTAATACCCTCAAGACATGCTTCACTACTGCACCCATCCTCAAGCATCCTGATCCAAGTTTACCCTTCATCATTGAAGTAGATGCTTCCGATAATGGGATTGGGGCTGTTCTCTCTCAAAGGCATGGCATGCCAGGACGAATGTTCCCATGTGCCTTCTATTCTAGAAAACTCACTGCTGCTGAAAGAAATTACGATGTGGGTAACAAGGAACTACTCTCTATGAAAGCTGCAATGGAGGAATGGAGACACTGGTTAGAGGGAGCAGAACATCCATTTCAAGTTATCACAGACCATAAGAACTTGGAATACATCAAGAGTGCTAAGAGACTCAATCCACGACAAGCTCGTTGGTCTCTGTTCTTTTCCAGATTCCGATTCACAGTTACATACCGCCCTGGAAGCAAGAACAGTAAAGCAGATGCTCTGTCTAGAAGGTATGAATCTATGTCTTTTCAAAATAACCAAGATCCCATTCTCCCTTCATCAGTGGTTGTAGCCCCCATTCGCTGGGACATCATGGATGAGATCCAACGAGCACAGCAAACAGATCCTTCCCCACCTTCTTGCCCACCAACCAAGCAGTACGTCCCACGCATCCTTCGACAGCGTGTGATCCAATGGGTACATTCTTCCCTCAGCGCTGGACATCCAGGTATTCAACGAACTATAGCCTTAATGTGCAACTCATTCTGGTGGTCAGACTTAATCATATGTCAAGTCTTGTCCTGTATGTGCTCAGTCTAAGACCCCCAAGGAACTACCTGCTGGACTACTGGAGCCCCTACCCATTCCTCAGAGGCCCTGGTCCCATCTATCAGTAGACTTTGTCACAGATCTACCCAATTCTAACAATTTCACCACTATTCTGGTAATCATTGACCGTTTTTCTAAAGCTTGTCGTCTTGTTCCACTGAAGGGTCTTCCCACTGCCATGGAAACAGCCACTGCCTTGTTCCATCATGTGTTCCGGATGTATGAATTACCAGAAGACATTGTCACGGACCGGGGTCCTCAATTCACGTCGAGGGTATGGCGGGAATTTTGTAAACTGTTGGACATTAATGTTAGTTTAACCTCAGGCTACCACCCACAGGAGAATGGACAAGTGGAGAGACTGAACCAGGAGATCGGACGTTACCTTAGGTCATACTGTAGTCCAGATCAACAGAGATGGAGTGAATTTCTTCCATGGGCTGAATATGCACAAAATTCACTAACCCATTCATCTACTGGACTCACGCCCTTTCAATGCGTACTGGGTTATCAACCTCCTATGTTCCCTTGGTCTGGTGAACCATCTACAGTACCAGCGGTGGATGACTGGATCAGAAGGAGTGAACGGGTGTGGGACAGCGCTCATGTGAGACTTCAACGTGCCATTCATTCTCAGAGAATCCAAGCGGATCGACGCAGGCGTCCCCACCCTAACTACCAGCCAGGCCAGAGGGTCTGGCTTTCCACACGAGACTTGCGTCTACGGCTACCCAGTAGGAAGCTCAGTCCCAGGTACGTAGGGCCATTTCGTATAATCAGACAGATAAATCCTGTGACCTATAGACTTGAGCTTCCTGCTAATTACCGAATCTCTCCTTCATTTCATGTATCATTGCAGCCTACATGTGGCCCCGAAACCATGGAACCTGAACCTCCACCACCCTTGGAGATTAATGGAGAACCAGCATACTTGGTAAAGGAAATCATTGAGTCAAGGAGAAGAGGAAGCCAGTTGCAATATTTGGTGGACTGGGAGGGCTACAGACCAGAGGAGAGATCCTGGGTATTCTGGATCCCTCTCTTATCCACGATTTCCATCAAACTCATCCTGACCACCCAGCACCCAGACCAAGGGGACGTCCCAGTCGAAGAACACCTGGAGGTGTTCATAGAGGGGGGGATTCTGTAACATCTGCTCCCTCCAACCAACAGAGGGAGCCCTCACCTGAATACTGACATCACTCCATTTCTTCTACAGTCACTTCCTGTTTGGTTGATATAAAGAGCCATGCTTTCCACTAACACTTTGCGAAGTATTGCCAGTTTTACCTGCCTTACTGAGCGTTCTTTCCATTGCCATTGTTTTTGCCTCTTGTTATGACCTTTTGCCTGCCTTTTGGATATTACGTCTTTGGATTACTGTTTTTGCCTTGGTTGCTTACTAAGACTGTCTATTTTTGTTCACTGAACCCAGCCTGTATCTTTGACCATTGCTTTGCCTGTCGATTTGGATCGTCTACTTCAATAAAACTTCTGCATATGGATTCTCAACATACGCCAAGCCTGAGTTCATTACAGTTGGAAACCGTTGTGCTGCTTAATATATATTTTTTATAACCTGTAATAGTTTTTTCAAGATTCTTTGAATAAAAATATTTTTTTATAAAAAAACAAAAGTTTGGTCTTTTTTTCTTTCTTTTTTGGAAAGGATGTATTAAGTGATAGTAATAACTCTAAGTCTTTCCATTGTTAGAAAAGATTTCTATTTTGAATAAATGCTGTTCTTTTTAACTTTTTATTCATCAGTGAATCATTCTTAGGTCATCATTCTTTGTTCAGGCTGCCTCAGAGCACCTTGATGGCCCATTAGCCATGGGGGGAGTGTCTTTAGTCACACCCTTGGTTTGAATCACATTAATATTCATGGCCCACGCATACAGCAGTGCTGACACAAAAACTGACATGCAAAATTAAAATCGTTATATTGTTGTTTGTGAAAGAGTGGTCAGAATGATTTTCACCTCATTTTGTAGAAAAAATTATAGCCTACAAGAATAGTAATTCCAAAGTTTTATGGAAAACTATTCAGTATGTGTTAAATGGCCTTATTGCAGTGACAATGTTTTTCCCAAAACATACTAACCACGCATAATATTTTTTTTCTATAAAATGCAAACATGTACATCCATTTTGCTCACATATTATTGTAGCAGAGTTTGTGCTGAATATAACAAAATGACATGTTGGCCAATAGTATGTTGTAAGTAGCTGAAATAAGCACAAATGTCAGGTCATGTCAAAACATCTCAAGGGCCCCAAAAACACCTCAGACTCCAGAGGGTTAAACTACTGTGCACTGATGAAGGTATCCTGTACTGAGAGGAACCCTTACCTTTCTGCTCAATGTCTGAGTTTGGAAGTATGCAGCTTTGCCGATGGAGTAAGCTTTTAAACTACTGTGTCCCAACGAAAGTATCCTGTACTGAGAAGAACCCTTACCTTTCTGCTCAATGTCTGAGTCTGGAAGTATGCAGCATCGCTGGTAAAGTAAGCTTTTAAACCACTCTCACTATTGTGCACCGACGAAAGTACTCTGTACTGAGAAGAATTCTTACCTTCCTACTTACTGACCGAGTCCTGAGGAAGACAGCATTGCTGACGAAGTAAGCCCTTGAGACATTATCCAACTACTGTGCACCGACGAGAGTTCTCCATGACGATGAAGGCCTAGAAGACATCGAATTTGATTGAGATCTGTCCCATTTTTATATCTTGTGATAAATAAAGATTGTCATTCTTTGGAACTTATCTTGTGTCTGTGTCGTCCATCCGTTGCGGGCCTGTGGTGTCGGCTCCTCACGGTGGTGGTGCGTTTCTCCCAAGTCCGGGGTGGAGGGGTCATCCATCCAAGGTCCGCCCCGGTGACACATGCAGTCGCTATATTGTTTGTGAGCAGGCCTGAGAGTTGTCTGCTAGAACAGTAAAATCCCATGGCATGGTGTGAATCTTTGTTATTGTGCCTATGGTGAATAGTTCACTATACTTATTACTTACCTGACTGACAGTGACATGCAGTCAACCTCAGTAATTGGGGAGCCACTGAAGCAACAATCATTTGATTGTCACCCAGTTCAAGTCAACCATCCGTTTGTTTTTAACAGTCCCAGTAACATTATAAATAATGAAATCTTGTTTTAGTCTGCATAGTAATCTAAGTAACTTCAGACAGTTTACAATTAACAAATTAATAACCTAATCATACTGCAGCTATGTGCCATCAGTTCATTTTCTTCAAGCTTAATGTTAACCTTCCAAAATAACTTTGAATATTCACAACTTTCAAAGAAAATCATATCTAAATAGAAAATGTTTGTTTGTTTGTTCTGTGTTTACTTGCCCACCCACCCGGTATAGGGTATAACATCACAGGGATTTTAAACAGTCATCAGTTTAACTTAATTTAGCTCAAATCTCCACCTGCAGCTGAGAAGGAGGTGAAGGTAAGTAAGCCAAACGGTAATTTAGAATCTGTGTATTAAATGTGTGAAACAAATTGAATAAATATGTCATTGAAATCACTCAGTCCATCATGTTTATTTTTTAAGAACTGTGTGTGGTCCTTCCCTTTGTGTATCCTGAGAAGGTTTGAGAGCATTAGAGGGGTTCTGAGTGTTTGGATGGGGTATAACAATATGCACTGCTTAACTTACAATGAATCAGTTAACACGGAGTCTTGTCTATGCAACTATGTTACATCATTGAAAAAGCAACCACACAAATGCAAAAATAAAATCTTGTTTTGAAATTTATTTATCTCATTTGAACAGTAAGCCTAATTTAGGCTAACGTGAATATCAGCGATTATACAACAGGCACTCAGAACTGGAGTTAACAGATGTCTTTATAACATTTCTGCAATTCAAATATAATAAAGGGCTGGGTGCTAATCCCTCTTCTGAAGTTACATTACAGACACATTTTTTCATGGTTTTCAATCACATAGATTAACATATACTGTATATATGAAATGTGGGAAAAAACAACACATATTTCCCAGTATAGTTATCCACTCCCCTTCAGTAAATGTGAGCAGAAAATTACCTCCTGCACGTGAGAGCACACATTGAACCCACCCCCCAATCTCCATTTTTTTTTTTATCTGTACCTGTAATCCCAATTTGGTTCTTTTCCCTCCTAAAGTCCTGTTAATTTCTTAACCCTGGGTTACATTAATATCTCACAATACACTCATGTTAAACAGACCAGAACAGTCTACTGAAAAAGGAGCAATAAACAAATAACACCTTCTTTCTATATAAACAAAAGGCAAAAAATAACCCTTCACAATTATAAGAGAGCGCATTAGATTTGACTATCAGTCAGGTCATGGAGTGCAAGTATTTTCAGTAAATCTAATGACTAATTTAACTAAATAACTAATAATTAAGGCGAGACACTACAGGTGAATAGGGTAAAATTTTAAAATAATAGATATCACCATGAAACTTCCTCAGTTGATTACTTTCACAAGTATATAAAAAAAATGTATTACAAGTTATAGAAATTTGTATGTTTAATTATGCAAATGATGCATTATCTCATTAAATATGCACGATTTTGCATATATTTTCGGTAGATAGATCTGAACATATGATAAAGCCAGGTGAAATTTTTTTTTTCATTTTGTTTACAGACAAGATGAAAATAAAAACTCAGAGGGATTTCAGGATATATACTTTCATTACCTATAAAATCAAAATATACTGTCCATAGCCATAAAACATAGATTTTCACCATATTTTTTTTATTAAAATGTCACATAAATCAGGCCAGGAATGATTTATTAACAAATCCCTCTGAAAATATCTTCAGAATACTGCTAAGTGTATAACTGGAAAGTTTGGTGTACATAGGTGCTACATAGGCTGCGATGTTTCTACTGGAGAATGACAAAAACTCATTTTGAGAAAACGGCAGTTAAAGATTTAAATAGCTCTAAATGAGAAATCGTCGTAGCTTTAAATCCCCCTTTGGACATTCACGATTGGTTACTGATAGAAAGGAAATGCCCATATTTGGGTTACATAGCGTTGTGCAGGAGACTCAGAGCTTCACAGTGATACCGGTCATGACAGACTTAAGTAAACAGACGGAGCTCGGCGCGTCGTATTGTAATGCTAACTTCCTGGTAAATTCGGGAGAAACTTACAGCCGCAAGTAAACAAAATGTAATAAAATAAACATCTTAATGTATATTTTCAACGTTTTCTTTATAGCAGCTTGAAAGAACACATATTGAAGGAGTAAACTAGCCCAAAATCTCAAAATTGACCACTGCATGAAAATCGATGTTTTTGCCTGCCGTGTCTCGCCTTAAAGTAAAACATAATATGCAAATATCGAACTATGCACCATAGGGTAGGTTACTTGAGCTTATCAAGGATACATATTTCTTTTAAAACATGTGGAACTTGCACAAATGCTGAAAAACAATGTGATTGAAGTACAACCCCTTATCTTAAGAGGAAAGCAATACCACTTTTAAGACACATCTGTTTGAAGTAAAACTACTTAAATATACTACAAATATATTGAATTAAAACATTGACTTTCTGGTAGTTGTTTGTTTTATGCTTATTGAACATTAGAATTGGCTTCCTGTCTATCTGCAAATTATCTACTTTATGCTATCATAACTCAGAATTTATATTTTTTGTTTGGACTATTGCATATCCCATGCAGTTTCTAGTTACAATGTGAGGAATCTGTCCTACCAATTTCTAAGGAAACAATACATGCTTATGTAATGCCTTTTGTACTTTAAACAGCATATCAATATTCAGTCACTTGTGTATATACACTGTGTACTATAAAGATGTGAACATGAATTCTTCTGTAAACATGCACACATTCACAATCAAATATCATCATTCTGTGAATGCAAATGCAAATGTAAAAAAAAAGATGCTAGCTTTAAATGAATCAGGGTGCACATTTTAAAGATAATCCAATGTCAAAGAGAGCTTGTGTTACTTAATCAGAACAAAAAGTTAAATGCTAAAATCATGCCTTTTGCAACTTAAACATTATATTTTATATGTTCTTTCCAGAAATTGTGGGTGCCTATTGGCACTCACCCTTCTGGCCTAGATGATATCCATTACCCATACTGAGCTTGTGAGTATAGTATTGAAATCACTACGGAGGTCTGGATAATTGTTGTACCCTACAGGTAGCTTTAAAAGGCAGCCACATGTATGTGATTGTGGTCTTTGCTCGAAGTCTGAGGTTTCAATGAACTCTATCTTAATTGGTTTTTCCAATTTGAACCAGTGCAGAAGCGGAGGAAAAGCTGAAGGGTTCTCAATCAACTTCACCTACATATCTCTTCAGGTAGCAGGCAACTGCTTTTTCAAGGAATGGTGTCGCTAGTTTACCGGGAAATAGCGGGCAATCTTCCACCCTACTACTAAGATTCTAGCAATAACCTGCCACTCTTCACACTGATAATCATGCCTAATAAAGGGTACTTTCACATCCCCGCCCATGGTGCACCTTTCATAAAAGTCTCTCCAAAACTCTGCGAAGCAGTCCCGGGTCACACCACTTACAGGCTCATGTCCTGTGAGATCAACAGTTGGGGTTGAAGTTAAATGCATCTCTGCTTCCTCTTCCTCAGAGGACAACTCCACATTTACTCTTTTGATACAAAGATACAGTCTAAGAATTTTTACTTTGCTTTCTTCATACAAGTTATCCACAGTGCTCCAACTGTTGACATGTACCTGAGACAATTCAATTTCAGTAGAATAATCTGAGAGCCTTTTCTTTTTTTTCGAAAAACCATTTGGGAAAAAAAGGTCTTCAGCTAGTTTTTTTGATTTCCACTACTGTTTTATCCTTGTCGATTGTCAGGTGTCTGGTTCCTCCCCCATTGATTGCCTTTACTTGTTTGAACCGTTTGTCTTTTTCATTACAGTCCATCCATCCAAGCTCAACCCATCTATCTTTTTTTTTTTTTTTGGGGCATTTGCATTTCCTGCCAATGGCTTTTTTTTCACAGGTACAGGAGCTTCTCCAGACAGTCTCTGATGTAGCATTGTCAGTATAGACTCTTTGCTGCTCTTTGTGTTAAGTGATGCATTGGCTTTCTGACAGAAGGCCACAGTAGCCTTCTTTATCTCCAGCTTTAGGGATGTACTTTGCCAGGTCTCCATCATTCATTAGAGGGATTACAGATGCATCAATCTGGAAAAACAAAAAATTGGGAGCATGTTTAGATTGACCTATAAATAGCAAAACATTTTTCTAATTTAAATTTTTTTAACATAATGTTTTATTTGTTATTATATATGATCAACGTTTGTAATTAATAATTAATGAAATCACTATGCATAAAACAAACGAAATCACTTTATGGAACATTCAGGTTCTGTAGTCTTAGGCTTTTGGTTCTGCTTGAGGTTTCTGTAACTTAAAAGGACGTTTTTCCTTGCCTCTGTCGCCTAGTGCTTGCTCTTGGTGGGAATTGTTCGGTTTCTGTAAATATCACAGAGTACGGTCTAGACCTGCTCTTTTATGAAAAGCGCTGTGATAACTGTTGTTGTGATTTGGCCCTATATACATAAAATTGAATTGAATTTATCTTTCTGAATTTAAGCACCTTAAAACACAAGTTACTATCTTGAGGCCACGAGTTACTATCTTGAGGCCACGAGTATTTTTTGACAAAGTGGGACTAGGGGGGCTCCGTATATTCCTGTCTGATTGCCAGCCATCTGTGTGATTGTTGGTTCTATGTCTGGCCATCCATATGAATGCTGTCTGTATCACTGGCCATCACCAGCCATTGATTGTTGATTGAATGGGTGACCTACTTGAGTGATTTGAGAGAATATTCATTGAGAGGAATTAAGGTGTTTATGCATGGGAACAGGAAATTTTGCGCCAGATGATGTTTCAAGCCTACTACTGTCCATTTTTTGATGGGAGGTATCGTTGGCAGTGCTGAAAGAAAGGAGGATGCCGGGGAGATGTCTTGCTGGTGGGGGCAAGGGTAGTCCACAGCGTCTTGATGTGCGCGTGGCTGTTCGAACACGCAATGAAGTCTAGGTGGTAGTGTCAGGCAGATGAGTAGTAGTCATGGGGCTGGCAGATTGTGGCGGAGGATCCGGAGAGAAGTGGAACTCGTCGTAAGACAGTAAGAGTTCGATCTGGGGTATTATAGCAAAGAGGCGGACCAAATGCTGGAAAACTGTTGTGAGACAGAGGTAAGTCTGTCCCAAAAAAAAATAAAAAATTGGTAACACTTTATAATAAATGCATGCTATTAATCATTAGCTATGCATTAGTAAACAGTTAATTCATCATTTATAAGGCATTAATAGACATTAATAAGCAGTTTATAAATACAGCTTTAAATGCTTTATTCTTGATTTCATAAGCATATCCATAATATGTTTAATAATTGTATTTAAATGATAAATTGATCATTAGTAAAGTATGGAAATACAATTATTAAACACATTATAGATATGCTTATATATATATATATATATATATATATATATATATATTGGCAGATTTAAAAGACTTTGTAATGCTTGCAAATCTATTTGCGGGCATATGTGACATTACTGTAATTACTGTTATTATGCTGGACTTGTGATGTGTAATACCCTCAGTGGACAGTAGGGGGAGACAATGTGCTGGTCGGAGACCATGTGGGTAACAATCATAGACAGTAAAAGAAATGGACACAGCGACCCCATTGGATTCAACGGAGAAAAGTGAAGTCAATTAGAAGCTCTCACTTCCTGATGGCTGAGCGTACTGCGCAGACTCAAACTGAGCTTGACGACGTAGATGTCACGTGAGCAACCCGTCTGTCTTCTAGTAGCTGTGCCAAGAGAAATCTGAATCATTCCCTTTCCAAACTCGCAGAGACGGAGAGTGTGAGTAGGAGGTGTCCATGAGCTAGGAGCAGGAACAACTTTTGCAAAGTATTCTGATTAATTACTTTGTCATTTTGCCTCCACGTCCCCCCGATTGCGCGCAAGCTTCTCCTCCTGTCCATACGGTAATTTCTCTACTGTGTGACAGAGAGTTGCGTGGTTATGACGCAATTGTTAGCCTATTTTTTCAAAAACTGCTTCTACGGGGCCATAACGTAAGATACAAGGTAATGGAGCCTTTTATACATTTTCGTGTTTCTTTAGAAACGTCTCGGTTACGGATGTAACCCTCGTTCCCTGAGTAGGGAACGGAGACGTTACGTCGGATGACGACGATTGGGGTTTCGCTTAGAAAGCCTCTCACCTTCGAGTATATAAAACGAGCCAATGGCAATGAAATGCCATGGGTCTGCGGAATTTGCATCGCGTATCTCTGCCCACCGCAGGGGGTATATAAGGAAGTACGCTGCAATATGCAGATATGTCTTCGCTGAGGAGCCGAGACTGAACTCAGGCGTTTTTCAGCGATACAGCGGAAGTGGCAGGAAGACGTAACGTCTCCGTTCCCTACTCAGGGAACGAGGGTTACATCCGTAACCGAGACGTTCCCTTTCGTGGTCACTCCGAGTTACGTCGGATGACGACGATTGGGGTTCCAGTCTAATCACGCCACCTCGGCTGTCATCCAGTGCCCTGCGTAAGTCTGAGCTCCCTGTTGTGAGAATAGCACGAACGAAGGAGTCCTACTTAACACAGGAATACCAAGGTACACTGGGAAGCATATCTCAGGAGAAATATGCAATTATGCCCAACCATTAAGGGGGGACTTGAGAGACACATATGACCCAGAGGGATGCATATGGGGTATCACTGAGGTGTCCAGCCGCAGGTGGAATATTTAAACCCCAGGGGTGGCAAGGTGGCTTGCCAAGGGAAAGACACACGCTCAAAAGAGACTTACATTGGAATACACATGTGGGGGTCGCCCAAAGGGGGGACCATGCACATGGAGGCACCTAGTCAAGCACAAGAGCTGTGTTATGGCAGATTGGCATAACTTAGGTGTTGACGTAACCAGTGCTGGAGGAACTCAGAGCTTATCAGACTCACCTGAGAAGATGATCGCACGTATCCCGTCCGTGGAGAGGAATGGCGAGCAAGCGAAGACACCTGAGCAGAATCTAGTACCGGCTGGTTGAAGCGAGTACATGAGAAGAAACTGGCTCTACTCGGAGATTATAGAATCTCGCGAATGTGTTGGGTGTCGCCCAGCCTGCAGCTCTACAAATGTCTGTTAGCGAGGTGCCATGCACTAGAGCCCAAGAGGAAGCCACACTACGAGTGGAGTGGGCTTTCACACCAAGGGGGCATTGACGACCTTGTTGCTGGTATGCCAAAGCAATGGTATCCACTATCCAGTGAGATAACCTTTGCTTTGAGAGAGCCTTTCCCTTCAGCTTCCCACCATAACAGACAAAGAGCTGGTCTGAGGTCCTGAAACACCGCGTTCTGTCTACGTAAGCAGGAAGGGCGCGTACTGGACAGAGCAGTGCCAAGGCTGGGTCTGCCTCCTCCAAGGGCAGCGCTTGCAGGTTCACTACCTGGTCTCGAAAGGGTGTGGTAGGAACCTTGGGCACGTATCCAAGCCGGGGTCTCAGGATCACGTGAGAGTTAGCCGGCCCGAATTCCAGGCACGCTTCGTAACCGAAAATGCCTGCAGGTCCCCTACCCTCTTGATGGAGGCCAATGCAACCAGGAGCGCTGTCTACATAGACAGGAACTTAAGCTCCGCTGACTGTAAAGGCTCAAATGGAGCACTCTGCAGGGCAGTTAGAACCACTGAGAGGTCCCAAGAAGGTACGAGGGGAGGACGAGGAGGATTTAGTCTCCTCGCTCCCCTCAGGAACCTGACGATCAGGTCGTGCTTCCCCAAAGACTTACCATCAACTGCTTCGTGATGTGCGGCAATGGCGGCAACATACACTTTCAGGGTGGAGGGAGACAGCCTTCGCTCCAACCCTTCTTGCAGGAAGGAAAGCACGACACTGATCGGGCATTTCCTGGGTTCTTCGTTTAGAAGAACACCAGTTGACGAAGAGGTTCCACTTCAACGCATAGGCATGTCTCGTGGACGGTGCTCTAGCGGAAGTGATGGTAGCCACCACCGCAGGTGGTAGGGTACTCAAACCTGCCTCGTCCCGTCCAGGAGCCACACGTGGAGGTTCCAAAGATCGGGACGAGGGTGCCAAAGGGTGCCCCGTCCCTGAGAAAGGAGGTCCTTCCTCAGAGGAATTGGCCAGGGAGGTGCTGTCGCGAGGAGTACTAGTTCGGAGAACCAGGTCCGGTTGTGCCAATACGGGGCAACCAAAATGACCTGCTCCTCGTCCTCCCTGATCTTGCGCAAGGTCTGCGCAAGAAGGCTCACTGGGGGAAACGCATACTTGCGTAGGCCCCGCGGCCAGCTGTGCGCCAGTGCATCCGTGCCGAGCGTGCCCTCGGTCAGGGAATAAAACAGGTCGCAATGGGACGAGTCGTGGGAGGCAAACAGGTCTACCTGTGCGTCGCCGAACTGATCCCAAATCAGCTGGACCGTCTGGGGATGGAGCCGCCATTCTCCAGCGAGAGGCCGAACTCGAGACAGCTCGTCGGCCGCCTGGTTCAGGTGTCCCGGGATATAAATGGCTCGAAGCGACCTCAGATGCTTCTGACTCCATATGAGGAGGTGGCGAGCGAGTTGCGACATACGGCGGAAGCGTAGACCACCTTGATGGTTGATGTACGCTACTGTCGCGGTATTGTCTGATCGGACTAGTACGTGCTGACCCCTGAGCAGCGCACGGAAGCGGTGCAGGGCGAGACGCACAGCCAGCAACTCGAGGCAATTGACATGCCAAAGGCGCTGGGGTCCTATCCAGGAGCCCGCGGCAGCATGACCATTGCACATGGCGCCCCAGCCCGTGGTGGAAGCATCTGTTGATACAACAACATGCCGGGAAACTCGTTCTAAGGGCCTTCCGGCCCGTAGAAACTTGAGGTTCGTCCACGGGGTGAAGGTCTGACGGCAGGCTGGAGTCACTGGGACTCGAAGCGTGCCGTGCTGCCATGCCCACCTCGGGACTCGATCGTGAAGCCAAAGCTGAAGCGGTCTCATATGAAGCAATCCCAGCGGCGTTACTGCGGCTGCGGATGCCATATGCCCCAGGAGCCTCTGAAATAGTTTCAGTGGAACCACACTCTTGCCCTCGAATTGGTGAAGACAAGTCAGCAGTGACTGCGCGCGCTCGCTCGTAAGCTGCGCGCACATGGCGACCGAGTCGATCTCCATACCGAGAAAAGAGATCCTCTGCACGGGGCAGAGTTTGCTCTTCTCCCAGTTGACCCAAAGGCCCAGACGAGCTAGGTGCCGGAGCACTAGGTCCCTGTGTTCGCAAACCTGGTCTCGAGAGTGAGCTAGGATTAGCCAGTGGTCGAGATAGTTCAGGATGCGAACCCCGTGTTCCCAGAGGGGAACAAGGGCTGCCTCGACGACCTTCGTAAAGACGCGAGGAGACAGGGCTAGCCCGAAAGGGAGAACCGCGTACTGGTATGCCTGCCCCTCGAAAGCAAACCGTAGAAACGGTCTGTGTCGAGGTAAAATGGAGACATGGAAGTAGGCGTCCTTCAGGTCGATCGCTGCAAACCAATCCTGCGGCCGTACACACTGGAGGATGTGTTTGGCCATTAGCATCTTGAACGGCAGCCTGTGAAGGGAGTGGTTCAAGACGCGCAGGTCGAGGATTGGCCGTAACCAACCGGACTTCTTGGGTACAATGAAGTAAGGGCTGTAGAAGCCGGACTTCATCTCGGCTGGAGGGACAATCTCGATCGCACCCTTCGCCAGTAGGGTGGCGACCTCCGCTCTCATGACAGGGGCATTGCCCCCGACCATAGTGAAGCGGACTCCCCTGAAGCGGGGAGGAAATATCGCGAACTGAATCGCGTAGCCGAATCTAATGGTTCTCGCGACCCAGCGGGACAGTCTGGGAAAGCTCTAGCCAGGCCTCCAGAAAGTGCACCAGCGGGGCCATACGAACCACAGACGTACCGTCGGTGGGGCAGCGAGGCGGAATGACCGGCACCGGCAAGGGTGGCATAGCGGCCCTGTGCGGGGGCACGGTCATAAACCGCGTCCTGCCAGAGGAGGCCAGGGGAGGGCGCGCGTCCCACGGGGGCGTGCTCTGGCAGGGGTCTGGCGACAGAGGTGGGATGAGAGGAGCGTGGCCCGTGGGCGGCGCGTGCTGTCATCCACTGCCTCTTAAAGCTCAGAGAAAGAGCATCAGTTCTTTTAGAACAAGATTCTCCCCCAGCCCTCCACTGGGGGAAGGAGTGGTCCTGCTCCCAACTCCCCGAAGAACTGAGCCCTAACTCCAAGCTGCCCATCTCAGGAGTTCTGCTTAGCCAGGTGTTAGCCGGCTAAGGGGCAGAGACAGGCGGTGCCAGCCTCCAGCGACCTCCTCGTACTCAGACCGGTGAAGGCTCGAGGGAAGGAGCCGCATGGAGGTGGCGTCGGCGGGAAGCGGACAGAGCAGACCACACCAACGGATGACCGTCAGTGCAGAGCCTCAGTCCGCTTCTGGAGTGATCGAAGACTGTTGGGCGCAGTCCTCAACCACACCGCCGACCAGGCTGCCCGCCTCAAGGGTGCTGCTTAGGCTGACGTGGCAGTCTAAGGGGCGGAGACGGGCAGCGCCACCCTCCTGCGACTTCCTCCTACTCAGAGCTGGTGAAGGCCCGAGGGGAGCAGCCGCATGGAGGGGGCCTTGGCGGGAAGAAGACTAAGGAGACCGCACGGATGGATGACCATCGGTACAGAACCTGAGTCTGCTTCAGGTGGCCGAAGCCACGCCGCCAAAGAGCTCAGCCTGGGACATGGGGGAGCTGAGAAAATGAATTCTCAGACCCTACCACATCAACCTGGCTAAGCCCATGTCTGGACCACATAGTGGACATCACCTGACCCAGGATCACGCAGGTACCGATGTCCCCCGAGAGCGAGGTCAGTAGTGTGCGCGGCGGAACAACCAGGCCGGGCATGGGAGGCATAGCGTCCCAGCATAGGGGCGTGGTTAAAATTTTCCGCGTTCTGCCAGGGTTGGCCAGGGAAGGACTAGCGTTCCACTGCGGCCGGTTCGACAGAACTCCCGGGACAGCACTGCATCGAAGGCGCAGGCGACACACAGTACTGCATGACCGTGCCACGATAGTGACAGGGAACATACAGACCATGATCGCCGTGCGATCGAAAGCAGCGAAGGCGGAGGACACCCGCGAGCCGCGAAAGTCACGTGGAGTCTCGCGCAGCGCAGGCGTCCTGATGCACGTCCTGGAGAAGCTTACAGCGCTCGGGGGGAGGGCGGGGCCACTCCAGCCGATGCTTTCAGCTGCCCGGGAAAGCCCAACACGCAAAACAGCGCTCGCGACCGTTAGGCAGATGACCGCACAGTGCGCACACACATCCAGAAAATACACGGGCGAACCGTCTTGAAAAAGACGTGCCGCGTGCAGCTCTTTTAGAGAGTGGAAAAGCTCAGCAGAGTGCTGAAGCGCCCAGGGAGAAACACACTCACTGTCGGCAGATTAGGCTACTGCACAAATCAGCAACAGGAAATGCGATCTCGCTGGAAAGCGCCGTCACACAAACACACTGAAGAGCCGCTCGTCTCGAAGAGATTTGAGATGACACTCAAAAGGCTTGTGGAGTGAAGTACTGAACTTGGCTCCGAAGCGAAAACATATCTGCATATTGCAGCGTACTTCCTTATATACCCCCTGCGGTGGGCGGAGATACGCTATGCAAATTCCGCAGACCCATGGCATTTCATTGCCATTGGCTCGTTTTATATACTCGAAGGTGAGAGGCTTTCTAAGCGAAACCCCAATCGTCGTCATCCGACGTAACTCGGAGTGACCACGAAAGGGAACTAGATGTACCGCAGGGCGGTACAAAATATGACCGCCGCTCAGGCCTGCACTGGCTTTCCACAAAAATAAATGAAGTGGAGCAATTTGGCTGTATAGCGTGTTTATGTATATACCTAAAAAAAGTAGTAGTATGTGCATGTCTGTGTGTGTGTGTTTGTGTATGTGTGTGTCTGTGTGTGTGTCTGTGCGTGTATGTGTGCGTGCGTACATGTGTGTGCGCGTGTGTGTTTGTGTGTGTGTGTCTGTGCATGTGGATTTGTATGTGTGTGTATGGGTGTGTGTCTGTGCGTGTGGATGTCAGTGTGTGTGACAGTATCATCCTAAACCAGCAACCCTTCGCTCAACACCACCATCTACAGGCCGATGAGTGTACAGTCAATAAATGTGCACATAAATGAATTTATTTTATACCCCCCCATGGATGAAATTCTACGAAACTTAGCATACCCCCAGAGGATGTCAAGTTAATCATACACATGAAATATGGTGCAGTTCTGAACATCTCAACTAAAGATAGGGGCGATTAAAGTAGAATAATATTGCATTTTCATTTTTTATGGGAGGGGGGTAAATCACAAATGAGTGATTATGTGCTAGGTTTATGTGGGCCCTTAAGACCAACATACCATAAAAATTTCTTCATCCTCGGTGCCACGGTTCAGGTAGTTATGTAGGAAAAACTGCATTTTTGGGGTTTGGGGGGGCCCAGCTCGGGGGGGGGAGTGGCCCCCGGGGACCAAACGAAATTTTTCTGTAAAAGTTTAGAGGGGCTACATGCCCACAAAATTTCATGTTCCCCGGTGTTTCGGTGTCCCTGGTATCATTGACGAAAAATTCAGTAGATGACGAAAAAAAAAAAAAAAACTTTGAGAATCGATTATGGGCTAGATTGATGGTGGCCCTTAAGACCAACATACCATAAAAAATTTGTCATCCTCGGTGCCACGGTTCAGGTAGTTATGTAGGAAAAACTGCATTTTTGGGGTTTGGGGGGCCCCAGCTCGGGGGGGGGAGTGGCCCCCGGGGACCAAACGAAATTTTTCTGTAAAAGTCTAGTGGGGCTACATGCCCACCAAATTTCATGTTCCCCGGTGCTTCGGTGTCCCTGGTATCGTTGACGGAAAATTAAGTAAGTGACGAAAAAAAAAAAAAAAAAAAACTTTGACAATCGATTATGGGCTAGGTTGATGTGGGCCCTTAAGACCAACATACCATAAAAAATTTGTCATCCTCGGTGCCACGGTTCAGGTAGTTATGTAGGAAAAACTGCATTTTTGGGGTTTGGGGGGGCCTAGCTCAGGGGGGGAGTGGCCCCCGGGGACCAAACGAAATTTTTCCGTAAAAGTTTAGTGGGGCTACATGCCCACAAAATTTCATGTTCCCCGGTGTTTCGGTGTCCCTGGTATCGTTGACGAAAAATTCAGTAGATGACGGGAAAAAAAAAAAAAAAAACTTTGACAATCGATTATGGGCTAGATTGATGTGGGCCCTTAAGACCAACATACCATAAAAAATTCTTCATCCTCGGTGCCACGGTTCAGGTAGTTATGTAGGAAAAACTGCATTTTTGGGGTTTGGGGGGCCCCAGCTCGGGGGGGGAGTGGCCCCCGGGGACCAAACGAAATTTTTCCGTAAAAGTCTAGTGGGGCTACATGCCCACAAAATTTCATGTTCCCCGGTGCTTCGGTGTCCCTGGTATCGTTGACGGAAAATTCAGTAGGTGACGGGAAAAAAAAAAAAAAAACTTTTCAATCGATTATGGGCTAGGTTGATGTGGGCCCTTAAGACCAACATACCATAAAAAATTTGTCATCCTCGGTGCCACGGTTCAGGTAGTTATGTAGGAAAAACTGCATTTTTGGGGTTTGGGGGGGCCTAGCTCAGGGGGGGAGTGGCCCCCGGGGACCAAACGAAATTTTTCCGTAAAAGTCTAGTGGGGCTACATGCCCACAAAATTTCATGTTCCCCGGTGCTTCGGTGTCCCTGGTATCGTTGACGAAAAATTCAGTAGATGACGGAAAAAAAAAAAAAAAAAAAACTTTGACAATCGATTATGGGCTAGGTTGATGTGGGCCCTTAAGACCAACATACCATAAAAAATTTGTCATCCTCGGTGCCACGGTTCAGGTAGTTATGTAGGAAAAACTGCATTTTTGGGGTTTGGGGGGCCCCAGCTCGGGGGGGGGAGTGGCCCCCGGGGACCAAACGAAATTTTTCCGTAAAAGTCTAGTGGGGCTACATGCCCACCAAATTTCATGTTCCCCGGTGCTTCGGTGTCCCTGGTATCGTTGACGGAAAATTCAGTAGGTGACGGAAAAAAAAAAAAAAAAAAACTTTGACAATCCCTATATGACCGCTTTCGCTAGCTACGCTAGCGGCGGTCATAATAAATAATGGACACATGGAGTCTTTAAATGCCTCAGATGTAAAGTTATTCGCTATCAAAGTTACGCCAAAATGAATGGGAGTCAATGGAATGCTAACAGCAGGTGGGGGTCTGCTAATCAATGGCGGAGCCCGGGGAAGCTTCAGTTTTTTCCGAAACATTGGCCCCCTGGTAACAATGAGTCGCGGACTCGCGGAGAAGCAGCCGCCATTGCAAGAGCGACTCATTCAAGTCCCGGTTTGAGCTTTTTTTGTTTTATCCCATTCTGTCCTATCATAATAAAAGGCAAAAACTCCAAAGAATTATTCTTTAAACTGATGCCAGTTAAGCTCCATCCACACACAAAATAGAATCAGCCTTTTTTTGAAGCCACTACATCAACACTTCTCATAAGGGGAGTGGGGGAACAGATTACGACAGCTGGTTTGTTTGCCGTGTGATTCTGTTCTGCCCATGTTTCATACACAAAGAGGTTCTATGTATCAATCTGATGCTGGTTAAGCTCCATCCATACACAGAATAGAATAAACATCCATTAAGCCACTATATCAATACCTTTAAAAATGAGAGTGGGGAAACGGATTTCGACAGCTGGATTGGTAGCAGTCGGATTCTGTTCCCCCTGTGTTTCTTATTTTGTGGCTCCCAAAGCCCAGTGGTCACAGCACTGACATTTAGCACTGTTGGACTTTGAGCGACCCGAGTTTTGGCTTGTGGATTTAAAAAAAAAAAAAATTATCCCATACTGTCCTATCATAATAAAAGGAAAAACACTCTCACTAAAAAACATATATTGTTATATTGTGTAACCAATGGTTCGCTCAACTATTCAGTTATACAGTATTTAGTAGGACACATTTGCACAGACAACAGAGACTGTAATACATTGTGATGTATGTTTTACGGGGAAAAGTATTGAGTTATCTGAGAAAAATACTACTTGAGTATAAGAAAGACTTACAAGAGTGATGCGACACATGTTTATTGGTGTTTTGTTTGAGTGAGTCACATGTAAGGTGACACAAGATATTGTGATATATATATATATATATATATATATATATATATATATATATATATATATATATATATATATATATATATATATATTGAATTATTGTAATAAAAGATTGCAAGAGCGACTCATTACTGATAACAGCACAACTGTGTCTGTCTCATTGTTTTGCCAAACAGAATAATTTACTGCAGCACCACCAGTCGGACGACGGGCGTGCTACACATAGATTGGCAGTTATTTCAAATTAAGGGTCAAAAAGCCTTTGAGAGCTTGTTGACATTGCTTTTAATGTTTGTGGTCAAGGCAATTGGCATGAGACCAGTGTCCATAAATAGCAAACCAATTCAAACTTTTAGGGAGCACAATGGGAAACATGACAACAGAGGAGATGGTAAGGTCTTGTCACTGAAACGACAATGTGCTACTGTTAGAAAATTTAATATTTGCCTTTTTTTTCATCTACAGACAGCCTAGCTAAAGACAATTCAAATGAACTTTCTATATCAAATTAGCTTTCCAATGACTTAAATATAATAAAAAGAAAATCTACATAATAACTGCATATCCTTCCAGATGCAGCCACCACTGGAGAATGAGTCCAGTGTCTTAGTATTTACACTCTCTGGTCTGAATGAAACAATGGAAAACAGATTTGTGTTTTTTTCTTTCACTGCACTGTTTTATCCCCTTATGGTGTTTTGTAATTTAACTGTAATTTTCACCATCATACTACATAAGAAGTTTCATGAGCCGATGTATGTGTTTATATGTAATCTCTGCATAAATGGACTTTTTGGCACCTCTGGATTCTATCCTAAATTCATGTATGATTTATTAGCACACGATCATGTGATTTCTTATACTGGATGTCTGATTCAAATATTTGTCATTTATTCATCTGCTTCATGTGACATTTCAACATTAACAGTGATGGCATATGACAGGTATTTGGCAATATGTAGACCACTTGAGTATCATTCAATAATGACCAATCAGATGGTTTTTAAATGTATCCTTTTCTGCTGGCTGGCTCCATTTTTTTGCATGTCTATTCTAATTATTTTAATATCTAGACTCACCTTGTGTGGCTCTACTATTGAAAAGTTATTCTGTGAGATTTGGGAAGTTGCAAAACTTTCTTGTTTTTCTACAACTGTAAATAATGTGTTTGGGTACATTGTTATTCTTACTTATTTTGGACATGGAGTATTCATATTTTGCTCATACATTCACCTGATTAGAAAGTGCATAAAGTCAATAGAGGGCAGGCACAAATTCATGCAAACATGTGTGCCACATCTGCTTGCATTGATCAATGTGACTGTTGCTTTGCTGTTTGATGTACTGTACACTCGTTATGGTTCAAAGAATGTGCCTCAAGGTGTGCGTAATTTCATGGCCATGGAATTCTTACTTGTACCACCTATTTTAAATCCACTTATTTACGGACTAAATCTGACAACAGTACGCCAGCAAGTTATGAGAATGTTTTTCAAGAAACAAGTGGGAATATCTGAGTGAATATTTTATCAAGTTAAAAGACCTTATGCTTTATGTGTTTTAGAATGAGACACAAGTCACAAGAGGTTGCACGTTATGATTATCTCACCTTGATTAAGGGGTATTTTTAGGTATGAAATGGGTAACACTTTAGAATAATGGTCCATCTTTAATAAGTAACTATGCAGAAAGTAATGCAGGATTAATGAGTAGTACTACATTAACACTTCAGCTACCACTATTAACTAACATAGAAACAAGCTTAACTAATCAGTAAGTAATATTGAATTTAGGACTAAGATAGTCCTTTATTAGGTAATTAATAATTACTTAATGAGATTGGTATCATTAAGAACTAATAGGTAATTGTGACAAATTATAAAGAATTACTAATTAATTCCTAATCACAACATTATAGTGTCTAAGATGTCAGCAATTGTATGTTTTTACTCACAACATGGTTATAAAATGCATCACTAATTTCTCAAGTGTTAACTAGTCACTATGCATGAACACTATGCATTAAAGTGAAAAACATATTTATTGGTCCAGATCACTAGTAGTTTTTTAAGATGGTCTGTAATCTGGACCATTATTTTAAAGTCAAAAAGATGTTTTTCACTTTAAAATAATGGTCTAGATCAATAGTAGTTCCTGCATAGTGACTAGGTAACACTTGAGTAATTAGTGATGCATTTTATGACTACACATTCAGAGTAAAAATGATGACTTATTAATGAGGCTAATCTCATTAAGTCATTGTTGATTACCTAATGAGGAACTATCTCCTAAATTTGATATTACTTACTGATTTGTTAAGCTTGTTTCTATATTAGTTAATCGTATAGTAGCTGAAGTGTTAATGTAATAATACTCATTAGTCTTGCATTACTTTCTGCATAGTTACTTATTAATGACGGACCGTTATTCTAAAGTGTTACCATGAAATGGAGTAGATGGATTTAAACCCCCTTAGCCACTATACAATATCTGTGCTGCACAGCCTTAACAACACAACTGTGTTTGGAAGAACAAAAAAAGATTAGAATTTTTATTTTGCAGTGAACTTTTCTTGTATACAGGTGCACTCAGTCAATGTTTGTTCATGTAAAATAAAACATTCATATAAAGTGCTGTTCAAAATCTATGTGTGAAAAATGTCTGTTTTTTTTTAACGTTTTTTAAACGTTGTTATTTGCCTTGCACAATAGTGTAACTCTATATCCCACTCACTGCCATATCATCAAATTGGGGATGCAAGTTATTATGCAAACAGGGCTGATATAAAGACCGATAGCAAGTATATGTTTCTATAGTAATGTCCCAAGCTGCATTAATAGTTCTAAAGTTGTGCTTTCAAATTAGTAATGGCCGCTTGAGTGCAAGATACATAATATTAAAAACGCATAAAGTCTGTATTTGGGTTATAGTATTTAACGCTTAAAGTGATAGTTCACTAAAAAATTTAAATTTTGTCATCGTTTAATCACCTTTAAGTTGTTCCAAACCTGTATACATTTCTTTGTTCTGCTGAACACAAAGGAAGATATTTGATAGAATGTGGGACACTGAACAGTTTTGGGGCACCATTGACTTTTATAGTATTTATTTTCCTGCTATGGAAGTCAATGGTGCCCCAAAATGGCTTGGTTACAAACTTTCTTCAAAACATCTTCCTTTGTGTTCAGCAGAACAAAGAAATATATACATGTTTGGAACAACTTGAGGGCGAGTAAATTATGACAGAATTTGCATTTTTCTGTGAACTATCCCTTTAAATGCATGCAGATTTTGCCAATCATTATTACATATTCGGGTTTTTAGTCTCCCAGATCTATATCTAACACGGATTGATCTCTACCTGTCACGATAATATAAAACTCAATCAGGAGATTGGAGCTTGAAAGGGTTCATTTTGAGCAGAGGTTTAATACCATCATCACTGTCCTCGACACTCAACAGAGCTCATTTCACGGTACATTCAGCATCTGGCTCATATTTCCGAACTGAAACACATTCTCAAAACTATAATTTTCAACATTTTCAAATATCAATATTTTAACCGCTGACAGCTTCTTCACCAGATCCATCATAAAGTGAGAGTGACACTATTCAGTCCCTCCAGGATTTCACGATTTTTTTGTGTGATTTTTGCAATCAAAATGACTGATGTTGTGGTGGTAATTTCCAGAAATTTGTGAAAAAAATTGTGATTTTATAATTAGGACATCACATTTACCATAATAGTATTATGTCAGATGCACAATAGTCATACATGACACAAATCACACACAAAATGCATATAGCTTGTGTAGCAGATAAATAGTCCATTTTGGTGGCTGAACAAAAAAAAAAGGCTTGACGCTCACTTTCTAAAAATTATTCCATTGTCCACAGGATAGATTTCCAAACTGAAATAATATTTATTACAAAAAAGTATGTTTATACAAAATCAAAAAATCTAACTCTCATATAAATAAAGGATTGAAAAGATATAAAGTGGATTGAATCAGTCTGTTTCCTATGGAGTCAGGCCGTGAGGTCAAAGACTGTTACTTCCAGTTCCGGCCACGCCCTCAGGTGAAGTCACAGGTCTTTTATTCCCATCTCCTGCTTCAACCCCTAGGTGGTGCCAACTCACATAACATTGGGTGCAATAGTTAATTATTTAACAAACGAAAATAAACCTTATTTTAGCTCCTACATATCCGGCCCCTAAATGTTTCAAACTTAACATTGAACATTTACATACATTTATACAAGGAGCTATTAATAATCAAAGTAATCTAATTACAAAAAGAAAAGAATATATACTTTCCATTCATCTGATCTCTATTGATCATCTTCCTCCAACAGCAAGCACAGCTTTGTGATGGGCCGCTCCATAATGCTGGTCTTTGTCTGCAGTTTGACTGACTGGACCATCCCTTTTGAGTCAGGTTTTGTTTCTAGTATTCTTGCAAGCTGCCATGAGGATCGTGGAGAGGTAGGGTCAACCACCACCACAATATCTCCAACTTTGAGATTAGTTCTTGTTTTACACCACTTTTGTCTCTCTTGCATTAGTGTTAAATACTCCTGTGTCCATCTCCTCCAGAACAAATCTGCCAAGTATTGCATTTGTTTCCACCGGCGCCTGGTGTATGAGTCAGATTTGGAAAACTCACCTGGAGGTAGAACAGGTTGTGAGTTATGCAAGAGAATGTGGTTAGGTGTAAGAGCCTCCAGGTCAAAAGGGTCAGAGGATGCAGTGGTGATTGGGCAGTTGTTAAGAATTGCCTCAACTTCACAAAACAATGTCTGGAGACCTTCATCGTCTACAACTTGTTGGTGTAAAAGGGAATTTAAGACCCATCTTGCAGACCTGATTAGTCTCTCCCACACGCCACCGTGGTGAGACGCCCCTGGCGGGTTGAAACTCCAGTCAATACCCCTTTGGAGCATGGCACTTTGAATCTTACTGCTGTTCAGATTGGTAATGGCCTTTTTGAGCTCTCTGCATGCACCTACGAGATTGGTACCATTGTCAGACCAGATATGTTTTACCTGGCCCCTCCTACATATGAATCTTCTTAAAGCATGGATACAGGAGTCAGTGTCCAGGGAGCTAGCCATTTCAAGATGAATGGCTCTGCACGACATGCATGTAAAGAGTACGCCATATCTTTTGACAAAATTTCTTCCTCTTTTTTTTTCTAAATAAAAGTCCATTCCAAAATAGTCCATTCCTACATTTGTGAACAGTGGGAGATCTGGTAGAGTTCTTTCTTTTGGCAAATTAGCCATCTTTTGTTCCTCAGTTTTGCCCTGCAAGTGTCTGCATGTCACACACTTAGAAATATTTTTTCTTGCTGCTGTGTTGCCATTGATGATCCAATACTTCTTACGCAACTGGGCAAGAATATAATTTCTTCCACAGTGCTCATTCCTTTCGTGAATGTGGCGTAGTAACAAATTGGAGGTGTGTGAGTGTTTCGGAAGAATGATGGGATGCTTCATGCTTTCTGACATCGTCGCTCTTGACAGTCGTCCTCCAACTCTCAATAATCCATCTTTTATCATTGGATCTAGTTTGTAGAGGGTACTCTTTTTCTGAACATTGTGTGGAGTCATCTTTAGCTTTTCAAATTCATTTGGGAAAGCTTGTCTTTGAGTGAAGGATACAATTTCTTTTTCTGCTCTCCCAAGGTCTTTCATAGACAAGAACTGACCACTAAGTGTTGATCTGAAGATATGCAGCTGGGAAGCCAGTTTTTGATGTCTAGAACGAGTGCCGACATTGGTGGAAAGTTCCTTCCTTTTTGCAGCGAGTGCTAACAGGCTGTCTCCAAGCTTTTGGTACCAAGCAACAGCTTTAAGCAATCTGGTCCAATCTGAGAAGTAAGAAAGAAGCTTTTGGGTAGGATTTTCACAGTGTAAGATGGCGCCGTTGTGTTTGGCGTGCCGTCTGTTGCTCCTGATACTGTGGTCGTTTTTTAATATAATTTTAGCTTATTATCAGCCAGAAACACTCATATACGACCGGCAATCTCTGATAGAGATTAGAAAAGCAGTTTTGGATTCTGACTATGCTGTCTCGGATGTCTCTTGTACATACCTTCCACCTTTCCTGTCGGATATTCCTGACAATCTGCGTCGACAGCCTCTTGTTGCATGGAGGAAACGCCGTAGGCGTCGTGGCAAGCAGAGCGGTCTTGCAATTAGAATGAAAGCTACCATGGGGTATCGTGGCTATCGTGCTGTTTGGCGCATTCAGGAGGTCTCCTATCGATGGGTTCGTCCTATTGTTCCTGGGATTTTCGATCGGCCTCTGCAGTATTCATTCTCCCGGACACGACGCGACGGAGTTAATGTGCAATTTCTCCGCTCGCTAAATCGTGGAATAGAACCTGTCTGTGGATCTTCACGTCTGAGGATGGCATTGCTAAATGTTCGATCGCTGCTTAACCTGTTAAGCTTCACCAGTGCGTCGGCGCACTGAAGCGTTTTTTTTTTTATTTAGTTAAAAATTACTATCAGATTTAATGTTATACATTGACAAACTATACATCATTAAAAAGATATAAGACTCAAGTTTCAGTATTTGACCACTATTGTATTCTGAAAAACTTATAGTGACAGTTATGTCTTAATTTGTGTCAGGAGTTATGAAATGAAAAAATGAGTCGATACCTTTAATATGAATTATGAGCGTCAGCCGCTTTCATTCATAAAAAACTCCGTGCTGTCGTCATGACAGCGATACACAAAACAACGTCCCTCAGGGCTTTAGCTCAAAAATGTGCAGATTTGGAGAAATATTGATATATTTTCATAAGTTTTCATCAGATTTCTATAGACAGGAATAATATTTATTGAATTTATGCCCAAATGCGTCGATGTAATCATTATGAGCGCTGGACACTGTGATGTATTGTGTTTTCAATCCATACCAACAGCCTGAGGGCGCTACATTCACAATAATAGTCCATTTATGTAACATGAAGAAGAACCATGATCATGTGACAATCCAGGAAGTCTCGAACACACACAAAGCTATCAGAGATCGTTGTTACATGCAGAAAAAAAGACTTTTTGAAGACAATAAACATGATTGAAATGATATTTGGTTTACCTGTGTTCTTCAAATAATGTCAGGTATTTCCATAATAATAGATTATATTTATAATGTATTGCTAATCGATATAGACTTTATCATTGTGCAGAATAATAAAAAATATATATTTTCTGTCTGATTTTTTAATCTGAAGCGAAATTATATCACAGAAGATTATTTAAAACACTCTACTTGCGTTATAAATTAAGTTTGAAGCACAAAAATGGTTTTAATCTCATAAATTGTCGTGTATTGATGGTGTGCTAAGCTAACATGCTAGCTAGCTCTAGGTGCACCTGCCACATATTGCAGTTATCCTTTTATAATTTTTTTCTAAATAGGCTTACTAAAATGTTTCATTATTCAAGTAGGGCATTTGATCCAGTTTTTAAATGTTAAGTAAGAACTTTGATAAAAGAAATTAGGGATTGAAACCCTATGAATAGCCAGTCGTTAGTAACTATAATGCAGACAAAAGAAATGCATATTTACAGCCATAACCAGGCTGGAGAGGTGTGAATGTGTGCAGGGGGAGACTGAGACTGAATGGGGCTCGTTTGCACCACAAAACAATAGAGACAATATACTGGATAGATGGTTAGAAGATGGCAATAAACATCAGAAGCATCTTTAACGTCAAATCAAAATAAAGTCAACTGACATGGTCTTGAAAAACATGTAACTAAATACAGAGTTTTGGACTTATTATCTTCAGATTTTAAACATAAAATGTTTAGACATGTGGCTTTAGCTGTAGTGCATTTCTAGATTGCTCCAGTGCCAACTTCAATTTTATTTTCATGAGGATGTTTCATAAAAAATAATTTCTAATAACTTTACAAAACTTTGAAGCTATTTATAACAATTTTTTTTCATTATGACAATAATTAATTCTACATTTACAATAAACTGCCAGGTGTCAGCTTTCAAATGGGATCATACTTGTGCTTTTAGTGCAAAGGGTTCATGAACTGTGTCTGTTTAAGTTTGGGTATGTCATTTCTGGGGATTTTTCAAAAGTGGCGTTGCAGCTTAACAGGTTAACAAGACTTTTATCCTACATGACTATTTTACTTCACATAATCTGGACTTCTTCTTCATGACCGAAACCTGGACAAAAGAGGGCGACCTAAGTCCGTTTACTGAACTCGTCCCCCCTAACTGTACTTTTATCAGCACTTCTCGGATGTCTGGTCGCGGAGGGGGTCTAGCGGCAGTTTTCAAGGACAACTTCCATGGCCGAAGCATTACATCTGAGGCATATGATAGTTTTGAGCATCAAATGTTTCAAATGGAAATAGCTACTGACCCAGTTCTGTTTGTGACAATTTACAGACCGCCACAGTCAAACAGTGTGTTTTTAAATGAGTTTGGAGATTTTCTGGGGGGTATAGTAACAAAGTTTGAAAAGATTCTGTTATTGGGTGATTTTAATATTCATATGTGTTGCCCCACAAAGTCACTCTCCAGTGATTTCTGCAACCTTACTGACTCGCTCAATTTCACGCAGTGGGTGCAAGGATCCACGCACATCAAAGGACACACTCTGGATCTGGTTCTGACTCATGTTTTTTTTGTTTCAGACATTGAAATTTGTGAAAATGGCTTTTCTGATCACAAATCTGTTTTATTTAATGCCATTTTTCCTGGTCGATCTGAGATTACTGCTCTACCAGTCCGATGGACTCGTCACTTCACGGCGAATGCTGCCGAGGAGTTTGCTTTATCTTATGCAGCAGTTCTCCCTGGCTTAACGGATTCACCGCTTAGAATGAAAAATGCTGATGAGTACCTCTGTTTTTTTAATAATACCTGTCAAAACATCCTGAATTCCATTGCTCCTATGAAGCCCAAGCGGCCGAGGAAAAAACATCAACCATGGTTAAATGATTGATTCGCTCACTTAGGAAAACCTGTAGGAGGTATGAATGCAAATGGCATAAGGATAGGCTGCAAGTTTCCTATGAACTTATGAGGGATTCTCTATCAGTATTTCAGAAAGCAGTCAAGGCTGCAAAAGCTAAATATTTGTCAGAGGTTATAAATAACAATTGTCATAGCTCGAAAATATTATATTCTACTGTTGATTCTGTTTTAAATCTGGTGGTAAATGTTTTTATAGATGAGTCTGAAACTACATGTGAGATTTTTTTACAATTTTTTGTTGAGAAAGTCATTAGGCTGAGACCACAAAATTCTCTTTCAAATTCTGACATGTATGATGTACCACGGAGCCCTGCTACTTGGTCGTCCTTTGATCCTATTACTCTCCCTACCTGCAAAAATATAATTGAACATTCAAGACCCACTGTCTCTCCTCTTGATGTCATGCCTGCACATTTTTTAAAGCAAGTTGTAAATACTGTTGGTGATGATGTGTTATTCTTTGTAAACTTGAGTTTGAGTACTGGAATGGTCCCCGATAGTCTTAAACATGCATCAATCACTCCAATGTTAAAGGCCCCAAACTTAGACAAATCAGTTTTGACACATTTTAGACCAATCTCTAAGTTACCATTTATGGCAAAAATTTTGGAGAAAGTGGTGTTATCTCAATTACAGGCTTTTCTTAGTACAAATCATATGCATGAAATTTTTCAATCTGGTTTCAGAAAATTACACAGTACTGAATCTGCTCTACTAAAAGTTTCAAATGATATTCTATTGGCTACTGATACCGGAAATGCTGTAGCTTTGGTCTTACTAGATCTCACCTTGATAGACCATAACATACTCATTTCTCGTTTAAAAAACTGCATTGGCCTTTCAGGTACCACTCTTGAATGGTTCCGGGCCTACTTAACCGCCTGAGGTCGGCTGTCGCGCCGGCGCGATAGGCTCGTTTTTTTCCGTATGAGTGCAAAAAAAAAAAATAAATAAATAATAATTTTTATCTTATATTACAATCGATCCTGTTTAGTGTGTATTTTTTTTTGTGTATGCTCATAATAAAAACAAAGTGTTGTGCTTTTTGCCAAATAAAGAAAAATAAACATGATGCGAGTTCTGCCTACTCTCCGTCAGTGAAGTCAATTCTGAAACGCGTCCGAAAATGAACTGTAACTCAGCGAATACTCAGTCAAACAGGCATACAGTCACACAGGCATGAAGCTTGAATTTTCTTCTTTTAAATGAAGTAATTTTTATGAAAAACAAATATTCACAGTTTATGTAATATGTATGCAAAGAGAGAGATGTCAGTCGTTCTCATCTCAGCTAATTAAGTTTTAATGTGCTCCGCCCACGGAGAGCGCGCGCTATTCAAACGCAAATGTGAGGCGATCCAAACAAACCTGTGAAACGCCCACATCAGCTGGATAACACACCGCGAGTTCACTTTCAGACTTATGTACTTTACGATGCTGTGAGGAATAATACTATCTTGATAATAATCCTGCAAAAATTTAGCTCAGAAGTTCTGGAAGTATCATTTCGAGGAGCAAACGGATCCCGCTGAGGAATTAGGTCAGTTCTGTTTGCTTTGTTCTAATCTGAATGAATGAACGCACAGATGCGTGCTGTTGTGGAGCTACTACAGCTGGCAAAAATACTGTTTAAATAATATGAATCGCGTTTGAATGAATGAACGCACAGATGCGCGCTGTTGTGGAGCTACTACAGCTGGCAAAAATACTGTTTAAATAATATGAATCACGTTTGAATGAATGAACGCAAAGATGCGTGCTGTTGTGGAGCTACTACAGCTGGCAAAAATACTGTTTAAATAATATGAATCGCGTTTGAATGAATGAACGCAAAGATGCGTGCTGTTGTGGAGCTACTACAGCTGGCAAAAATACTGTTTAAATATGAATTGCGTTTCTGTGTATGAATGAATGAACGAACGAATGCACAGATGCGCGCTGTTGTGGAGCTACTACAGCTGGCAAAAATACTGTTTTAATATGAATCGCGAATACAAAGAAAGATTACACTGGAAATATTGTTACAATTTTAAATGTTGTTGTAATTGTATAACCTTAATTGTATATAAATATATATATATATATATATATATATATATATATATATATATATATATATATATATATATATATATATATATATATAAGGATAGATGTAAACAAAATCTTAAAAGGTCATTATAAGCCTTCTCTTTAAATAATTTTATTATGCTTTATTAGTGACACATTTGGGAAGAGAATATATTCCAAATCTGAAAATACAGTATGAGAACAATTAACTGCACAATTACTAGAAATGTTTACCTTGAATATTGTACAATTTGCAAGCAAAATTTGTGGAAAAAAACAACAAACCAGTTATATATTGTCCTTGCATTTTTGTGGCTCATTCACACACCTGAATGAAAGGCTCATTACGTATGCAGCCTCATTATGCGGGCCCCATTGACTCCACAGGTGTGAATCACGCCCACCCGCATGTGGCCTTTCCAAACAAAAAGTGTTTTACAAGATTTAAATCAATGTATTGTGTTATGTGAATGATTAGGCAGGATGATTTTCACATAATTTTGAAAAAAAAATTCTAGGCAACGTCATCCATTTGTCAAAAGTCTTATTTACATATATTTAGAATGTGTTTTATGGCCTTATTTCAGAAACTTTAGTTTTTTGTTTTTGAAAAAACCATGCATAAACATTATTCTATCAAAAATACAAACATGTACATGCAAGTTGTTCATATATTATGGTAGCCCTGTTTGTGCTAAATAGAGTGAATTTACACCTTTGCCATTAATATGTTTATAAGCAACTGAAAAAAGCACAAATGTCAGGGCATGTCAGAACATCTCAAGGACCCCAAAAACCCCTCAGACCCCAGAGGGTTAAGTGACCGTAAGATTTCTGTTCGTATTGGACAACATACATCTTCAACTGCTCCTTTGACTTGTGGTGTCCCTCAGGGTTCCATTCTTGCTCCGATTTTATTCATGATATATTTGCTGCCCTTGGGTTCAATCTTTCACAAATATGGGATTTCTTTTCATTTATATGCTGATGATGCCCAGTTGTATCTCCCTTTAAAACCTAATGACAAACATGCAATGGGAGTTTTGATTGATTGTATTCAGGAACTTAAATTATGGTTAACAAATAATTTCTTGACATTAAATGAAGACAAAACAGAAGTGATTCTGTTTGGGCCTAGTGATGCTTTTAATGTCAGCACCTATGACCTTGGTTATTTAACCCAACGGGTCACACCGTGTGCAAAAAATTTAGGTGATTCTGGCCTTAAGTTTGATAAGCAGATCAATGCAGTAGTTAAGTCGTGTTTTTTCCATCTACGTCACCTAGCTAAAGTTAACCCTCTGGGGTCTAAGGTGTTTTTGGGGTCCTTGAGATGTTCTGACATGCCCTGACATTTTTGCTTTTTTCAGTTGCTTATAAACATGTTAATGGCAAAAAAAAAAATTACACACTATTTAGCACAAACAGGGCTACCATGAAATGTGAGCAACAAGAATGTACATGTCTGCATTTTTGAGAGAATAATGTTTATGCATGGTTATTGAAAAAACTAAAAACTAAAGTTTCTGAAATTAGGCCATAAAACACATTCTAAATATGTGCCAATAAGACTTTTGTCTAAAAGATGTCATCGCCTAGTGTTTTTTCTTCAAAATAAAGTGAAAATCACCCTGCCTTATCATTCACATAACACAATACATTGATTTGAATTTTGCAAAGCACTTTCTTTTTGGAAAGGCCATATGCGGAGTGGGCGTCAACGGTCATGTATATGTAGTGGTTCACACCTTAGGAGACAATGGGGCCTGCATACTTAATTAGCCATTCATTCAGGTGTCACTGAGCCACAAGAATATTTATCTTCTCCCCAAATTTGTCAATAATAAAACACAATAAAAGTTATTTAAAGAAAGGGCTTATATTTACCTTTTAATAGTTTGTTTACATCTACTTTGTAAATATATTTTTTATTAAAAAGGTTACAATTACAACAACAATTCAAGAATCTTTCTTTGTAAAAACTAAAGTATATATTTTATCATACATATTTCAAAGTTAAGGATTTGATTGATTATTTGATAACTTTATTTTTGACAAAACATATTATATTTAACATAAGCAAATATTGGCAAACAAAAGCTTATTTGAGGTGGCAGATATTTTACAGTAAAAATGTATAATCTATCCAAAACTAATCAACGAAATGTTGTCTTTCATATGTCTGTAACATAGGTCTTTCATTTTTATTATAAGAAATATAAATGTTAATTTGCAGTTTAATACGTTGCTTATACAAATACATTTTATTTCAACATATTTTAGTCGATATTTACTGAGTGTAGCAATACAGTTTGCTAAAACCGAAACATTCATACACAAACAGAAACGCCTGACTGTAACGTTGTTTTTATGAAATATTAGGGCATATAAATGTTAATTTTCAGTTTAAAACGTTGCTTATACAAATAGCCTACATTTTATTTCAACATAGGCTATTTCTGTCGATTTTTACTCAACTCAGTATAGCAATACAGTTTGCTAAAACATCATCATTCATTCACACAGAGATGCAATTTAAATTTAAACTGTCTTTTTGCGAGCTGTGGTAAACAGCGCGCATCTCTGCGGCTGCCGTTCATTCATTCACAGAAACGCGATTAACTTGAGAAGGAAAAAAAACTTACTACATATTCGGATCCTCTCTCCTGCAATACCCGCACTCTGAGGTAGATTATCCATTATTAATATTTCTCACAGCGCTGCCAGATGGTGTAAACACGTAGGCTACAATGGTCTGAATAAACTTGTTTTCTCGAGCTGATATGGGGGCGTTCACAGGTTTGCTTGGATTGCCTCAGTAGTTTGCGTTTGAATAGCACGCGCTCTCCGTGGGCGGAGTCACATTACCTTTGAATTAGCTCTAATGAGCTCGACTGGGATCGCTCTCTTTTAATACAGATTTCACAAGATGAGAATATTTGTTTTTTATATAAATTATATAATATAATATAAATTATTTGGCAAAAAGCACAACACTTTGTTTTTATTGTGCGTATACACAAAAATAATACACATTTAACAGAATCGATTGATGTATGAAACTTGCTTGTAATTTCAAAGTCCACAGAGCAAAATTAATTTCTTTTGAACTGAACTGAAAAAAAGCGAGCTGGTATCGCCGGCGATACCGTCGACCCCAGGGGGTTAAATCGTTTCTATCTCTAAAAAATTTTGAAAAAATTATCCATGCATTCATCACTTCCCTTTTGGACTATTGCAATTCGCTCTTTTTTGGGGATAAACCGGTCATCTATGGAGCGATTGCAAATGGTCCAAAACGCAGCTGCCAGGCTTCTGACAAGCTCACATAAGTATCAGCACATCACTCCAATTTTAGTTTCCTTGAAATGGCTGCCGGTCAAATCCAGAGTAGAATTCAAAATTTTAACCCTAGTTTTGAAATCTTTACATAATCTTGCACCTGTCTATCTTGCTGAGTTGGTGCATTCACACAACTCTTCGCGCCCACTTAGATCGGGACATTTAGGAATGCTGTCCATCCCTAGGTCCAGACTGAAACACCGTGGTGATCGAGCCTTTTCAATTGCTGGCCCAACACTCTGGAACAAGCTCCCTGTAGCCATCCGAACAGCAACATCTATTTTTGTTTTTAAATCGATGCTTAGATCTTATTTCTTTGAACAGATGTTGTTAGTCTAAAACATATTGTGTAGTTGTATTTATTCCTTTGTTGTTTATGTACAGCACTTTGGTCGACCTAGGGTTGTTTTTAAATGTGCTCTAAAAATAAATAAATAAATGAAATAAATGAAATGAAATGATTCTGTTCCTTTTTAGTGACCGTGTTACACACAATGGTAAAACCTTTGACCTCTGGGTCATCTTGTCTAAGGGACACTTGTTTATACCCTTCAGTTGGCCAACTGTGATCTGGTTGCCAGAGGAATTCAGGGCCACATATTCATCTTTTACTTTCCAGTCAAGTCAAGTCAAGTCATCTTCATTTATATAGCGCTTTTAACAATGTAGATTGTCTCAAAGCAGCTTTACAGAGATAAATGTATAATTTAACGTAAGATTGTTTTGGCTTTATAGCGGTTCTTTAATAAAGTTATTTTCCAGCTAAAGTTGGTTTTGATTGATTCGCTTCTGTCGCAACGATCATTTGTTAGTAAATTAGGGGCCGCTAAGACGACACCATTCTCTCTACACAGACTTTAAACGCGATCCTGTGAGAAACGCTGATGGCGTTCACATGCGCATTAAGAACGGGTTCAATAGTTATGTGCGTTTGAATATATGTGTGCAGGTTTGTAATTCCCTACAAACCAAGCCTAAACAAATTACTGGTGTTTCCTTATAGTTTTAATTCAGAATTTTATTTTATTTTATCAATTCAGGGTAGATACGCAAATTGAATTTTCCCGACGACGCTTTATCTGTAGAGTGGGAAAGGGATCCTCCATAGGGAGAGACTAGTTGGCACTTCAGCACTGCGTTGTCATCGGGTCCAGGCGAAGGGCCTTCGTCAGATCTGGAAACGGCCTGGATCCGGCAGGCTGCGGGAAAACCTCGGGATAAACACAGACACTAAAATTAGCGTAGATGCCATTCTTCTCATGATGTAACAAGTACATCAGGATTTATGGGAAGTGTTCCCGGTTCCAGCTGACCTAATCTATGCAGCCTAATATTGAATTATAGAAGTCTATAATGTATTATCTGAATGCTAGGTCAAAGAGATGTGTCTTTAATCTAGATTTGAACTGACAGAGTGTGTCTGCTTCCCGGACAATGTTAGGAAGACTGTTCCAAAGTTTTGGTGCTAAATAGGAGAAGGATCTACCGCCAGCAGTCGATTTTGATATTTTCTAGGTATTATCAACTGGCCGGAATTTTGAGATCGCAATAGACGTGAAGGAGTATAATGCGTTAAGAGCTCGCTCAAGTACTGCAGAGCTAAACCATTTAGTGCTTTGTAAGTTATCAGCAATATTTTAAAATTGATGCAATGTTTAATAGGGAGCCAGTGCAGTTTTGACAGAACTGGGCTAATATGGTCATACTTCCTGGTTCTAGTAAGAACTTGAGCTGCTGCGTTTTGAACTAGCTGTAGTTTGTTTATTAAGCGTGCAGGGCAACCACCCAGTAGAGCATTACAATAATCTAGCCTTGATGTCATGAAAGCATGAACTAATTGTTCCGCATTTGTCAATGAGAGCATATGACGTAATTTAGATATATTTTTAAGATGGAAAAATGCTGTTTTACAGATACTAGAGACGTGACTTTCAAATGAAAGATTGGTATCAAAGAGCACACCCAGGTTCCTAACTGACGACGAAGACTTAACAGAGCAGCCATCAAGTGTTAGACAGTATTCTAGGTTATTACATGAGGACGTTTTTTGTCCAATAATTAGAATCTCTGTTTTTTCAGAATTTAGAAGTAGGAAATTACGAGTCATCAAATTTTTTATATCAGCTATGCATTCTGTTAATTTTGTGAATTGGTAAGTTTCGTTAGGTTTTGAAGAAATATAGAGCTGAGTATCGTCGGCATAACAGTGGAAGCTAATTCCATGTTTCCTAATGATATCAGGGCTCCAGACTGCGACCAAATGGTCGCATTTTGCGACCAAAATTTGAGAGTGTGCGACTGAATTTTACACCCAGTCGCACATGTGCGACCAGTAATTTATTTTTTAATTTTTTCACGTTAAACGTGGAAGGGGCGCGAATGTGTGGCAGGCCAATGAGTGTGAGAAGAAAAGGGAATGGCCACTGTAACTGGCTAATGTGTGGAGGGGGAGGGTCCTAGAGATAATCGAGCGCGCGTAAACGTCAGTGGGAAGGAGACGGAGACAAATATCAATGTCACGGACAGACACAGTAGGATGATGATGATTCAGAGTCAGAGGTTTGTAAGGTGATAAAGGCCTGAACCCACTATTTTCGGGAAGACTGGCTACGAGAATTCAGCTGGTTGAGGTACTGTAAGGAGATGAACTCCATGAGCTACGAATGTGGCAGTCGCTACCCCAGAACTGCGGGGAAAACGAAATTTGCAGACAGTGCAGGCACTTCGCAGTTTAAACACTCAATCTCAGCCTCAAGCATAGAGTATGCCGTGACATGTTAATAAATAAAAACAAAATGAAAGTGGAAAAAAAACTGCGCTACTCAGCACTCATTCTGCTTCACAGACCGTTTAATAGTTCGAACCAATAATAGACAGAGCTCCTCTCGCCAGTCGCGGGCCGATCGCGATTACGCGAAACAGTTAGGTCGTGGAGATCCCGTGAAGAAATCCATTGAGTTCGCGACAGAATTAATAACATTGCTGCGAGATCAAGTGAGAAACATTCAGATTTGACGCAGAATTCTCTGTTATAAACCATATAAGATCAAACAGCGCTGACGTGGAAACCAGGAGAAGCATGTGCAATGAGCGAACAAGTTATAGAAGGCTTGGTCCACAGATCAGCAACATTCACCTTGGATTTAATGTAGTAACAACTGTAACTATGGTATACTGTGGTTATAACAGTAGCCTACACATATTTTTCCAGCACTTCAAAACTATATTATCATATTTAAATGTTATTTTTTAATGTGTTGACCAAAACATTTTTTGTTCTTCCTTTAAAGATTGTACCTATTTATAAAACCAAAAGTTTCAAGAAGTAGGAAAACTCACACTTATTTTTTAAAAAAAAAAAGAAAAAGATTAAATTACTATTGTAAACATAGCTGCAGAGGACGCTTACTGGCTATTTTCACTCCATAATATCTATTTTGTCACTCATTTTGCTTTTGAATTAATATTAAGACATTATGAATGATAATAATTAAAGTTAACTTTATCTATACACCTCAAATTAAGCTCAGTGCTTTGTCATCCCACAGTGCTACCAAATACGTTCTGTAGAACTTAGTGCCGCTGCCCTCAAATGTTAGTCTGGAGCCCTGTGAACTTAAAATAAAACTGCACATTGTAATTTCTGTACGTTAAGGCTATTTATTATCAAAGCATTTGTCAGTAATAGTTATTTTGGGGGAAAATGTGAATAATTGCATTGCAAGGTGATTTAAGGTGTGCCCCTAAATTTTCTGCTTGCGCTCCTAAAATTTTAAGTCAGGGGCTACAGCGCTCCTAATAAAAAAAGTTAGTCTGGAGCCCTGGATATCTCCTAATGGTAGCATGTACAGAGTGAACAGCAGCGGTCCTAGTACTGAGCCTTGTGGTACGCCATACTGAACTTGTGATCGATGAGACATCTCTTCATTTACTGCTACAAACTGATAACGGTCCGATAAGTATGATTTAAACCATGCTAGTGCAATTCCACTAATGCCAACATAGTTTTCTAGTCTATTTAAAAGAATGTTGTGGTCGATGGTGTCAAACGCAGCACTAAGATCGAGTAACACTAATAGCGAGATACAACCACGATCGGATGATAAGAGCAAATCATTTGTGACTCTAACGAGTGCAGTCTCAGTACTATGGTATGGTCTAAATCCGGACTGAAAATCCTCGCAGATATCATTTCTTTCTAGAAAGGAACACAGTTGTGAAGATACTGCCTTTTCTAGTATCTTTGACAGAAAAGGTAGATTCGAGATCGGCCTGTAATTGACTAATTCTGAAAGATCAAGTTGCGTTTTTTTAACAAGCAGTTTAATCATAGCCAGCTTAAAGTTTTTTGGTACGTATCCTAGAGACAAAGACGAATTAATGATATTAAGAAGAGGATCTATGACCTCTGGAAGCATCTCTTTCAGTAGCTTAGTCGGTATAGGGTCTAACATACATGTTGTCGATTTAGACGATTTAACGAGTTTAGTAAATTCTTCCTCTCCTATAGCAACGAATGAATCAAATTTTTCCTCAGGGAGACTACAATGCACTGCCTGATGCGATACTGTAGTAGACGGTTGCATAGTTATAATTTTCTCCCTGATATTATCAATCTTATAAGTGAAGAAGTTCATAAAGTCATTACTGCTGTGCTGCTTGGAAACTTCTGTGTTTGAAGCTTTCTTTTTCGTTAGTTTAGCCACTGTTTCAAATAAATACCTAGGATTATGTTTATTTTCTTCTAATAGGGTTGAAAAATAAGCAGATCTAGCAGCTTTCAAAGCCTCTCTGTATGCAATCGAGCTCTCTTTCCATGAAATGCGAAATACCTCTAGTTTTGTTTTCTTCCAGTTTCGTTCCATTTTTCGTTGGATTATTTTCTTTAATCTTCTTTAAGCGCAAAGGAGCAACTGTGTGTAAAGTGCTGGAAAAGAGAGAGTTAAAAGTTTCTGTTGCAATATCAAGTTTTTCTAAGCTATCCGGGATGCTAAAATGATGAAACTGATCAGGAAGATTATTAATAAAGCAATCTTTAGTGGCAGAAGTGATAGGTCTAACATATTTGTAACACGGAGTCGGCTTTGCAGCCTTGGCTAAATGTAATTTACACGAGACTAGATAATGATCTGAGATGTCATCGCTTTGCTGCAGAATTTCAACGGCATCCACATCTATTCCGTGTGATAATATTAGATCTAGAGTATGATTACGACGATGAGCAGGTCCTGACACGTGTTGTCTAACTCCAATTGAGTTTACAATGTCTTTAAATGCCAAACCCAATGCATCTTTTTCATTATCGATGTGTATATTAAAATCACCAACAATTAGTACTTTATCTGCAGCCAATACTAACTCTGATAGAAAGTCCGCAAATTCTTTGATAAAGTCTGTATGGTGCCCTGGTGGCCTGTATACAGTAGCCAGCACAAATCTCAAACGCGATTTATCATTTATACTATATATTTTTACATTAAGCACTAACACTTCAAAAGAATTATATTTGAAACTTGATTTCTTAGTGGTTTTGAAAATATTACTATAAATTACAGCAACACCACCCCCTTTGCATTTAAGACGAGGCTCATGTTTATAACAGTAATCTTGCGGGGTGGACTCATTTAAAGTAATGTAATCGTTTGGTTTTAGCCAGGTTTCTGTCAAACACTGCACATCTAGGTTATTATCTGAAATCATATCATTAACAATGAGTGCTTTTGAAGTAAGCGATCGAATATTCAGTAACCCAAGCTTTAGCATTTGCTCATCTGTATTATAGCTGTTTTTTATTTGTTGAACACCAATTAAATTTTTAACGTTAGATAGGTTTAAACTTTTTCTGGATTTCCAAATTCGGGGAACAGACACAGTCTCTATACATAGTTCCCACATGACGTCACAACATACGGGCATTTGCCGACCCGGCGCCATTTCTGAGGGCAGAACACAACATTCTTACAATGCAGAACATGAGAAGAAGAAGCTGAAACGGAAATTTTGTGATTAAAAAGTAAAAATGGTCATCTCCTGCTGGGTCAATGGATGTTCCAATCGTGCCGGAGGTTCAGTTAAATTAATTTTTTTAGCATTTGCCGACCCGGCGCCATTTCTGTGGGCAGAACAATAGTAGAAGAAGCTGAAGCGAGTTAATTTCGTGATAAAAAGTGAAAATGGTGATCTCCTGCTGGGTGAATGGATGTTTAAATCGTGTCGGAGGTTCAGTTAAATTTGGATTTTACAGTATACCCGTCATTAGACTTCATGAATGTGAGAAGACTAAGCTTTTGTCAGAACAACGACGGAGGTTATGGCTGGCGAGGATAAACAGGAAAGAAACTCCCTCAAAACACGCAAGAATTTGTTGTTTTTTATTGCGAGTGTACACAAATATAAGTTAACACTTTGCAGTTTGAATTATGTCCTGTATGAACAAAATGACGAGATATTAAAAACATACAAAAACAACATTGTTTCCACTGTTCGATAGTGCCCGCGACTCTCTCACTCTCACACACACATTCCAGCACAGCAATCTCAGATTATGTCCCTAAAGAACCCGCGTATAAAGTAGTTCCGCATTAACTTACATTAATTAATTTCCACGCGAGTTTTATTTATTTTCATACCGTGTATATTCATATTCATGCACATATTTCCAGGCTCGGAATTGCTCACATGTATTAAAACTCCTAGCCAATACCAGATAATGGCACACATGATAATACTGTATCTGAGGCAAAGCTGCATAATCAGTGCTCAGTGCTTCCTTTGTTAGCGCATACGGATCCACACCATTTATGACTGAAATTTTCGGATTGTACCTCTCTCTGTCTTGTGTTAATAGAGTCTCTTCATAATCTCTGTCACTTTGTCTCTTCATGATTTTCGTAACATTATAAATGCAAAGAAATATTCGAAATTTGCTTGTAAAACTCATAGACAGTATGGTAAAACAATGTAAACAGCAGCTTTTGCCCTCAAAGATGGCGCCTCCGGGGAGGTCACGTGACATTAATCGGCCTGTGGGAACTATGTATATGATTATAGCTAGGTGAAAGAGGCTCTATGTGATGGGATTTATCTGAAATATTCCAGAAACATTGGTACACTCAGCCCCCTGGATGCATCATCTGCCGGATTGTCCTTACTGGACACATGTCTCCATTGTTGGGTGCAGGTATTTTCTCTAACGAAAGATACACTGTTGGCAACATAAGTGTGAAATCTTGCACTGTCATTGGCTATGTATTTCAACACTGCCTCACTATCTGTCCAGAACAGTGAATTTTTCAATGGCAGCTGCAGTTCAGACCGGAGCATCTTGTCTACTTTGACAGACAACACAGCAGCTGCCAACTCAAGTCGTGGTATCGTCAACTGCTTTAAAGGGGAAACTCTTGCCTTTCCAATCATGAAAGATATGTCACAGGTCGGGGTGGAGCGCCAGCGGGCCGCCCACCCCTTCGCTTGCGTGCCGCCCCTGAGGAGCCGGCCGTGGGCACGAAGGAGACAGGCAGACACAGAATTCAAAATAAATATACTTTTTTTTATTAAATAATAAAAACAATATTAACCCTCTGGGGTCTGAGGGGTTTTTGGGGTCCTTGAGATGTTCTGACATGCCCTGACATTTGTGCTTTTTTCAGTTGCTTATAAACATATTAATGGCAAAGGTGTAAATTCACTCTATTTAGCACAAACAGGGCTACCATAATATATGAACAACTTGCATGTACATGTTTGTATTTTTGATAGAATAATGTTTATGCATGTTTTTTTCAAAAACAAAAAACTAAAGTTTCTGAAATAAGGCCATAAAACACATTCTAAATATATGTAAATAAGACTTTTGACAAATGGATGACGTTGCCTAGAATTTTTTCTTCAAAATTATGTGAAAATCATCCTGCCTAATCATTCACATAACACAATACATTGATTTAAATCTTGTAAAACACTTTTTGTTTGGAAAGGCCAATAGTCAATGGGGCCCGCATAATGAGGCTGCATACGTAATGAGCCTTTCATTCAGGTGTGTGAATGAGCCACAAAAATGCAAGGACAATATATAACTGGTTTGTTGTTTTTTTCCACAAATTTTGCTTGCAAATTGTACAATATCCAAGGTAAACATTTCTAGTAATTGTGCAGTTAATTGTTCTCATACTGTATTTTCAGATTTGGAATATATTCTCTTCCCAAATGTGTCACTAATAAAGCATAATAAAATTATTTAAAGAGAAGGCTTATAATGACCTTTTAAGATTTTGTTTACATCTATCCTTATATATATATATATATATATATATATATATATATATATATATATATATATTTATACAATTAAGGTTATACAATTACAACAACATTTAAAATTGTAACAATATTTCCAGTGTAATCTTTCTTTGTATTCGCGATTCATATTAAAACAGTATTTTTGCCAGCTGTAGTAGCTCCACAACAGCGCGCATCTGTGCATTCGTTCGTTCATTCATTCATTCATACACAGAAACGCAATTCATATTTAAACAGTATTTTTGCCAGCTGTAGTAGCTCCACAACAGCACGCATCTTTGCGTTCATTCATTCAAACGCGATTCATATTATTTAAACAGTATTTTTGCCAGCTGTAGTAGCTCCACAACAGCGCGCATCTGTGCGTTCATTCATTCAAACGCGATTCATATTATTTAAACAGTATTTTTGCCAGCTGTAGTAGCTCCACAACAGCACGCATCTGTGCGTTCGTTCGTTCATTCATTCATACACAGAAACGCAATTCATATTTAAACAGTATTTTTGCCAGCTGTAGCTCCACAACAGCACGCATCTGTGCGTTCATTCATTCAGATTAGAACAAAGCAAACAGAACTGACCTAATTCCTCAGCGGGATCCGTTTGCTCCTCGAAATGATACTTCCAGAACTTCTGAGGTAAATTTTTGCAGGATTATTATCAAGATAGTAGTATTCCTCACAGCATCGTAAAGTACATAAGTCTGAAAGTGAACTCGCGGTGTGTGTTATCCAGCTGATGTGGGCGTTTCACAGGTTTGTTTGGATCGCCTCACATTTGCGTTTGAATAGCGCGCGCTCTCCGTGGGCGGAGCACATTAAAACTTAATTAGCTGAGATGAGAACGACTGACATCTCTCTCTTTGCATACATATTACATAAACTGAATATTTGTTTTTCATAAAAATTACTTCATTTAAAAGAAGAAAATTCAAGCTTCATGCCTGTGTGACTGTATGCCTGTTTGACTGAGTATTCGCTGAGTTACAGTTCATTTTCGGACGCGTTTCAGAATTGACTTCACTGACGGAGAGTAGGCAGAACTCGCATCATGTTTATTTTTCTTTATTTGGCAAAAAGCACAACACTTTGTTTTTATTATGAGCATACACAAAAAAAATACACACTAAACAGGATCGATTGATGTATAACACAAGCATATAAGATAAATTTTTTTTTTTTTTTTTTCATTTTTTTTTGCACTCATACGGAAAAAAACGAGCCTATCGCGCCGGCGCGACAGCCGACCTCAGGGGGTTAAAAGTCTCTTCAGTTCAGGTTCTCTTCATGTGTCTCTTCACATTTCTCAGCACCTTCGGACAGAGAGAGGAATGGACATAATCCACAGCTTCCGCATTCTCTTCAGCGTTCTCTTCGCGTTTCCCAGCACCTTCGGACAGAGAGAGGAATGGACATAATCCACAGCTTCCGCATTCTCTTCAGCGTTCTCTTCGTGTTTCTCGGCACAGCATTAGCAGGCTCTTCACTGGACTCAGACAGAGAGAGGAATAGACACGTGTAACTCACAGCATTAGCAGGCTCTTCCAGCATTAGCAGGCTCTTTCAGCATTAGCAGGCTCTTCACTGGACTCAGACAGAGGGAGGAATAGACACGTGTAACTCACAGCATTAGCAGGCTCTTCCAGCATTAGCAGGCTCTTCAAGCATTAGCCGGCTCTTCAAGCATTAGCAGGCTCTTCACTGGACTCAGACAGAGGGAGGAATAGACACGTGTAACTCACAGCATTAGCAGGCTCTTCCAGCATTAGCAGGCTCTTCAAGCATTAGCCGGCTCTTCACTGGACTCAGACAGAGAGAGAAATAGACACGTGTAACTCACATCATTAGCAGGCTCTTCACTGGACTCAGACAGGGGGAGGAATAGACACGTGTAACTCACAGCATTAGCAGGCTCTTCACTGGACTCAGACAGAGGGAGGAACAGACACGTGTAACTCACAGCATTAGCAGGCTCTTCAAGCATTAGCAGGCTCTTCACTGGACTCAGACAGAGGGAGGAGAATATGTATAACTCACAGCATTAGCAGGTTCTTCCAGCATTAGCAGGCTCTTCACTGGACTCAGACAGAGAGAGGAGAATATGTATAACTCACAGCATTAGCAGGTTCTTCCAGCATTAGCAGGCTCTTCATTGAGCTCAGGCAGAGAGAGGAATGGACAGCTGTGATTGCGAGTGAACAGCAGAAACAAATCCCACACTCACATTTCCACCACACACTGCAAGGTTTCACTCATGCTCATTTCCACAATAAAACTGTAACTCAACAGACCCACAGTGCGCCAAGGCCTCCGCCCGCCATCCAGCCGAAGTTCTCTCTGGCTCTCTCATCTGTCTCTCTCGTCTGTCTCTCTCTCGTCCTCTCGTCCTCTCTCTCCCGCGGCCTCCCGCCGCGACCGCGGCCACGGCCGCTCACGTGCTGCGCGTCTCACCTCTCATTCTCGTCGTGTCCCCCTCTGCTCGTGCCTCTCTCTCCCGCGGCCTCCCGCCGCGACCGCGGCCGCTCACGTGCTGCGCGTCTCTCTCTCACAACCCCCGCGGGGAAGAACCACCCTCACTTTCTCTTCCTCTGACTTTTTATACTCTCATGAGCTAGTGTGGCCCCATTCAAACGCTCAGCGCAAATTACCCACACCTGCTATCAATCCGCCACTAGGTTACCATAGCGACAGGTACTCACCCAGGCTTATTTGTCACCCCATGACAGATACATGGATGTTACCTTGCTCATTGGTCATTCTGATGTAGCTTACAGTTCCGTATCCAAGTTCGCTGGCATCAGCAAAATGATGCAACTGAAAGGACTGTGGCTTACCAAATTCATTGGATTTCTTGCAGCGTGGCACACTGAAGGCCACCAACTTGTGGAGGTCATGAATCCAACATAGCCATTGTCTTAATTGAGACATGGATATCGGCTTATCCCATCCATAGCCTTCTTTGCACAATTGCTGTAAAAATTGTTTGGCTGGAAGAGTGAGGGGTGCCAAAAGTCCAAGAGGATCAAAGACAGAGCTCACCATGGAGAGAATACCTCTACGGCTATGGGGTTTTTCATTGAGTGTGATGGTAAATCTAAAGGTGTCATCTTCCACGTTCCACTGCAGTCCCAAGGCATGGTCAACTGGTAGTTTGTCTTTATCTAAATCTAAGGACCTAATGTTCTTTCCTCTTTGCTTCTCCTCAATGGCAGACAAGTCGGTTCTACTATTACTCACCCATTTGGTGAGTTGAAAACCTCCCAAGCTGCACAAATCCACCAAGTCTGATCTCAGTTGCACTGCTTCCTGTGCCGTGGGCAGAGACACTAGGCAATCATCAACATAAAAATTATGCATTACTCTGTTGGTTACTAGAGGTCTAAAACAGCTGTTGTCTTCTGCTGTTCTCCGCAAGGCAAAGCTAGCACAGCTTGGAGATGAGACCGCTCCAAAAAGGTGCACCAACATGCGATGATCTATAGGACTTTGCTCAATGTCCCCTTCTGGCCACCACAGGAAGCGTAAAAAGTTCACATCTGATTTTGAGATTCTTACCTGGTGGAAAATAGACTTTATGTCCGCCATCATTGCAATGGATTCTTGACAAAACCCAAGCAGGACTCCAACCATTGAATTGGTAAGATCAGGCCCTTGCAACAGTTCCGTGTTCAGGGACACACCTTGATATGTTGCACCACAGTCAAACACAACTCTAAGTGTATTCTTTTTAGGGTGGTAGACTGCGTGATGTGGAATATACCAGGTTCTTCCCTCCACTTGATCCACCTCTTTCTGTGGGACCACCTCAGCATATCCTTTATCTATCATGTCACTGAGAAAGGATGTGTACTCTTTATGGAATGAATCACTTCTCTTAAATTTCCTTTTCAGACTCAGAAGACGTTGCATGGCCATGTGACGGTTGTTGGGCATTATTACATCATTTTTCCTAAATGGTAAGTTGAGTGTGTAGTGTCCATCCAACAGTGAGATTGACTCATTTGCAATTTTAAGAAAACTTTTGTCATCAAATGACATTTCACGTTTTTCATCTGAGGCCTTTTCATTAAAGTCATGATTGTACTGACTAATCAGAAGCTTTTCCAAATTTGCCACAGATATTCTGTTTATGTCAGCAGATGGACAGTCACGGCTTATGCTGGATTTCCTTCCTCTTAAGGGTCCATTGACTACCCAACCAACTAAAGTCTTGACTGCATAAGGGCTCCCACCTTGACTGTTTACAATCTCCCATGGCTCTATGACCTTTGAGGCATTGGTTCCTATAAGTAGCTCAATGTTGCCATCAATTTCAGGAATATCAACCTTTTGCAGGTATGGCCATCTAGCAAGATCCTTTTTAGTGGGTATGTTTTCCATGGTGACTGGCATTTCCTTTTGTGTGAATACATCAGGCAATTGTATGAAATTGGTTTTATCCAATCAAGAGATCTCTAATCCTGTGATTACATAAGTTGGCATGGACTTCTCATGACTCATTGTCTTCAACAGGATATTAGTTATTTTACCTTTGACGTTCAATTGAGACATCAGACGTTCGGTACAAAAGGTAGCAGAACTTCCAGGGTCAATGAAAGCATAGCCTGGGATGATTTTGTCACCTTTAGCAGCTTTGACTCTTACAGGAACCACTGAAAGGACATTATCCTGTATACCGGCCCCAATATGCCCACCAGCTGGCTGCGTAACAGCAGAGGAGTTCACGGTTTCTTTTGTGTCAATTTTCTTTTCATGCTTTACCTTTTGCTCTGTTTGCTCAATGTGAAGGACGGTTGGGTGCTGTTTAGAACATGATGCACAGGTGAGCCTCTTCCTACAGTATTTGCTGATGTGACCTTGATGTAGGCATCCAAAACAGATTCCTTTTCCTTTGATGAATTCTATCTTTTCCCTGTGCTTCTTTTTCTTGAATAGCTTGCACTGCTCCAACGTGTGATTGCCGCTGCTACACAAATGACATAAGACTTGCAAATAGTTGTCAGAGGATTGCTGAGTAGAATGGAAATCAGGAGCAGAAACACTAGTTGCAAAGGTACTTCCACCAGACTTCGGCTTGACTTTAGTGGGGAACTTGTCTTTAGTTTTGATTAGGGGTTTGTCTTGAATATCCCCAAATACTGGGTCTGAAGCCATTCTCACTTGCTTTTCAACAAATAGGACAAGATCTTTAAATTGAGGCCTACTGTTCTGGTTTTCTTGAAATTCCCACACTTTTGATCGCCATCTTTCCCTCAGCTTGTAAGGAAGTTTCAAGACCAAGACTTTCATGTTGGATGACAAGTTAATTTCATGTGAGTAACTCATGTCCTCCATTGCATTACAACAGCTCCTCAAGAATATTGCGAAAGCTTGCAGAGATTTGGAATCCTCAGGACTAATCGTAGGCCATTCTAATGCTTTCCTCATATAAGCAGAACACATGCTGAATTCATCTCCTAAGTTTTTCTGTAGCAAATCTCTTGCTTTTTCATAACCTTTATCTGGGGTCATATGAAGACAACTCCTTACCAGATCTCTGGGAAAGCCACTGGTATATTGATCAAGAAAGTACAGTCGGTCAGCACTGCTATCTGTTTTTAGCTCAATGCCATATTCAAAAGCTCTTATGAATGGTCTGTACTTCAGAATATCACCATCGAAGATTGGGATATCTCTCTGAGGAAGACTTGAAAGCTGATGCTGCTTCACTGGGAGGGATGTTATGTCATTTTGGCGTTGAAGGATGTTTACCAAACTGCCCAGATCTACACCAGAACCCGCACCAGACTCTGAAGACTGATCTGAAGACTGGTCAGATGCACTGGCTGTGGCTAGGTTTGACTGTGCATGGTGATTACCTGGACCAGGTGGTGGTTGAACCTCCTTGGCTTTCTTCCTGACTGCATTGTGACCATTTGAACGCTGTGGGATAGGACTGGGTTGAATATCCTTGGGACGAACACTTGGGGTTTGCACAACAGAAAGGGCTTTAGCGACCTTATCCAAAGAAATGAATTCACACTCTGAAGCATAACTCTTTAATGACATCTCAGCAAGATAGGATTCCCTTGGCACGTTCACGTCGTGAGGATTAGATGTTAAGCCTGTTGCTGCTGAGGCTCCGTGAAATTTACCAGCAGACTTCAAAACTGCGAGTTCGGCTGATGAGGCATCTAACTGTGCTTTCAGCTCCAGAACTTCACGTTTTTTCTTTAATGCTTGCCTCTCTTTGTTAAGTGCTTCTTCTCTATCCTCCAAGTCATGTTTTTCTCTGAGTGCAGCCACCTTTGCTAAAACTGCAGCTCTTTCTGCTTCCACCTGTAGACTTGCAGATGCCACCGAAAACGCTCTTGATCTGGATTCACGACTGGAAATTTGAGATATGCTGTCTTTAGGGGCAACTTCAATCTCCTGAGGTTCCACGGCCTTAGATACTCTAGACAGCCATTCAGAAACAGAAGAGAGAAAAGTGTTAATGTCTGCCATTTTAGGTTTAAACCATTCTACTTCATCTTGCCTTGCTTCCTCTTCTGACAACAACTCTTGATAGGTTTCATGTAGAGATTTAAAATCATCCAATAGACACACAAATTTATTCAAATTTTCTTTCACTTCTTGCACACACGAAGCATCTTCCATAAGTTCAAGCATTATATTTTTTCTTTTTGTTAAGTGAGCAAGCTTTCCTTTTCTAGCATTTCGTAGCTTAGGCGCATGACCACTAATCTCTACATCCATAACAGTGCTTGATAAGTCACCCTTGACTTTCTCTTCATCAAACTCATTAACAGTGTCTTCCATACTTGCCACTTGTTTACTAATTCAGCACATGGAATCAATATGCATGGACTTACTATGTTGTCTGGCTCAGCAGACTGATATACAATCATCCAATACTCCACTTTTCCTATAGTAGACTTCCAACAATTTGCACGGTTTTACAATCAAATCACTCCATAAGCAGATTCCCATTACATCTGAAATTCTGTTCTGTTTCCTCTTCTATCATTTCAAGGACTTGATTCAAGAAATGCATAAAGCCGTACATACCATGCGGTCCAAACAAACAGTCAATCCATGTGTTCATTGATATCCATGCACTTCACTTCTTCAGTTACAAGCACATTTTTGAGATATCTTCAGCTTGTAGGAAGGAGTCTTTGACTTTTGTAGCAGATAAATAGTCCACTTTGGTGGCTGAACAAAAAAAAAAAGGCTTGACGCTCACTTTCTAAAAATTATTCCATTGTCCACAGGATAGATTTCCAAACTGAAATAATATTTATTACAAAAAAGTATGTTTATACAAAATCAAAAAATCAAACTCTCATATAAATAAAGGATTGAAAAGATATAAAGTGGATTGAATCAGTCTGTTTCCTATGGAGTCAGGCCGTGAGGTCAAAGACTGTTACTTCCAGTTCCGGCCACGCCCTCAGGTGAAGTCACAGGTCCTTTATTCCCATCTCCTGCTTCAACCCCTTGGTGGTGCCAACTCACATAACATTGGGTGCAATAGTTAATTATTTAACAAATGAAAATAAACCTTATTTTAGCTCCTACAGCTTGTTTATTTTGGTCTAATCAAATTCTCATCAAATTAACTTTTAAAACAACCTATGGGCAATTTTTCTACCTGACCTATGTAAATATTAACAGCAGGTGTAGTAATTTATACTGTAGAACTGTGTGTAAATCCTGAGTTGAGGGGTCCTGAGCTGCAGTAGGCAACCAGTTACTTTTAGTGCGGCGTTTTGCATGCCGTCCCCACTGCGTATAGCTACACAATACGAAGTGACCGTTCGAAAGGGAACTACTCGGATACAATTGTAACCTCAGTTCCATGAGAGTAGGGAACGAGTATTGCGTAACCGGCTGCAAAATGTGCTTTACATTATAGGCTTCAGTAAATCGAGGAAAAGGAATTTCCCCTTTTCCCGCAACATCTGTATCCACGTAAAAATGCATTGAAACTTTAATTAAACTAGAGAAATTTCAATTGGGTGATTATAATTGAATGTTTTGTGAGGTCTTTTTCATTTTTGTGATTATTTTGCGGTTAAATTAGGAATTATGCAGGATCGAAAATGTTGATTTTGCGTTGTATTCAGCGATCGCAGAAACGCGAAAAACTGGAGAGACTGACTATTATTTGATTGTGTTCAGTACTTGCTCTGCAGTAAATCGCTGAGCCATTTCAAGTTTTGCTGATGATACTTCCTATTCTTTTGTTTTCTGCCTGTGGTAACTATGAGTGAAACATCACTTCATCATTGTGTATCTGACATTGCAACCTTGTGGAATAAAGGTTAATTGCAGTTATACAGTCATAAAAGACTCAGTTATTGTTGTGCATGAAAAAGCATACTTACACTGTTAATTAACTTGGGTCATTAGCGACCCTATGCAATTTTGACCAAAAATTAATGGTGCATTCTTTTATAATTTCATTTTTTTTTCTTGTTATATTGTTTATAATGAATTGATTGAAGAATACTAATATATATATATATGCAATGTTCCCATTTAGAGATCTCTCTGTGTGTGTGTGGTTCAGGTATTCCCTAATCCCTACGTTGTGGAGACACATTTCTTGGTCCCCATGAGGAAAACAGTTTTCCAAAAAGTCATACAAAATTATGTTTTTTTTTTAAATGTAAAAATGCAGAAAGTTTTCTGTGATGGTAGGTTTGGTGTAAGGGAATAGATTATACAGTTTGTACAGTATAACTATAATTATGTCCCCATATGAAAGTCCACATAAAACATGAAAACACAACATTCTGATTCTTCTGATTTTGATAAACAAAGTTTGAAATGTAATATATTCAACTGACTGAATAAAAGTAATAAAAGTGAAATATAGATTTTTTTTTCACATGACCTAGAAGTCTAGCACATGACCTAGACCTGAACAGCACATTCCATGGGCCATGACTGGGCCCATCTCAAAAGTGGACAAAAGTTTTTTTTACATTTTGATTGGGTCTTGGTGTACTAACACAAACAAATTGTCTGTAACAAGATTCAGGATAAGAAAGGAAGAGGCCAGTGTCGGCATTACTGAGGCTTGTGCTTTATTCACCGATATAAGCTCAAACAAAAGTCACGCTCACTTTGCTACAATCAAGGAAGTAGCTCTCTAGACCATTCAGTATTTCATAACGCACAAGTCCTCAGTCAATCTATCTCTCTTGCTTCCTGTTTTTCAGCAGCTTATATCCAGTCTCTCCATGCCAATTACTGCAACTACGGTTGTGAACACGTGTGGCAAACACGCCAAGCATTTAGCTTAAATAACCTCTGATGATGACGTCATCTGTATGCGCACATCAGAGGCTATAAATAGACGTGAGACAGGTGTACATTTAGATCACTTTGTCTGAAGAACGTCCTGAACATGCCCCGTATGCGGCGAAAGTAACCCGAGATGTTCCCTTTTAAAAGCTACCCTCAATTCTGCACTTATTTAAGCGTTCCCGCGGCGGTAAAATTGGGGATGTGTATTTGCTGCCTTTTACCGCTAAGAGGCGCTACAATCACAGACTTAGAAAAGTGTCAGTTTATTCTCTCTATTGCGTTATCTGCCGTCACACTGCGGCTCATTGAGAGCGATTGAGAGCTGGTAGCAGATAAATTCAAGTGAAACATTGTAGTTAAACGAATTTATAACCACAATACTGAAATTACAGTACAAATTTAGATCTGAAACAAATGTAGGCTTCTATTATTGCATCAAATTTAAGCAAAGTAGGCTAAACATTAACATTGTGTGCCCAATTTCTCTATAATTTAAAAAGGCTATAGCTGTGTCCCAATGTGAAGGCTGCAGCCTATGCATCCTTCGAATGACGCACCATGTAGCCTTCGTAGGATTTTCTAATTGCACAACCAGGTGTTCCCGATTACTGCTCCTGGTGCCAAGCAACGGTGCGAGAGGACAGCTGCCATCCTGACAATTCATTTTATATAATTGAGTATGAACAGCTATGGAGCCAGAATTGGCTATTGTCATTTTTATGTTTTACATTTTACTGGAGGCTGAGGATGTTTCAGCCCCAGCACTGCCAGGTCATGTATTTTCGGCTTAAATTAAGCTGGTTTGCTGTGTCCCAATTCAGAGGCTGCGTCCTGAATTGGCGGATTACACTTTAAACTGTTCAAGTATTGGGTGTTAACTTACGCAAATAATGTAATGATATATGAAAAGTATATATATATATATATATATATATATATATTTTTTTTTTTTTTCAAAGGTTCAAATGTTCACTTATATCTTGTCTTGATGCGATTTTGTATTATTTTTATTATGTACACAATTGGACCATGGTGAACATACAGGTTTTCAACCCTGTTTGAATATAAAACCCAGTTGAATATAAAAAAGTCCAGTGCAAACGTTACTCCCGCTCGTCATCGGCAGCTGTCACAGTTGCCAGGCGACAAGAACAATCCGCCATAGGCTAGGCTGGTCCGAGCGCTTCAGATGCGCCCTTTGATATGGGACACAGCTGTAGTTAGCAACAATTTGTGACAATAGGCCTACATTTTGTTACTTTAATTTTCGGAACTACATACTTCGTTAAGTATTCACATACAAATGTGAAGTAACCTACTGAAGTACATTTCTTTCCCTCACAGGACAGCAACATTACAAAATTATGTTCTTTTACAATATTATGCATTGTTTTACATTAAACTACACAAAAGTATATAGTTTAAATGTAACAACCTTGAAAATATTCAGAAGTAAAATGCAACATACGCAGTAATGCAGTAGTAGCCTAATATAAATGCAAAACCATCATAAAAACCCTGACAAGGAGGGTTTTTTTTTCCTGCAGAATACATACCTTTAGTTTTACTCTTGATACCTTAAGTACATTAGAGTATGCAAGATAATTTTGCTTAACTAAGGTTTGAAATATATGACTAGTAGTCCAGAATAGGCACTAGATCAGGGCATGGGCGAGGGGACTGCACCTCCCTTGAGGTAAGCGAGTCTCGATCTCAACGCTGCCATAGTCATATCCCCACAATGGGAACATTAACTATTCACAAAGGCTGCCTTAGCATGCTGAATGCCCAAACATGAGAGGCAGCTATTGTGGCCGTCTGCTGGCGCCAGGGAACAACTGCATCCAGAAATGCACAGGCGGAATGACATCCTGAAAGGACGCAGTGTGTTGCTCTTTTATAAGAAAAAAGTACTTTTTTAATCTCTCTCAGCAGTGCTGAGACACCCAGGGAACGCCCACTGGAACCGACACAGAAATTTGTGCTGTGAAAACAGCAGTTTGTTTGAGCTGTAATTCAGCCCGCGGCCACTCGCCATCACACCAACACCGCAGGGAGAGGAGAACAAAGAGATCTTCAACATGCAGAGTTTTGTTACTGGAGACAAACAGGAAGCTTGGCTCCGAAGCGAACTCTAAGCACAATTTTTGTCGACCGAAAATGCCTGCAGGTCCCCTACCTGATGGAGGTCAATGCAACCAGCAACAAAGTCTTCATAGACAGAAACTTTCAAAGGGCGCGTTCTGAAGTACTCAAAGCACCAGAATAAGGTCCCAAGAGGGTATGGAGGGAGGTCGAGGAGGGTTTAACCGTCTCACCTCACTAAGGAACCTGACGACCAGTTCATGCTTCCCAACTGACTTACCTCCCATGGGGTCGTGATATGCGTAAATAGCGGCAGCATAAACTTTGAGGGTGGAGGGAGACAGCCTTTGCTTCAACCCATGCTGCAGGAAGAAGAGCACGAAACTGATCGGGCATCTTTGGATGTCCTCTCGTGAGAGGAACACCACTCGATGAACAGGTTCCACTTCAAGGTGTAAGTGTGTCTCATAGGCGGTGCTTCTGCTGAAGTGATATTGTTAAGTACCTCTGAGGGTAAGTCACCTAAAACCTCTGCTTCCCGTTCAGGGACCAGACATGGAGTTTCCAGAGGTCTGAGCATGGGTGCCATAGGGTGCCCCTTGAGAAAGAGAAAGAAGGTCCTATCAGTGAGGACAGGAAACGACCACATCCAGAAACACAAAGGGTGAAATTACATCTTTAGAAAGACACAACTCCCTCCCATGTAAGCTCTTTTAGGAGACACGCTCTCTCTTGGTGCTTGAAGCACACAGGGGAAAATTTTGCGGCAACACTGACAGGGAATGTGCAGCCTGTAGTGTGCACTCACTCTCGTTGAAGGCGCAGCTCTTACCAGCTATTATAATAGCTTTTTAGCGCTGTGGAAATGCGCACCGTCACCAGCTGTAAGAACAGCCTTTCAGCACTCAGTGAAGATGCACACACACAAACAAGAGCACTCAATCACCGCTGTAGCACCGTCACACCAACACCAATGCAGAGAAAGCTTCTTCCTTGAAGAACTGGCTCTTTTAGAGACCACTGCTTGCAGATTAGAGACAAAAGAACCGTTCGGCTCAGAAACGAAAAGCTGAAGATGCGATGCACCTGCTTCTCACTATATTTGCGTGCAGTGATGCAGCACAGCTGATGCAATTATCGCATGCCAATGTGCATTGGCTTGTTTTAGTTACACTCAAATTAGATTGACCTCTAGCGAGATTCCTATTTATTGGTCACTGACGTGATGTCGAGAGTGACCGACTGAAAGGGAACCATGGTTCTCTGAGAAGTGGAACGAGACACTGCGTCTGAAAGACGCTATGGGGATCTGTCCATAGAGCGGACTTTTAAATGATAACATTACTTGTAAATGATAAGTTTACTGACATTTTTCATTTGTTCTGGGTAAATTTCAAGGAATAAAAACAGTTTTAAACTTAAAGATGGTGGGATTGTGGCCAGTTCCATATTAAAACATTTACAAAAAACAATTTTTCAATATGGAACTGGCCACAATCCCACCATCTTTAAGTTTAAAACTGTTTTTATTGACTGTCATAAAAATATGCCTCATTTCCATTGAGTACAGTACAGTTCAGTACGGTATGCAATTTTTGCCGTTTCCATTGTCAGAAGTTGTGAATGGTACCCTAATTCCGACCCGTACAGTACCAATTTTTCTGGGACCCTTCCGTTAGGGTACCTAGCACAGCAGTCTGGCACTAAAGGGTGGAGCTAGACTCACTGCAGAACGTTGATTGGTTGCCAGATAATCATCACTTGCGCGTACTACAAGGGGAATGACAATGCAAAAGGTGCCATTTTTTCACACATTTGAAACACAATACAGTTTCTTCTTGTGACAAACATTCACATGCCGAGTAGCAAGAACAAGATCTGTTGTATGTCCTCCACTGTCACTTTCTTCATTGTGTGAGAATGACATCAATTGCTACTTTCCGACATACACCACGCCTATCAAGTAAGGGTACTGTTGGCGGTGGAAACGCAAGCCGGATCAGGATTTACCGTCCCAAATCCTACTGAACTGGACTGTACTGTACTGTCCTGTACTGTCCTGTACCACTCGGTGGAAATGAGGCATTAATATTAATGTAAGAAATGGCCAAGTTAATGAAGGAGTTGGAAAATGAAACAGTAGAACTTTAGGGTAAAACAGCTTCTACAGGTGATAGTGATTGTTTTGAAAGCAGTAAATAAAAAAAAAATAATAAAAAACTGTCCTTGCAGACTGCTGGTGTTAAAGCACAATGGGCGCTAATTCGTTCGCATTTTTAAAGTATCACACAAAAAAAAAAAAAAAAAAAAAAGAAGAAAAAAGAAAATTTAAAAAGAAAAAAGTCATGGAACACAAAGGCAAAAATACAAGATACTAAATGTGAAAGTAACATTTTAAACATGCAAAATTAACAATAATATAGAAAAACATGATACCTGAATAAACATGGAAAACCAAGATTTTTTTTCTTAAAAAAAAAGAAAATCTTCACTCTTCATCTTCATCAAGATGGCTGCCGCTACGCCTGTGTCTTCGGCCAAGATGGCCGCCTACACGCCTGAACCCTCAGCCAAGATGGCTGCTGCCACACCTGAGCTCTCGGAGGCATAGACATACATAATAAAGACTAGATGTCTCGTCAGCGCTGCTGGCCAATGGAGGTCGACGTCCGCACCTGGCGGCCATCTTGCCACAGTCAGCTTGCTCACTCGTAACATTGTGTTTTAATGGTGCATGTATTTTTTAAATAGCCATAACTTTTCAAGCGGGTTGGTTTGTTATAAACGTCAGAGATGTAGTTATGACACTACATACTTATGAATAATTATAACCATGGACTTCCATATGAAAACAACATTGAACAGAACAGATAGGTGCAATGAATATACACACGCACAAGGTATTTATTTTATTTATATTAAATCAATCTATAGGCTACTAAAGCCCTATTCGGACGGAACTAGTTTTCCATACAACGTTTGAGTTACAATTCTTATCAATCTACATCTGTGATTTCATGTACGGATTCGGACGGGACTAACATCTCCGTGTTTATTACCGAGGTAGGAGTGTCTGTGTTTTACATGTGGGCATTGCAGAAGATCACGTGTTCAGAATGCGTGGATTGCGTATGGTCATTTGAAATTAAGTACTTTTAAAATTAAGCACTTTGAAATATAAAGTAAAACGTCCTAACGTATTTAGTGTTTTGTAAACATTTTATAAAAATTGTAGTATAAAAAAACTAAACACAGATTTATCATCATGATTTTATAGAACTGGGTTCTTATAATAAACCCACCGGAATAAAAAGTTTTAACTTATATAATTTACATGTTATGTAATTAAGTGCAGAAATGAAAGTAATCTTATCTAAAATCTCAAAATATGTCTGTGAAACAGAAATTTCTCTAACGTCCCCCTGTGAAACTAGTCCAGTCCGAATAGGGCTTTTGGCTACAGTGTACAGAATGGCAACATTATATATATATATATATATATATATATATATATAAATATATATATATATATATATATATATATATATATATATAAATATATATATATATGTCAGTAAAACCTATATAATTGAACAACTCGACTGTGGTCTCAGCCTTGATAACTTGAGCAAGTAGCTGTGAAACACAACTATGCTGCACGTTTAAGTCGTTTTTCGAAAAGAAAAGCTGCAATTTCAACATGTTCAAACCGTTTGTAAATCCGCCAAGACTTCAGCGAGATAAGAGTATTTGTGTTCGTGCAGATCACTCACCTTACATCAGGTACCACAGAACCCGTCAGAAAGCTTGCCTGTGACAAGATGGCCGCCGGTGACGTTAATGACTCTGCTGTAAGAAATCCAGCCTTTATTATGTATATCTATGCTCAGAGGTTGCAGTGTTGACCATATGGGCTATGGCTCTTTTGTGTGTGATAAAACGTTGTCAAAATAGTTCCGGTTCACATGGCTACTCAGAAAAGATATAAAAATTTCTGTATTATAATTTTTTATAATATGCCATCAGCGTTTTCGCAGGTTTGCGTTTTTAAAGCTTGCGCAGAGATAAAAAATGTATATATATATACAAACATGCATGCATACATACATATATACACTGCTCAAAAAAATAAAGGGAACACTTTTTAATCAGAGAATAGCATCAAGTCAGTTAAACTCCTGGGATATTGATCTGGTCAGTTAAGTAACAGAGGGGGTTGGTAATCAGTTTCAGCTGCTTTAGTGTTAATGAAATTAACAGTAGGTGCACTAGATGGGCAACAGTGAGACAACCCCCAAAACAGGAATGGTTTTACAGGTGGAGGCCACTGACATTTTTTCCCTACTCATCTTTTTGGACTGTTTTTCACCAGTTTTGCATTTGGCTAGGGTCAGTGTCACTACTGGTAGCATGAGGCGATACCTGGACCCTACAGAGGTTGCGCAGGCAGTCCAGCTCCTTCAGGATGGCTCATCAATACGTGCCATTGCCAGAAGGTTTGCTGTGTCTCCCAGCACAGTCTCAAGAGCATGGAGGAGATTCCAGGAAGTAAGACAGCTACTCTAGGAGAGCTGGACAGGGCCGTAGAAGGTCCTTAACCCATCAGCAGGACCGGTATCTGCTCCTTTGTGCGAGGAGGAACATGATGAGCACTGCCAGAGCCCTACAAAATGACCTCCAGCAGGCCACTGGTGTGAATGTCTCTGACCAAACAATCAGAAACAGACTTCATGAGGGTGGCCTGAGGGCCCGACGTCCTCTAGTGGGCCCTGTGCTCACTGCCCAGCACCAGGGAGCTCGATTGGCATTTCCCATTGAACACCAGAATTGGCAGGTCCGCCACTGGTGCCCTGTGGTTTTCACAAATGAGAGCAGGTTCACCCTGAGCACGTGACAGACAGGAAAGGGTCTGGAGAAGCCGTGGAGAATGTTATGCTGCCTGTAACATCGTTCAGCATGACCGGTTTGGTGGTGGGTCAGTGATGGTCTGGGGAGGCATATCCATGGAGGGACCCACAGACCTCTGCAGGCTAGACAATGGCACCCTGACTGCCATTAGGTATCGGGATGAAATCCTTGGATCCATTGTCAGACCCTATGCTGGTGCAGTGGGTCCTGGGTTCCTCCTGGTGCACAACAATGCCCGGCCTCATGTGGCGAGAGCATGCAGGCAGTTCCTGGAGGATGAAGGAATGATACCACTGAAGGGCCACCACACTCACCTGACCTACATCCAATAGAACACCTCTGGGACATTGTGTTTCGGTCCATCTCACATCACCTGGTTGCACCTCAGACTGTCCAGGAGCTCAGTGATGCGCTGGTCCAGATCTGGGAGGAAATACCCCAGGACACCATCCGTCATCTCATTAGGAGCATGCCCCGACGTTGTCAGGCATGCATACAAGCACGTGGGGGCCATACAAACTACTGAGTACCATTTTGAGTTGCTGCAATGAAATTTCAGCAAAATTGACAAGCCTGCTGCATAATTTTTTCACTTAGATTTCCGGGGTGTCTTTGAATTCAATCCTCTGTAGGTTGATCATTTTCATTTCCATCAAACGATGTGGCATCCTTTCGTTCATAACACATACCCAGTCCATATTAGTATAGATATCCAGCATATTTTTCCCCATTGAGATCTGATGCGTTTTCAAAGTGTTCCTTTAATTTTTTTGAGCAGTGTATATATATATATATATATACACTATATGTTCTCGAGCCACCAGGCACTGTTGTTGAGCGAATGAGCGGGCCGGAGCGCGCTATGGATTTTCTGTTAGAACGGTGTCGTGTAAGCAGCCCCTAAGTTAATAACTAATGATCTTTGCAACGGAAGTGAATCGATCAAAACTAACTTTAGCTGGACAATAACTTTATTCTAGAGCTGCTGTAAAGTCAAAACAATCTCTGTTACTTTAATTTCCAATTATCACAGTAAATCTGCTTTGAAACCATCCATAATGTTAAGACCGCTATATAAATGAAGGTGACTTGACTTGACTTGATATATTGCATGTTCAGATATTCATACAACAAAATATTCTGGGGGCCATGAAAGCTTTATGAAAATTATATAAAATGCTGGTGAGGAAAGAGTCAATAATTATTATTTGCAGTGGAAAGTTTGGAAAGCACTAGAGGCAGAATTATGCTAAATGGATATGCTCTATTAATTTATGTTTTAGATATTTGCTATTAATTTATGTTTCCAGTGAAATCAAACTTGAGAGGACTTGAGAGGCCACAACAGGCCTCCTGAGATGTGCAAGATACTATAAAAACACTAGCATGCACTGGTGACTCTACAGTCCAAATAAATCAGAACACAAATAGTTCATTACCTGTAATTTTAATGAAGATGCAGTGGTGGTCATTTCAGAGTATCTGAAGGTATTTCTAATAACGTTTGTAATGTAAGAAAGTGTTTTTCTTAGACTGTGTTGAATTATTACTGTGCATTCATTTAATTGAATAACTATTGTATTAAGTTATATTATTTTTATAACATTATTTACAGTTAAGGTCATATTACATGGTATAAGACACTGTGGCTAAACATTCTAAGCTGAATGTTTGTTTGTTTGTTTATTTATTTATTTATTTATGGTCTAAAAACATATAAACTTTGTTTGTTCTCTTCCTCAGGTTAATGAAAGTTTTCCTTGTGTAAGGAAAATGGAAAATGGAACATATTTTTACTTCATGTTGTTTGAAAATCTTGGGTGCATAAAATATGCTTTCTTCAGTTTGGGGTTTATTTTTTACTGTGCTGTCATATTCTTTAATGTTCTTATTATTCTTGTTATAATTCTGGAGAAGACATTGCACAAGCCCATGTACATTTTGATGTCATGCTTGTCCATCAACTCTGTATATGGCACAGCTGGCTTTTTCCCAAGGTTATTGACAGACCTGCTCTATGATGCACATATAATCTCCTTTGAAGCATGTATCATACAGAGTTTTGTCATTTACTCATATGCATCTTTTGAACTTACAATATTGATGTTAATGGCATTTGATAGGTTTGTTGCAATCAGTAAACCTTTGCATTACAACAACATAATTACCACACGGTTTCTAACTTTTCTAATAATTATAGCATGGGTTTATCCAATTACTTTTCTTGGTATTGGTGCTCTTTTAACTGCAAGGCTGACAATCTGTGGTAACAAATTGCTAAAGGTGTACTGCCACAACTATGAAATTGTCAAACTCTCATGTGTGAACATTACTATTAATAATATTTATGGCCTGATTGTAACAATCACAACAATTTTGATCCCTTTGAGTTTTATTATGTATACCTATGTCAGAATTATTATTATTTGTCAAAGAAGCACACGAGAGTTCAGGAGCAAAGCATATAAAACTTGTATTCCACACATGATGATCCTTTTAAATTTCTCAGTTGCACTTTTTTGTGAGCTCACTTTGAGTCGATTTGTGAATGGAGAACTTCCTATAGTGCTGAGTCTTGTCCTTTCACTTGAATTTATTGTTATACCACCCTTTGTAAACCCTATTGTTTATGGACTAAACTTTCCTGATATCCGCAAAAAAATTAGAAGTGTAATAAAAGCCTCAAAATAGACTGCTTTGTTTCTGTTGTGCCAAACCAAGTTTGAAAAAATTAAAGATAATTGTTCAGTCAAGCAGTCACTCACCTTTTAATTTTTGATGCACTAAATGTGAGAATTTTCACCTCTGTGAACTCTAAAAAGATTTCCTTTAAATGACCTCCTCAGTTAATACATGTTTGTGAAAAATTGTATAAAGGTGTTAGAAACATCAGAGTGTAAATTTCTTAACTGAAAGAATGAAGGTGTGAATCCATATTGTATTAATAACAGATTAATAACTTCATATTTAGAATATAAGATACTATAAAAACATTTTAAAATGCTATTACTGTCAGTAGATTTTTTATAATTGTATTGTATATTTTTAACTGGTGTATAATTTAAATATTTTGTTCTACATGTTAACTATTATACTATTACACTGAACCTGGCTTTTTTATTATTTAGAAATCAGTTTTGAGAGGTGCAAACAATAGCTGTCTACATACTTTATTTCAAAAAAATATAAATCGTGTTAAAAACGTTATATCCATTGTGAACAGAATTGTATCTTTTTTCATACTATAGAATAATAACACTATTCTGTTCTAACAGCTTGCAAAGACTAAGCCAAAGAAACTCCGGAAAGCAGTCTTAGATTTAGCTAGTTATTGATTATCTTTATTCTATCTGTCACCTCTGGCTTGCTTAGTTTGGGACACCAAATATTTAACTATATTATTGATCTGCCTGCATTGACACCATTATATGAGAACTGAAATGAGCTGGACGATGGCATCACTGTTTTCTCCAGACCCACATAGCAACATTGTTTCGGCCCAGATGCAGCGTGGAATGACAGCCCTTGGGCGGACCGCTGCTGTTTGCCAGATCTGGGCCACAAGCAGACCATAGCAATGCCACATGTCAGCCAAGGGCAAAGAAATAAACCAGAAGTGGACCTGATCTGAGCCACAAAGTCTGTGTATATTAAATATGGATTCATCTCAGCCTTAATAAGCCTGTTAACAAGCAGAATCACTGAAGGAAAGAAGAGAACAGAAAAAGAGACGAGCAGAAACACAAGAACTACAACTGACTTCAGACACAGCCTTAGATGAAATCAACAGAAGAGAAAAGAAGACATTAAATCTCTGAAGGTCTCAGCAGAGGACGATTAAACAACTCCACAAACAGCATTACCAGCTTCACTTATTACTGAACAGACGTCTACAGAAGTTTTTATTGAGAATTAAACAGGTGTTTAACTCTAAAGTGTTCTCTAATTTGAAGTCACCAAAACAGTAAATAGTGTTTCCATTAGTTGGGCTTTAACTCTTATTATATCGTTCGTCTTTTTTTGGCTGCTGTGACAGAGTGTTTGTTAAACACATTTGCAGCAGCAAAGAAAGCTAAAGTGAAACGAGATCAGGTGATGATGGTTACCTGTTGATGGTTTTGTAATCATCATGAAATAACCTGATTCACTGATGTCTTTGGAATCTAAACATTGTGTTGTTCCATTAATACATCACAAACCCTGTGTTACTGCAGAATGAGATCCAGCAATATAACAATCAGTTAGAAAATTTTAACAAACATGAGCATGAAAAAGTCCGTTTAACATGACACACACAGACATCAACAATCAGCGTATGAATCTCAATGATGGTGACAATCAAAAGTACCTTGCTGCAATGCATGCTGGGTACCAGCATAGGACAAAACTCCCAGCATGCATTGCAACATGAATAAATTATGCAGCTGAATTGTCCTATTATTTTGTTTAATTCTAAATATTTGCTTTGATTTTTTGCTGTTGGTTTTGTTGTGAATTAGTAGCTTTTCAGTGATGTTCTGAATTGATCTGTTTATCTAAATATTTGTGATTGTCACCATTGTTGAGATTCATACGCTGATTGTTGATATCTGTGTGTGTCAGCAAAAGTCTGATCTCATGTTTGTTAAATGATTTAAACTTACTGTTATATTATTGCTAGATCTCATTCTCCAGTAACACAGGATTTGTGATGTGAAGATATTGGTACTGTGGTACAATAGAGTTATTAGATTCAAATGACGTCAGGTTATTTCATGATGACTACAAAACCATCAACAGGTATGTCACAGGTCGGGGTGGAGCGCCAGCGGGCCGCCCACCCCTTCGCTTGCGTGCTGCCCCTTCGGCCGGCCGTGGACACAAAGGAAATGGCGGACACAGCATTCAAAATAAATATACTCTTTATTAAATAATAAAAACAATGTTAAAAGTCTCTTCAGTTCAAGTTATCTCTTCATGTATCTCTTCGCATTTCTCAGCACCTTCGGACAGAGAGAGGAATGGACATAATCCACAGCTTCCGCATTCTCTTCAGCGTTCTCTTCGCGTTTCTCAGCACCTTCGGACAGAGAGAGGAATGGACATAATCCACAGCTTCCGCATTCTCTTCGCGTTTCTCAGCACCTTCGGACAGAGAGAGGAATGGACATAATCCACAGCTTCCGCATTCTCTTCGCGTTTCTCAGCACCTTCGGACAGAGAGAGGAATGGACACAATCCACAGCTTCCGCATTCTCTTCAGCGTTCTCTTCGTGTTTCTCGGCACAGCATTAGCAGGCTCTTCACTGGACTCAGACAGAGGGAGGAATAGACACGTGTAGCTCACAGCATTAGCAGGCTCTTCCAGCATTAGCAGGCTCTTCAAGCATTAGCCGGCTCTTTACTGGACTCAGACAGAGAGAGGAATAAACACGTGTAACTCACAGCATTAGCAGGCTCTTCACTGGACTCAGACAGAGAGAGGAATAGACACGTGTAACTCACAGCATTAGCAGGCTCTTCACTGGACTCAGACAGAGAGAGGAATAGACACGTGTAACTCACAGCATTAGCAGGCTCTTCACTGGACTCAGACAGAGGGAGGAACAGACACGTGTAACTCACAGCATTAGCAGGCTCTTCAAGCATTAGCAGGCTCTTCACTGGACTCAGACAGAGGGAGGAACAGACACGTGTAACTCACAGCATTAGCAGGCTCTTCAAGCATTAGCAGGCTCTTCACTGGACTCAGACAGAGGGAGGAACATACACGTGTAACTCACAGCATTAGCAGGCTCTTCACTGGACTCAGACAGAGAGAGGAATAGACACGTGTAACTCACAGCATTAGCAGGCTCTTCACTGGACTCAGACAGAGAGAGGAACAGACACGTGTAACTCACAGCATTAGCAGGCTCTTCACTGGACTCAGACAGAGGGAGGAACAGACAGCTGTGATTGCGAGTGAACAGCAAAAACAATTCCCACACTCACTTTTCCACCACACACTGTAAGGTTTCACTCGTGCTCATTTCCACAATAAAACTACAACTCAACTGACCCACAGTGTACCAAGGCCTCCGCCCGCATTCCAGCCGAAGTTCCCTCTGGCTCTCTCATCTGTCTCTCTCGTCTGTCTCTCTCTCGTCCTCTCTCTCCCGCGGCCTCCCGCCGCGACCGCGGCCACGGCCGCTCACGTGCTGCGCGCCTCACCTCTCATTCTCGTCGTGTCCCCCTCTGCTCGTGCCTCTCTCTCCCGCGGCCTCCCGCCGCGACCGCGGCCACGGCCGCTCACGTGCTGCGCGCCTCACCTCTCATTCTCGTCGTGTCCCCCTCTGCTCGTGCCTCTCTCTCCCGCGGCCTCCCGCCGCGACCGCGGCCACGGCCGCTCACGTGCTGCGCGCCTCACCTCTCCTCTCTCGTCGACTCCCTCTCTCCTTATATCCCATCCTAATAACAACGTGTCTCATAGTGCACAGCTGGCGGCAATTTCGGCTAATTATCCTGAGTGCGGAAGATTTGCGCTCGCCCGGAACTAAGCCGGTGTTCTCGTATTTTGGGTGCGGCGGGAAGCAAATCCCGGCGGACATTAGTTCCGCCTTGACTCAACCTAGAATTTTCGTCACCCCGTGACAGGTAACCATCATCACCTGATCTCGTTTCACTTTAGCTTTCTTTGCTGCTGTAAACGTGTTTGACAAACACACTATCACAGCGGCCAATAAAGATAAAATATATAATAAGAGTTAAGAGCCCAACTAGTGGAAACACAAATCACTGTTATGGTGACTTCAAATGAAACACATTAGAGTTAAACCTCTGTTAATTCTCAATACAAACTTTTGTAGAATTCTGACAGAAATAAAGTCAGTCTGGTTAGTAATAAGTGAAGCTGGTAATGCTGTTAATGTTTGAAATAAATTAAAATGAATGAGGAGGAGGGTAGTGAATGATGTCCCGGGTCATTAAAGACCCGAGGTATGTGTTTAAGGCTGTATATAAAAGCAAAACAGTCTATGCAATGTTCACATTTAGAGATCTGTGTGTGTGTGTGTGTGTGTGTGTGTGTGTGTGTGTGTGTGTGTGTGTGTGTGGTTCAGGTATTCCCTAATCCCTATGTTGTGGAGACAAATGTGTTGGTCCCCATGAGGAAAACAGCTTGCAAATCATAAAAAATTATGTTTTTTTTGAAAATGTAAAAATGCAGAAAGTTTTATGTGATGGGTAGGTTTAGGGGTAGGGTTGGTGTAAGGGGATAGATTATACAGTTTGTACAGTATACAAATAATTATGTCCCCATATGAAAGTCCACATAAAACATGAAAACACAACATTCTGCTTCTTTTGATTTTGATAAACCAGTTTTGGGTAACACTTTAGAATACTGTTCCTTCATTAATGAATAACTACACGGGAACAAATGAGTAATGCATTAGTAACACTCTAGTAACTACTATTAACTAACAAGAAACTCTGATTAACGAATTAGTAAGTAATAGCGCTCAGTCGGATGTGGTAGTTCACTATTAGCTAATCAATAACTACTATTTTTCATACCTCACTGAAGACTATAATAACTACTATATACAGGTTAATAAATATTTATAATGCACAATGTTTAATATAAGGTAATGGTAACCCATTAGTAATGAATCAAGTGTTACTACATCCTTCTAAAGGAACTACAAATAATTTGGATCAGTATTCTAAAGTGAAAAACATGATAACAACCTAATATTGACTGAAGTCACTGTAAGCTTTTAAGGCTTTTGTAAGGTTTTGGATCATAATGAATCAAGTGTTACTACATCTTTATAAAGGAACTACTAATTATTTGGATCAGTATTCTAAAGTGAAGATCATGGGAACACACTAGTAATGACTAAAGTGTTACCAAATCCATTGGAAGGAATTGTTATTCAAAATCTTACAAAAATCTCAAAAGCTTACAATGACTTCAGTCAATATTAGGTAGTTATCATGTTTTTCACTTTAGAATACTGATCCAAATAATTAGTAGTTCCTTTAGAATGATGTAGTAATACTTGAGTCATTACTAGTGGGTTACCATTACCTTTTATTATAAATTATGCATTATTCATGTTAATTATGAACCTGTAGATAGTAGTTCTCTGGGAGGTATGAAAAAAAAGTAGTTATTGATTAGCTAATAGTGAACTACTACATTGATCTGAGCGCTATTACTTTACTAATATAACTAATTTGTTAATCAGAGTTTCTTGTTAATTAATAGAGTTACTAGTTAATAATTTGTTACTCATTTGTTCCTGTGTAATTATCCATTAATGAAGGAACAGTATTCTAAAGTGTTACCATTTTGAAATTGAATATATTAAACTGATTGCATAAAATTATAAAAGTGAAATATATATTATTTTTCACATGAACTAGAAGCTCTTTATGGCAAGCACATTGTGGTAAACAGCAAATTCCATGGGCCCAAAAGTGGACAAAAGTTTTATTAAATTTTGATTGGATCTTGGTGTACTAACACAAACAAACTGTCTGTAACAAGATTCAGGATAAGAAAGGAAGAGGCCAGTGTCGGCATTACTGAGGCTTGTACTTTATTCACTGATATATACAATCAAGGAGGTAGCTCTCCAGAGCATTCAGTAGTTCATAACGCACGAGTCCTCAGTCAATCTATCTCTCTTGCTTCCTGTTTATCAGCAGCTTATATCCGTTCTCTCCACGCCAATTACTGCAACTACGGTTGTGAACACGCGTGGCAAACACGCCAAGCATTTGACTTAAATAACCGAACCCCAAGAGGCTGTGGATGACAGTGCGTGCCGCTCACGAGCCTCGCCACTCTCGTCCCCCTCTGTCGCCAGACCCCTGCCAGAGCACGCCCCCATGGAATGCTGGTCCTTCCCTGGCCTCCTCTGGCAGGACGCGGCTAATGACCGTGCCCCCACACCGGGCCGCTATGCCACCCACGTCCGGGCCGGTCATTCCGCTTCGCTGCACCACTGAGGGTACGTCTGTGGTTCGCATGACCCTGCTGGCACAGTTCTTGGGAGCCTGGCTAGAGCTCCCAACCTGTTCCGCTGGGTCGCCCGAACTATCAGGCTCGGCGATGCGATTCAGTTTGCACGGTCACCTCTCAGCTTCAGGGGAGGCCGCTTCACTATGGTCGGTGGCAATGCCCCTATCATGAGAGCGCAGGTTGTCACCCTACTGGCGAAGGGTGCGATCGAGACTGTCCCTCCAGCCGAAATGAGGTCCGGGCTTTACAGCCCCTACTTCATTGTCCCGAAGAAATCCGGTGGGTTATGGCAATCCTGGACCTGCGCGTCCTGATCCGCTCCCTTCACAGGCTGCCGTTCAGGATGCCACGGCCAAACGCATTTTCTATGTGTGCGGCCACAGGATTGGTTTGCAGCGATCGACCTGAAGGACGCCTACATCCATGTCTCCATTCTTCCTGGACACAGACCGTTCCTACGGTTTGCTTTTGAGGGACAGGCATACCAGTACGCGGTTCTCCCATTCGGGCAAGCCCTGTCTCCTCGCGTCTTCACGAAGGTCGTCGAGGCAGCCCTTGTTCCCTTATGGGAACACGGGGTTCGCATCTTGAACTATCTCGACGACTGGCTGATCTGGTTTGCGAACACAGGGATCTAGTGCACCAGCACCTAGCTCGTCTGGGCCTTTGGGTCAACTGGGAGAAGAGCAAACTTTGCCCCGTGCAGAGGATCTCTTGGTCGCCATGTGCGCGCAGCTTCCAAGCGAGGTTCACTGCTGACTTGCCTTCATCAATTCGAGGCCAAGAGTGCAGTTCCACTGAAACTATTTCAGAGGGTCCTCTGGGGCATATGGCATCAGCAGCTGCAGCAACGCTGCTCCGATTGCTTCATTTGAGACCACTTCAGGACTGGCTTCGCGATCGAGTCCCGAGGTGGGCATGGCAACACAGCACGCTCCGAGTACCAATGACTCCGGCCTGCCATCAGACCTTCACCCCGTGGACGAACATCAGCTTTCTACGGGCCGGAGTGCCCTTAGAACGAGTTTCCAGTCATGTTGTTGTATCGACAGATGCCTCCACCACGGGCTGGGGTGCCATGTGCAATGGACATGCTGCTGTGGGCTCCTGGACAGGACCCCAGCGCCTTTGGCATGTCAATTGCCTTGAGTTGCTGGCAGTACATCTGGCTCTGCACCGCTTCCGTGCATTGCTCAAGAACCAGCACGTACTAGTCCGATCAGACAATACTGCAACAGTACAATACTCCCGCTGTATGTCGCAACTCACCCGCCACCTCCTAATATAGAGTCAGAAGCATCTGAGGTCGCTTCAAGCCATTTACATTCCAGGAGACCTGAACTTGCAGCCGACGAGCTCTCACGGGTTCAGCCTCTCACTGGAGAATGGAGACTCCATGCCCAGATGATTCAGCTGATTTGGGATCAGTTCGGGGACGCACAGGTAGACCTGTTTGCCTCCCACGACTCGTCCCATTGCAACCTGTTTTATTCCCTGACCGAGGGCACGCTCGGCACCGATGCACTGGCGCACAGCTGGCCGTGGGGCCTCCGCAAGTATGCGTTTCCCCCAGTGATTCTTCTTGCACAGACCCTGTGCAAGATCAGGGAGGACGAGGAGCAGGTCATTTTGGTTGCCCCTTATTGGCACAACCGGACCTGGTTCTCCGAACTTGTACTCCTCGCGACAGCACCTCCCTGGCCAATTCCTTTGAGGAAGGACCTCCTTTCTCAGAGACGGGGCACCCTATGGCACCCTCTTCCTGATCTTTGGAACCTCCACGTGTGGCTCCTGGACGGGACCAGGCAGTTTTGAGTACCCTACCACCAGCGGTGGTGGCTACCATCACTTCCGCTAGAGCATCGTCCACGAGACATGTCTATGCGTTGAAGTGGAACCTCTTCGTCAACTGGTGTTCTTCCTGTCGTGAAGACCCCACAAAATGCCCAATCAGTGTCGTGCTTTCCTTCCTGCAAGAAGGGTTGGAGCGAAAGCTGTCTCCCTCTGCCCTGAAAGTATATGTTGCCGCTATTGCCGCACATCACGATGCAGTTGAAGGTATGTCTCTGGGAAAGCATGACCTCATCATCAGGTTCCTGAGAGGAGCAAGGAGACTGAATCCTCCTCGCCCTCCTCTCGTTCCCTCATGGGACCTCTCAGTGGGGCTAACTGCCCTGCAGAGTGCTCCCTTTGAGCCTCTGCAATCAGTGGAGCTTAACCCTTTAAGCGCCAGAGGTTTTTTCCTAAAACGTTTGATTTTGACATCTTAATTTCAAAAGGCTATATCTTGAAAGTGATAATAGATAGAGACTTTCTGTAAATTAGAGAAATATTACGGATGACCCAAAGTCTGTGTAGGGATTACATTTTCCCATCTAATTTGCATATTATGACGTCATTATGGTGGCGGCCATCTTGGATTATAGAATTTTCATGAAAAGTCACGTTTAAATGATAAAATGATAAAATGCAGCACTTCTTTCTCCCCAAAATGTCCCTCACCTTCTGTATGCTATATTGCACAATACTGAATGCTCAGGTAAATAGTAAGTAGTAAACAAACTGTGTAAATCATTACTAATAAATGGTAGAAACAAACCGAATACATGTAGCGGTTGGCCTTTTGCTGTAGAGATTTTCCATTTACTACATACAGTAAATCATCCTCATTGGCCAAGTACTCAAAAGCCGGCATTCCCATTAGCTTCTGATAGACTAGGCATAATAGCCCCTCTGCCCCGTGTCACACCGCCTCTGCTCCTGCTACGAGCAGCGCGGCCAGATCTGCCTCGTGCGCGCTGAGTGTGCACAACTCAGACTACTGTCATTATCATTGTCACCTGCCTCCACGTTGCCCCCTAACTGTCCTATGAATACTTCGACCTCGTCTAACATACCCAGTTGCATTAAACAAAGTCTCCACCACAATACTGTCGCCGCGATTGCGGAGAGGCACACCCGCCTCGTTCCCCACATCACTAACACGCCTGCTAACTTCGCGATGAACACTCTTACCCCGGGAAACATTGTTCCCACCACTGACATTGGGCAAAGGACTATCTACATTTGGCAAAGGATTCACCGTTTGTGCTTGGTGTAGGGCTAGCTGCTATACTTTCACTTTCAGAATCACCGTCATATTCCCCTTCAGAATCACGGTCCGCGAATAGAAGACCCAACACTTCATTGCGGGTAAGCTTTATTGATGTCATTAGATAATAATAATAATAAATATAGCTGCAAGCAGCCATTACCGGGGCCAAGCAGAATAAGACGACAAGACATGCCAACATGTCTGAAAGTGTCAGACCAACTGCAACAATGAGCAATTAAATACATTTAAAGAGGATTTTAGGCAAAATGCCTGAAAAATCATAGAAACAATAATTAAAAATATGATTTAATGGATTATCACTTTCGACCAATAGGTGGCGCAGTTAAAAAACTGATGTGATGTGGTCAGAGTGAAGTGACAATGACACATACAAAGTTTGGTGTCAATATGTCAAGGCATCGCAGAGATAAAGCCTGAATAGTGCTAATCGCATCATGCCTCAACTTTGCTGCTGCGCTATACGAATACGGTTTCGTCTATTGACAAGAAATGTATAAGTTTTAGTCGGCACGGTCTGGAGATGATACGATTCGATTTTGGTGAAAATCGGACTAACGGTCTAGGAGGAGTTAGAAAAAGTAGGTTTTTAAAGAAAATCAAGATGGCGGACAGGAAGTTTGGCCAAATAAGGAAAACTTGGTATCTATGTTCTCGGCTTGACCCAAGGAATCTATTGAGACCAGTGGCATTTCAATAGCCAGATGTTTTCAAAAGTTATTAGCCTTTTTGGAAATTTTGTTATAACTTTTGACCACTAGGTGGCGCTTTTTCGAAATATTTTGAGTACCTTCAGGTTTTGTAATATTACACCAATGCATTTGTTTAGTATAGCATTTTATTTCACAAAACTGTATTGCAGTCAATGGGAATTTCATGTTTTGTTCTATTATAGCGCCACCAAGAGGCTCAGTCCCACATTTTTTTTTATGTGTCCTCAGAGTGAGCCCATACATATGTGTGTCAATTTTGGTGAAAATATCTCAATTCACTTCAGAGTTATAGACATTTATATGAAAAAACACATAAAAAATGACTGACACATGACTTTGATTGAATTTTACTACCCCTTACTGTCAATATTTCGCATTTGGGCAGTTGCATTTTAACTAACGACCTATGTTTCCAAACTTCTGACGGTGGTTTCGTCTCGATCGGACAAGCGGTTTCGAAGATATAGCCAAATGTTTTTTAAGCGCTAAATCACAACTCTACACAAACCGTAAGGCGAAACCTAGCATGTTTGGTATCGTAGGACTCAGCAAGGTTTCAGGAGTCTAATTAGATGAGTCTCGTGAAAATAAGTCGACCACACCCAAAGTTATAAGCATTTGAAAAAAAAAATTCATCACTAGGTGGCGCTGTTTCAAAACTTCTCACGCTCCTTCAGGACATTGTGCTGATGACCCATACCAAGTTTCGTAACAATCCGTTCATGCATTCTTAAAATACAGCATTTTAGCACAAAATTCAAAATGGCCGACAGTCAAAATGGCCGATATGGTAAAATTGGATATCAGTCGACTCGGCATGTTGCCCTGAATCTAACGAGACCAATTTTATGATTTTTGGACAAACTGTTCAGAAGTTACAAGCAAAAATAGCCATTTTTCATATCTCCGGACCAGTAGGTGGCGCTCCGCCGAAACACAGCATGTAGCATCAGGTCATGCTTGGGATGACATGTACCAAGTTTGGTCTGAATACGATAAACTGTTGCGGAGATACAGCCTTACGACTGTTTTTGCAAGCGCTACATAAAATTTGTTCGAGCGTTTATCGAAAACAGTTTGACGAATCAACTTGAATTCCATACATTTTTGTCGGCATGGTCTAGAGATGATCTGGTTCAATTTTCGTGAAAATCAGAGCAACGGCCAAGGAGGAGTTCGAAAAGTAGGTTTTTCGGAAAATTCAAAATGGCGGAAAAATTTCCATGACGGAAAATGACGTCATAGGGTGCAATCGAATTGGCTTGAGCTAGGGAATAAGTGGACAACATAATTTTGTTGATAGGTCTTACGGTTCAAAAGTTATTAGCATAAACATGAGTGAAAATTTGGACAGTTGGTGGCGCTAGAGGAATTGGTTTTAAGACACCAAATTTGCTATGGTGACTTTTCAGACTGTCCTCTATCAATGTGCCACATTTCATAACTTTCCCGCAAGCGGTTCTATGGGCTGCCATAGACTTCCAGAGCGGAAGAAGAAGAAGAAGAAGAAGAAGAAGAACGGGAACGGATTCCCTCCGCACCTTCGGTGCTTGGCCCCTAATAATAATAATAATAATCTAATGCAAATACTCGCTGACAGTGACAATATTTCTCTGATAAAATGGCTCACTCGCACACTAGCTCCGCTTTTGTTCGCACTGATTCAATGCGCTCTAGCTCGAAGATTTTGTATAGAAGCATGACGTTTTTTTGAGTCGGGGATGAAGTATGACATGTCTGCCATCTAAGGGAGGGGAGGTTGAACGAAATTTGACACCCTATTTGACAAAATTGGCCGCTTTATTCAGTGCCGCATCTTGTCGAGTAAACTCGACCGTGGCGCCTAGAGGGTTAAGTTCCTGTCAATGAAGATAGCACTCCTGGTTGCATTGGCCTCCATTAAGAGGGTAGGGGACCAGCAGGCATTTTCGGTTGACGAAGCATGCCTGGAATTCGGGCCGGCCTACTCTCACGTGATTCTGAGACCCCGGCCTGGATACGTTTCCAAGGTTCCCACCACACCCTTTCGAGATCAGGTGGTGAACCTGCAAGCGCTGGCCTTGAAGGAGGCAGACCCAGCCTTGGCACTGCTCTGTCCAGTACGCGCCCTCCATGCTTACGTAGACAGAAAGCAGGGTTTCAGGACCTCGGACCAGCTCTTTGTCTGTTATGGTGGGAAGCTGAAGGGAAAGGCTCTCTCCAAGCAAAGGTCTCACTGGATAGTGGACGCCATTGCTTTGGCATACCAGCAGCAAGGTCGACCGTGCCCCCTTGGTGTGAAGGCCCACTCCACACCTAACACATTCACGAGATTCAACAATCTCCGAGTGGAGCCAGTTTCTTCTCATGTACTCGCTTCAATCAGCCGGTACTAGATTCTGCTCAGGTGTCTTCGCTTGCTCGCCATTCCTCTCCACGGACGGGATATGTACGATATTCTCCTCAGGTGAGCCTCCCCGCAGGCCCTGAGTTCCTCCAGCACTGTTGACGCCAACACCAGAGTTATGCCACCGGCAGCTTTCGCGCTTGGCTAGGTGCCTCCATGTGCATGGTTCCCCCTCGAGACATATCCAGCTGCAGACCCGCAGCACCACCAGTTTCAGAACCCCAGCGCCAGAACCCCAGCGCCAGGACCGGAAGTGAGGGCGGAGTTATAATTGACAACGACGACACAGACATGGCGGGAAGCACGGTGAGGAGTTGTCTAATGTTTTAGACAAAATGTGGTGAAAAAGTATCGCATATTAAGTTCAGCGTTTATCTGCTAAATATTTCATTTGTGCTTGGCTTTATCATCTTATTGAAGCTTGAATATGTTGTAATACTTTATTGTATTAACCATTTTTTCTACGGATGGTTCGATTAATTTTTGTGTGTTGTAAATGGGCCTTGCGGTGACGTTTTAACCCTTGTCACGTTATGGTGTTCGGGTCTGTTGGACGGCCTAGGACCCGTTTTCATTTTTCATCAAAAGAAAAATTGTACGATCAATTATTTTTTTCATACACAGACTCGTTGGCCTTGGCTTATTTTCTGTGAAGAATATATATCAGAACACATTTTCAATGACCACGCCCTTCACATTTACATTACACACAGGATGTTTTGTGTTTGTGTTCATGTATATGGTTTATGAGGACACTAATGTGCATAATCACATCGCTATTACAACGTAAACATGGTTTATGAGGACATCCGTGTCCTCATATACCAAACGGCTTGAAAAAACATAATAAACGGTGTCGTGTGTGTGTGCGCGTGCGTGCATGTGAGAGATTTTGTCTAAGTGTGAGAGAGAGTTTGAGTGTGGGTTTTGTGTTTTTATCCCTGCCGTTCCCACAAAAGGTTGCAACTTGCAATTCTTAAATGTGATCTAACAAAGGTAAAAAGAAATATTAACCATATATGCTGTTTATATTGCTTGTAAGTGGGATTAAGTAAACATTATATAGTGTAGTATTTTAAAATAGATTTTTTGATTGTTGAATTAAAAACACTCGCTGAATATCAAAAATATGAACACCACACAAGGGTTAAAGTAGTTTATCTTGTGAAGGTGTTAAAGTGTTTGCTCCACGTTCCTCTGTTGTATTGTTTGTGAGTTACTGTTACCTTATAGTTGAGTTTTTAAATATTAAACCCCATTTGTCAATGTTGAGATAATTGTGTGTTGTTTTCATCTCTTGTAGAAACATATAACAATTCAGAGAGGGGATTCATTACCTGAGCTGCAGCAGTGCAACAAGTGTTGCAGCTATTACCACTGCCCTTTTTGCTCGGCCAGTGTATTTAAGCCAGCCAAACTAGTAAAATTAAAAAGTCATCTTCAAATCCACTTCAACAAGGCAGTTGTCTATGGAGGTATGAATATCTTGAGTTATTTATTTAACATAAGTACACCCAATATATTAGCATAACAGTTTACCAGTATACTAATTTTTTTTAGGCTTCACTATAGTCAGATGTGGACTGGGATGTAGAACAGCACTGCATCACCACTGCCCATACTGTGATACCACAGTTTTAAGGAGAAGGGATTTTGAGACTCATGTTCAGGTTTGCAAAAAAAACCCGCTTTCAACTTCAGCCACAATTTTATCTCCAGCCACCGCAGCGCTGAGCACACCATCTCCAGCCACTGCAGCGCTGAGCACACCATCTCCAGCCACTGCAGCGCTGAGCACACCATCTCCAGCCACCGCAGCGCTGAGCACACCATCTCCAGCCACCGCAGCGCTGAGCACACCATCTCCAGCCACCGCAGCGCTGAGCACACCATCTCCAGCCACTGCAGCGCTGAGCACACCATCTCCAGCCACTCCTCCAGCCACCGCAGCGCTGAGCACACCATCTCCAGCCACTGCAGCGCTGAGCACACCATCTCCAGCCACTGCAGCGCTGAGCACACCATCTCCAGCCACTCCTCCAGCCACTGCAGCGCTGAGCACACCATCTCCAGCCACCGCAGCGCTGAGCACACCATCTCCAGCCACTCCTCCAGCCACTGCAGCGCTGAGCACACCATCTCCAGCCACCGCAGCGCTGAGCACACCATCTCCAGCCACTGCAGCGCTGAGCACACCATCTCCAGCCACTCCTCCAGCCACTGCAGCGCTGAGCACACCATCTCCAGCCACCGCAGCGCTGAGCACACCATCTCCAGCCACCGCAGCGCTGAGCACACCATCTCCAGCCACCGCAGCGCTGAGCACACCATCTCCAGCCACTCCTCCAGCCACTGCAGCGCTGAGCACACCATCTCCAGCCACCGCAGCGCTGAGCACACCATCTTCAGCCACCGCAGCGCTGAGCACACCATCTCCAGCCACCGCAGCGCTGAGCACACCATCTCCAGCCACTGCAGCGCTGAGCACACCATCTCCAGCCACTCCTCCAGCCACTGCAGCGCTGAGCACACCATCTCCAGCCACTGCAGCGCTGAGCACACCATCTCCAGCCACCGCAGCGCTGAGCACACCATCTCCAGCCACCGCAGCGCTGAGCACACCATCTCCAGCCACCGCAGCGCTGAGCACAACATCTCCAGCCACTGCAGCGCTGAGCACACCATCTCCAGCCACCGCAGCGCTGAGCACACCATCTCCAGCCACTGCAGCGCTGAGCACACCATCTCCAGCCACCGCAGCGCTGAGCACACCATCTCCAGCCACTGCAACATTCTCCTCAGGAAGGGTTCGTGTGCAGCCTGTGATAAAAAAAAATGCCCAGTTTGCAATATCCTCATTAATAGAAAAAACTTAAAAAAACACATTGACCGCAAACACACAGAACAGCCAATACAGGACATTAATGCCACATTCCATCTTGCTAGCCAGTGCATTGACAAGACAAATGGCGTATTTACAGTCCTTAAAGTTACCAAGGGTCACAGTGTTCCTCTTCATATTCAGCTCAAGACATGGGGAGAACACCATAGGGTCATCTGTGAATCACATGAATGTCAGGTCAACATGGAAGTTGCACAGAGGAGTGGCCTGTCATCATATCAGTGCAAACACATCCGCTCTGTAACTTACTGCACATCTTCTGCAGAATTAGTCTCCCTAAAAGAGGAGATTTTAACCGAGATGGTAGAAGCAAAGTGGTTTAGTAATGAAAAGAAGAAGATATGCCTTACTCGGCAGCAGCTTGCCAACAGCAATTGCATTCCACTCTCTGTTCAAACTTCGATTGGCACCCCTGAAACAAAGAAGTTGATTTCAGTATTTGAACCCAGTGTCTCCTATTACAGCCGGTTGGGACGTGTAATGGTTGTGTATGACTCAAAATTAAACACATGGCATTGTCCCTGTGCCAAATTACGGCGTTCATGTGTGCACAAATGTATTGCAAAATGGCACCTTTTTCAGACACAACGTGAGTTATTTCGAACAGTCTTCAGCAGAGAAGAATCACCACACAAAGAGCCACATGCACAGTCTGAGGAGAAGGATTTCAGAGAAGACAGTCCTGTTTATCCTCCAAAAGATCTGGGGCTAAATAATATGGTATGTTACATTCTTCAGCACAAGAAGATACCTGTTGATCTACCAGACGATGTGCATGTACCATCACCAGAAAAAGACTACCCAAGGAACCTTTGTCCAGATGAAAGCATCTGTCAGAGTTGTCCAGGTGTCGTTCCCCTCAGTGATCCCATCCTGATTACAAAGACGGCTAAAATACTCACAAACTGGTCCATTATTGAAGGTATGATTTGGTGTTATGTAATTTTGTGTGTGATATTCAGCTAGATTGTCCTCTGATGTATTACTTGTTTACATTTTAGACGTTGCCACCTACTGTAAGCAGTGCCCACTTTGTGGAATGTTCTACCGTTACCAGGAGTGGAAAGACTACTTACATAACTTCAATGACCACATCATCCTTGCCATACCCTTATGCCTAACCTTGAGAAGCCTTCTCCAGGTAACTTTTAATTTAACACTATGGTGTAGCCACCAACCTTTTTAACCCATCTCCGTGTCCATCACTCTGGGGATTACGCCATTTTACAGAGAGTAAATTGCGATTTATTTTACTAGTCATGGAATGGGAAAGGTGACATTAACCTGTTAACAGTGGTTTTCTGTGATGATATATCCCATTTATTTACGCATCTTATTTTTGCATTTGTATTTGCACTTGATTTTTTTTTTTTTCAAATCTGCTATCAGCTTGACTTGACCACTTGCTGGGGATATTTAATTTAATTTAATCAATCAATAATACTATTGATCAGCCTTACCAAATGTGGACGTTTTTTCCACTAGAAACAAACCTTGTTGTGTTATTTTGATTTAATACTTTGAAGCTGCTTTGATACAATCTGTATTGTGAAAAGCGCTATACAAATATACTTGACTTGACGCCAGCGCAACAGGTTTAAGAGCTTTTCAGTTCTTCAGGAAACATTCAGAGAGTGTTTCGCTTCAATTTGAAACCAGATAAACTTCACATGCTTGTCTTCCTTCATAAAAATTTGCCATAGACGGAGTATACAAGAAGTAATGCATGTGCCTTGTGTTTATCAGTTTCGCGATATGTCAATATCGTGAAATCTTTTGGCCAAAATAACTGTGGTGTGAAAAATCTAACATCGTGACAGCCCTAATATGCATGCTACTTAAAACAGATTTTGTTTATTCCAGGTGCATACTTCTGTGAGCAGAGCCGTTGATTTTTTGCAAGATTTGACCGGTTTAAAGTTTCCGTCAGCAGACACCGTGCTGCATGCCTATTTACACTTTGAGGCACTTACAAAACATGAGTACAATTATTCATGTGTTACCTGTGGTGATTATCCCCCTGTTGTAATAATGGATCTACACAGAAAGGGTGTTTTCCAGTTTTCTGGTATGTTTATTGTAATAATATTCATTTCCAAGTTTGTTTTATTTATTTTCTATTTATTTTTTCTTCATGTTATTGTCATATAGTGACTTTTTGTACACTTTTGTTTTCTTCCAGTAAGTGACATAGAGGAACCTCCAGAAAACTTTCAAGGGGAAGTCAATCTGGAAACATTCTGGGAGGCATTGTCCAAAGAGATGATATGTCGTGGATTTGTTACAAGTATGTGCAAACATAGTTTTTTTTTTTTTTCACTATATTGCAAAGAAATTAAAAGAATCACACAGCTTAAGTTTTAAATGCTGCTTTTGTAGGTGGTGCACAAAATCCATTTGTTGTTAAACCAATGTATCACTTCTGGGCTCCGTGGATTGGCAAGAACACACGCCGTTCAGATAGTGTGCTAAATACAGAGTATGAAAAACTTCATTCTTCAAAGTCTACCTCAGAGACTGCAGAAATTACGGTGACAGAGGAGAGGCTGAAGGAAGAACTTCAAAAGCAAAAGGTTTGTTTGTAAAAGTACTACTGTTTTTTCCAATATACTACACTATATTCAAATATATATATTTTTTTGTAGGTTAATGTTATTCGTAAACTATGCAAAGAATGTGGTCTGGACTCCACTGGATCTCGGAGTGACCTCCTCCTCAGATTGTCTAATGAAATGAAATCAAGGCAAACATATGACAAAATCTTTGAAAAAATCTGGGGTGCCTCTGGTGAGCTTAATTTCTAATAATGTTTTGTCTGGTGTAACAAATAGGACTTGACATTAACTTTTTTGCTCACTAGCCAATGTAAAACCATGTATTATGTATTATATGTCGCCATATAGCTCCACCGGCATACGACGTAACTCCAGCAGGGCATCTAACTTAGCTGTCTCTCAGTTTCTGTGTTGTCGGTCACTAGCGCGCAAGCGCAAGACAACACTGTGTGCATAATTAATACTTATTAGGGCTGTCAAAATTGTTCAAAAATGACGTTTGAATATTTCCTCTAAAAAAACATATTGCCTGTATAGGTCCTTCTCAATAAATTAGCATATTGTGATAAAGTTCATTATTTTCCATAATGTAATGATAAAAATTAAACTTTCATATATTTTAGATTCATTGCACACTAACTGAAATATTTCAGATCTTTTATTGTTTTAATACTGATGATTTTGGCATACAGCTCATGAAAACCCAAAATTCCTATTTTAATAAATTAGCATATTTCATCCGACCAATAAAAAAAAAAGTGTTTTTAATACAAAAAAAGTCAACCTTCAAATAATTATGTTCAGTTATGCACTCAATGCTTGGTCGGGAATCCTTTTGTATAAATGACTGCTTCAATGCGGCGTGGCATCGAGGCAATCAGCCTGTGGCACTGCTGAGGTGTTATGGAGGCCCAGGATGCTTCGATAACGTATGGAACCTTTCTTTGACATGAAACGGATAAATAATCAAACCAGTGGAAGCCTGCAATGCATGAAACTGCCTTATCTAACATACCTTATTCATGCAATATCTATTCAGTCAGTACAGTAGCCTACACTTTAGTAATGTTTCTGTTTAGCGTTAATGTTTCTTCCTGTTACCTGTCCCTGATCCCTCAGGCAGCGCGCCCACTTGCAAAGCAGACAGCCACACCTCTGCGGGCATTTTTCCACATTCGAATATTAATTTTCGCCTTAGAAATTCAGTTTTTTATAACTATTCGAATATATATTCGAATTTAGAATATTTGTTGACAGCCCTAATACTCATGGGAGTTGTAGTGTCGTAGTGTCACACTTATTTCAGATGCCTTTTGAAAAGACTACAATTATTCAACCCGCCAAAGTGGCTAGTTAGATTGACTGTTACCCGCCACGAGCAAAATCCACCCGCATTTGGCGGGTTGGCGGGTGTTAATGTCAAGCCCTGGTTACAAATATAACCTTTGATTATTACAGTCGATATAGTGGCAATACATTTATGTTTAAAGAAAAAAAAAGAAGATTTTTTTTGAAGAATGTCTTTTTTTGTGTTATACTAGGAGGCTGGGGAGTCATCATGTGCCCATGTGGCATAGTTTACAGTCTAAAATGCAATCTTCGAGCAGAAAGCCCTCGCGATTTTGCTGATCTTCTGTTCTCATGGAAGCATCTGCCTAACATCATTATTTATGACTTTGCACGTGGTTTAGCGACACATGCCAATCTAAGGGCACCAGAAAGCATACCTATTCGTCCATATGAAGGACGCTTAGCAGAACCCAATGAAAAAAACATTAAACTTGCCAAATCTGGAAATCTGAAAGTGTCCCTCCCTTGGCTGGAAGAAAAAATGAGTGTGAGCAATCCTCAAGGACACCCAGTGACAGGGTCTTCGGATCATTACATATTGTCTGACCGTTTTCACGAGAGCAATACCAAAGACAGTAGAGATGTTCTGAGGAAGATCACTATTGTGCCTCAACTAGCTGGCAAAATAAATAGCCAGGTTGCGGAGCAACTGTTCGCAAAGATGAGAAAAAATAACTATTTTTTGAACATGTCTCAGCCATCAACACATCTGTTTCAAATGAGGACCATCATTCACCACTACAACGAAAACAAGAACAACAAAGTGAGAACTAAATTAATGAAGACTTTTGGATCAAAGTTGGTGAAGAATATGCATGGACAGGTTGTGCTGGGTAAATTAAAATTTCTTTATCTATATATGTATGTATGTATGTATGAATGAATTAATTAGTGGAAATGCTAGGCCACCATTCAGTGTGTGTGTGTTTAAAGGAAATAGCTCTTGTTGGCTGTTTGTATTGTTATAGAAAATTCTGACATCTCCACTGCGGAGCCAGTCCCCATAGACACTGAGATGGAGGACATAGACACTGGGATGGAGGACATAGACACTGAGATGGAGGACATAGACACTGAGATGGAGGACATAGACACTGAGATGGAGGACATAGACATTGAGTTGAAGGACATAGACATTGAGTTGAAGGACATAGACATTGAGATGGAAGACATAGACAGTGAGATGGAGGACATAGACTTTGAGATGGCGGACACAATCTCGACCTCAATGATGGTCCCAACCAGTAGTAAGTGTTAATATATCTTGTATTAAAGGGATAGTTCACCCAAAAATGAAAATTATATCATTGTTTACTCACCCTCAAGTTGTTCCAAACCTGTATGCGTTTCTTTGTTCTGCTGAACACAAAGGAAGATATTTGGAAGAATGTTTGTAACCAAACAGATCTCGGTCACCATTGACTACTATAGTATATTTTTTTCCTACTATGGAAGTCAATGGTGACCGAGATCTGTTGATTACAAACATTCTTCCAAATATCTTCCTTTGTGTTCAGCAGAACAAAGAAACGCATACAGGTTTGGAACAACTTGAGGGTGAGTAAACAATGATATAATTTTCATTTTTGGGTGAACTATCCCTTTAAGTCTTAATATATCCTGATGCAAGTTGTATGTAATTATACACTTTTACTATTACAGCAGAAAATGGAATTGTGTGTAACATCAAACACCTCTCTGCCAGTAGAGTGTGTTGGGATTGTCTGCCAAGTCATAGGCAATCAGCAATGGTATGTGAATGACAGTTTTCAGTGCAGAAATGCAGAATGCAAAATATTTTAATATATACTATGCAATTTCTTCTCTCATTTGTGTTAAGCTTGAATGGGCTTTGGGGACAGACAACCCAGATGAGACAATTGCCAAAGTTGGAAACTTGGTTCTGAAAAGGAAAGATTTCTGTACTCTAGGTCTCAATGAGCTGTTGGAGGCAACAGTGAGTTGACTTACAATAACATACAATAACAATAAGAAATGTTTGTGACCGTTAACAGTTCTCTTTTTAAAATTGCAGATTGCAAACAGTTGTCTTGAGGTAATCACATTGGTGGCTAAGGAACGAGTAAGTTTTTGTAAAGCTGCGAATCTCAAATAGTCAGAGACATAGCTTGTGTCAGTCTTTAATTGGCATGTTATGTTGTAGGGGATGGATGTGTGGACAGCCAACGCATATGTTGTGGTGACCTGGTTGCCTCCAAATAATTTGGACCCATCCTTGTCATTTCCAGTGAGGCCACAAAGTTACATAACATTCACAGCAGTGACCAATTTTATTTTAAATATTTTATATGAATTTCTTTTGAATTTCATTTAATGAATTTTTTTTGATCATCTATAGGATTGCATTGCACTGAAAGATTGCATTGTCTTCCCTGCTTGGAAGCCAGCACACTGGATGTTGTGTGTAAGTTATTTGTAATCTGGCTATTTAATGTAACTTTGCAGTGTTGTCTGAAAATTGCCTGCTTTTGTCTCATAATTCAGAAATACCATTTCATGATTCAGAAGTACTAACACTATTTTTTTGCAGGTCATGAAGCCAAAAGATAGGCACATGTACTTCCTAGATTCAACCAATCCATATGGGTTGGGTGATGAGAGATATGTGAAAGTTTTCAGGTTGCAAAAATAAATATAGAAAATGTTCATGGTTCTCAGTTCAGATTTGCTTTTCAAGGTTCACTGTTCAATATGTGTGTTCCAAGTTCAATGTGTGTGTTCCAAGTTCAATGTGTGTGTTCCAAGTTCAATGTGTGTGTTCCAAGTTTTGCCATTCAGAGTGTCCCGCTCAAGAGTTTATTAAGTTAGGGATAATGTAGAGCGAGGCGGTTGTTATAGCGAATACAACCAGGCTGATCAGCATCTTGAATCAGCCTGAAGGGGTTGTTTTCGTTATAACAACCGCCTCGCTCTACATTATCATGCTTATTACATGGCTACCTACCAAATAAATCAGTAATTTGACACAAAATATTAATTTAATAAGAAGTTTATTGATTTAAAAACGATTGTATTGCTTCCGCTAAACAAAACAGTCTGTTCCGTTTCTACGGTTAGAATCCTGCGTTCATAGCAACTCTCTGCTTTGCATGGCAACGGTGTGTTATACTTAGTAGTGGTCTGTTATCAAGAAATAACAGACCGCATTCTACATTAGAATTCAACCAAGCCATGTAATAAACTTGCTTAATGGTTACTTGCATGATGTTCTGATTCTGTATGCTGTGATAGTTTTTACAAAAAAATATATTCAGAACTTTAAACTGTATGTGCTGCACAATGTAACTTCATATTGACAAATCTGTTTTATTATGTTTATTTTTTGTTGCAGTAAACTGACAGCCAAAATTTCACCTGGCAAATGGGTGCTACTGAAAAACAAGGTTGGTTATAAAGAAGTCGGCTAAAGTTGGGACTGAAGTTTCAAACCCTTAATAACCTCATGCTGCTTTTTTTTTTTTTTTAGGATATCCCACAACAGATTGGTGGTGTAGACTGTGGAGTCTTCATGTTGATGGTGAGATAATTATGTTTTGATATAAATCAATGATTGGTGTGGTGTTTTTTTTTTGTTTTGTTTTTTAAGTTGTTAAATAAGGAACATGAAAACATTTTTTTTAAATTTGACGATAATGTTCCTTAACTTTTCTGTTTTCCAGTACGCTCTACATCTTGTCACAGGAGCACCCTTTGATTTTACATCTGTAAGTAATTACCAGGTCAAGTAATTGACCTTTACGATGTAGTAGCAGTTGAAATATCAAGATTTCTCTATTTTTGTCTTCCAGTACGACTTTCCAAACATACGGAGATGGTGGGCTCTTATTCTTCTGGAAAACTTTGGAGTTTTCTCTGAAAGGTAGATACTGGACATTTACTCCAGCCCACTGTTACATTTTTACCCTCTTCTGATCAGTGTTAAATTAACCAAGATATGTATATTCCAGTGCAGAAACCTCTACAAGAGTCAAAAGAGAACAAGCTATGCTTAGCAGCAGCAGTGAGACAGTGTGTATACATATTTATATAATTATAATTTATTTTTATAATTATAATATATCTTAACATACATTTATAAGAAATATTAAAGTCACATTTTCCTTTAATATTCTGTAATGAAGGAGCTCCCAATAATCTGGCACATGAAAGAAGCTGTGCAGTGGCTCCATTCCAACAGCCATCTGCTTAAGGGTCCAGTGGAGGAGCCTCTTTTCATTCGAATGGATGAAGAAGATAAGGAAAAGGCCGTCAACAATCTCCGGGGACAGTCAGAAGATTCCAGAGAGCCCTTTGTATTTTGTTTTGTGCTCAGGGATGACATGGAGGTTTTTTTGCAAGAATGTATGGACAAAATGGGCCTGAGAGTGAATACCTCATTTGAAAGATTTTGAAGTTTATTTACATTTTTGTTTCTTTTAAAACTATGCCTCTTTTTTTTCAATTTCTTTTTTTAGATTTTTGACATGTTTTAGTTCACATAAAGAGAAGTGTAACAGTGTTACAGAGCCACCTCTTCATCACCGGAGGGAATATTAACTTTACCCATTGAACTCCACTTCCCATAATAGTACCGATAACCTGGGACTGATTGCGTTACGCACATGCACTTCATTTACACACACTCACATAAACCACTTCCACACACACATCCAACACACATTCCCTTGTTTGATTTTTGTTATTGACCTTGGATTGTTTATCGTTTCTGATTCTCTGCTGCCTGCCCTGACCTGGATTGTTTATTGATTCCTGATTCTTGCTGCCTGCCTCGACCCTTGCCTGTTCACCTGGTTTGTCTCTGCCTAGCCTGCTTTGCCCTGTCTGCTGTGTTTGACCCTGCCTGTCTTGACTACTCTAAAGCTGCAAATGAATTCCACTGTCTTTTCCTCATCACAACAAAAAGTCACATGTTCTTGTGAAATAAAAGATATTTTATATAAATTACCCATAAGTTTCAAGCATTATTTTTTCAACATAGTGATCAGGAAGTAACTCATAATACAATGAAACGGTTATAATACCTATATAATTATATTACACAAGATTAATGTTTTAAAATGCATATTGTACTGTAAATGTATAATTATAAAACGTATAAAGAATTCGTGTGTGTAATAAAAGCTAATTAGGCTCCAAAACCTTAAGTGGCGCTACTCGCTACTCGGCGGTAAACTCCGCCCTCACTTCCGGTCCTGACGCTGGGGTTCTGGCGCTGGGGTTCTGAAACTGGTGGTGCTGCGGGTCTGCAGCTGGATACTATTGTCCCCCTCTGGGTGACCCCCACATGTGTATTCCACTGTAAGCATCTCTGAGCATGTGTCTTTCCCTTGGCAAGCCACCTTGCCATCCCTGGGGTTGAAATATTCCACCTGCGGCTGGACACCCAGGTGATTCTCCAAATGCACCCCCCTTCCAGGTCATATGTGTATTCTGTAAGTATAATGTGTATTCATATGTGTATCTGCACGTATGCAGATTCCCATTCTCCGTTCCCTAATCAGGGAACGAGGGTTACATACGTAACCGAGATGTGCATTAGGCTATGCCTGGCTTTATCTGTGGTTATCATGATCTACATGCATGATACTGGATGACCAGTGGTTAATTTTAATAAAACTCAAACAGTCAGAATATTACATTTTACCAAATAAAAATGAGGTTGTTATTTTTTTTTAAACAGATGTTACTGTTTTTGTTAATTAACATAAATTTAACATTATAAATCTGCATCCTAACTCCCCTCAGGGACCTGACGATCAAGTCCCACTCCCTCTGGATTTGTATCCACTGCATCATGATGTGTGTCAATATAGAGGCCACAACATTTTGAGGTGGAGGAGACAGCCCTCACTCCAACCGTTAGCAGGAAGGGAACACTGAAGTGATCGAACACCTTCGGGATCTCCTCACAGAGAGAAGTCTCAATTCAACGAACAGGTTCCACTTCTATTTAGGGGGAGCAAGCCTCTTTCTGAGAGGGGGCTCACAGAAGTGATGGTCTCTACAGCATTAAACTTATTGCGGTAGTAACCAGAACCTGTGCCATCATGCCCCATCCCTGAGAATGTACTCAGAGGAAGAAGTCAGGAAGACTGTCGAGAGGAGAGTTCGGTTGGCCAATAAGGAGCAACTAGCAAGACCACAATGCAAAACAATCTCTGTTACTTGAATTCCCTATTATCACTGTAAAGCTGCTTTGAAACAATCTATATTGTTAAAAGCGCTATATAAATAAAGGTGACTTGACTTGACTAAAGTCCTGCATACCTGTTGCTTTGTGCAAGAGTCACCCTCCAAAAAGGCCCTCCATCTTTGGAAAGGTTTCAGTCAGGATTCTTGAGATCATGAATAACAGCAAAAAGCAAAGCAAAGAGTGTAAAAGAGGTAAAGGATATATAACAGGATTAATGTTGCTATAATTTATGGGGGGTTACATTTAATGTAACCCCACAACACAATGTACCAAATTATTTCAGTAAACTGTGCCTCCGTGTGGTCACTGTCTTCTGGAATAGATACTGTCTGTCTTCCCATCCCTGCTTGGAGGAGTTCAAGTTCCTCATTTGTCAAAGTTGTTATTGTAGTATTTTTTGGTAGCAGGTAAAAATTAAGTGAGATCGTCTTGCTTAATTTACTCTGTTTAGAGACAGTTAATGTTCTCTTTTTGCCACGCTTGATGTTTGGCCTAAAATATTCCGGAAAAGACCTGTGGATTTATAAAGTGCAAATATGCAAACATGAATCACGAACATGTGTACCATCAAAGTGCAGAGTGCAAGGCGAGACCAGCAGCCTGCGTCAATTGAAATTATATAATTTGAAATTATATAATTTAATTTGATCTGAACAATAGGTATGTAATGACGCCAGACATGTCACCAGTGGTATAAGCAATATTTTAAAGCTTTAGTAAAAACATTTTCTGAATTCCAATTTCCAATGTGATAAAGTTATTTGTGCTTTTCTTTGATGTTACAGCATGAGCTAATAAGCTAATTTAACTGTCTATTTTCAGTCTTCCATGATTTGTTTCATTAATTAGTTTCTAGGGAAGTCAAATCAATAGGGTTTTCTGTCGTTTATGCAAAATAAGCCTATTTGTGGAGGCTCCTGAGACATGTTAGATGTATAAAAAAATTAACCTGTGCTGGTAACCCACAGTCATTCTAGCACAATAAATGAGGAAGCATTTGTGGTCGTTTCAAGGTGTATCAGAGAAGGTATTCAAATTGTGTAATGTCTTTTTAGGATACTGATTGCATTTCTGTCTGATATTGATTGAAAAAAATATTTTAAAGTTGTTGAAACTTTGCATCTATACTGTTAAACTGATAATATATCACACACTAACTGTGAAGAAGGTAAGGTATCATGAACTAATGCATTGAATCTTACTGAATCTGTATATGTAGAATAAACAATAATAAAATTGGATAACATATTGCTCATGTTTTTAAAATGTGTATAAATCATAAGATCTTTGTCTGTTGTCTTAACTCAGGTAAATGAAGGTTACATTTGCTTATCAGAAAATGGAAAATGGAACATATTTTTACTTCATGTTATTTGAAAATCTTGGGTACATACGGTATGCTTTCTTCAGTTTGGGATTTATTCTATACTGTGCTATCACACTATTTAATGTCATTATTATGCTTGTAATATATCTGGAAAGGACTTTACACCAGCCCATGTACATTCTGATTTCATGTTTGTCTATCAACTCTGTGTTTGGAACAGCTGGCTTTTTCCCAAGAGCACTGTCAGACTTGCTGTCTGATACACACTCAATCTCCCGTGAAGCATGTCTCTTACAGTCTTATGTCATTTTCACGTATGCAGCAAATGAGAATACAATATTAATGTTAATGGCATTTGACAGATTCATTGCAATCAGTAAACCCTTACAGTATCACAACATAATTACACCAAGGTTTCTAACAATTTTAATATTTATAAACTTGACTTATCCAATGATTTTTCTTGGTATTACTGCTATTTTGACTTCCAGACTGACATTGTGTGGTAACAATTTGTTTAAAGTGTACTGCAACAACTTTGAAATGGTCAAACTGTCTTGTGCAAACACTGCTGTGAATAATGTCATGTTTTTTTTTATATTGATGGGTTTTTTTATATTGATCACAACTGTAATCATTCCTTTAAGTTTAATATTATATTCTTATGTAAAAATTATTATAATTTGTAGAAGAAGCTCATCACAGTTCAAGGGCAAAGCTTATCAAACGTGTATTCCACACATTGTGATCCTTTTGCATTTCTCAATTGCCATTATTTCTGAGGTCACTTTGAGTCGGGTTGTGACTTTACAACTTCCTATATGGCTGTCAGTTTTACTTTCACTTGAATTTATTGTTATACCACCCATCCTGAACCCTCTTGTTTATGCTTTAAACTTGCCTGATATTCGCAAAACAATTATCCGTTTTATAAATGGATCCAGGTAAATGATTTCTCTAGTATAATAAAGGTTACACAGAATATTATAGACTATAAACCAGCCAAATTGCACTACATTTTAAGGAAGTTTGAAATCATTGTCCAATCAAGCAGCCTGTCTTTATTTTTCCTTAAAGTTTTGTTCCCCACGTCATTATGTTTTAAGATATTAGTTTGTTACTTTATCTAATTGTTGTTGTGCAGGAGTAAGTACCTTTTCTCTACTTCATGGAAAATATTATTCATTTGACAGATATTTGGATTATTATATAGATACAGTTGTATTTGTTTCATGTTTTTGTGTCTATATGACAAATTAAAGAACCTAACGAATGTGTTAACACACAATGTTACAACAATGTTATAACAATGCTATAGTTAATGAAATGCAAACACACACACACACACACACACACACACACACACACACACACACAAAAACCTGCCATTTTGCAGGAAAATATTGGCTAATGAATTACTTTCACAGTAATTTACAATAGAAATTTAATAAAAAAAAAAAAAACGGTTGTGTACTCTGATTTCACAGTTAATGACATAGCAGAGTTTCTGTAATTGCAGCTGTAATTTACTGTATTTTATTGTGTATCAGCCATAACCAGTAGCCATGAATTAACATTATATTACATACAATGATTAGAGAATAAATGCTTAAAATGAGATTAAACAATACTATTTCCACATATTTTTATTATTATTATTATTTTCATATTTCATACACACACACACACACACACAAAAAAAAACCACACAAAAAAAAACACACAAAAATGTTACATTAAATTATTAAGACTAAATGTGTGTAGTGCACATTAACTCAAACTGTACCATCGCTGAGAAAATTACAGTATTCCCAGAACACGATAATTACTAAATTGTAAATTAAGTGAGTACTACTAAATTTAGTAAATCCCATCCTCACTGACCTTGTCATAAAACTCATGTAAATGATCATACGACGCCTCCTTGCTGCTTTTTGTTTTGATTTGTAACATAAGTGATGAGTCGTTCATGAACGATCCATTCATTGCGTCTGTCACGTGACAAATGAGCGAAAGACTCGAAGGTAAAGTAATTATTTATGTTCCCTGTAAACGATTTTTGACTGCATTATAATGATTTCTTAATTCAGAATATCATCAAGATTGCATAGGTGGATGTGTTCTGGGAATTTTTCAGTTAATAGTATAACATTCAAAGCCCCTTAAATGAACGAAATGACTCGAAAAAAGATTTGTTCATTTTGATGAACGAGATCGAACAAGAGAGTCAGTAGACACTGGTGGCTGGTGTTGCCAGATTGGGTGTTTTTTTCCGCTACATATTAAGGCCGGTTTACGGTGTGTTTTAGCCAGGTTTTTCACCTGGAAGGCTCTGAAGAAATCTGGCACTCTATTGAACGAAGTTAAACTGAGAGAGTGTGGCGTTCACAGACACCAGAATGAACGAGTTCACAGTAACGTTCATCAGGCAGTAATACAGTACGTTCAGTTCACGTTCGCCCAAAATATGAATGAGTTCATGAACTATCGTTCAATGAACGCATTCAGGCACAACACTGACGACTGTAACCCTGGTTCCCTGAGGCACTATTGGGGGTAACGCCACAGCGTGACTGATGTCTAAAAATGCATGTTTAATCACGGCAATTCTATTGGCTGGCGACAGCCTATGACGTCACTACTAGCGCAACCAGGAAGTATAAAAGGGGCACCTAGAGAACATGTCATCCACTTCTTCATCTGAAAGGACTGTACAGGCAACCCAGAGGCACGGTAAAGAGATGCATTGTCTCGATCCCTGTTCTCAGGGAACCATGGTTCGAACACGAGACGCTCCTTTTCGAAAGTGGACTCGCACTGCGTCCTGAGACGCTATTGAGGAACAAAATATACACGCTGCCATGCTGAGGGGAGTGTCTACCAAGAAATGGCTGTAACAAAGCACCAGTAATGGTAGATTCAACTGAAGTGTTCGAGTCACACCCCGTTCTGGTCACACATTAGGCTGTCAGTGACAAAATTCCCTACTGCCACTGCCTGAGTTACAAATTCAATAAAACGAAGGACTTGGTTTCAAAGGTTACTCAAGGCTTGGAACCAAAATCTTCACTCTTCTTTGGGAAGAGGTTCCTTTAAGGGATTACGGCCATGGGTTATTTTAGAGGCTCTGGGGACATACATCAACCTCCAGAGCCACCAGGGAGGCTAGCTAGCCAACAACCTGTCGGTTTCTTTAAAACAGAGTCTCACAACGAGGAGCCAGGCATCCTGGGGGGCACAACTCAGAATACCAACCCTTGCAAATTAAACCCTCTCCCGAAGGGATTGAAGAAAGCCCTCAACCATTGAGACCAGCCGCAGGGAGCAAGTACTCTATAGAATGACCCTCAAAACGAGGGCAGTGCTGACTAAGCTCAACTGAAGGAATATTAATCAAGCTCTAAGGAAGGCCAGGGAGCCAGGCTTCTATTTCTTATATGCTAGCCAGCTAGCTCTACCTGAGGGACTGCCTTTGAGGAGGCCCCGAAGGATCCAACAACTCAATAGCAATTCTAGCTTCAAGCATTTTACATAGAACCTATGGGTTTCACATATTCTCACATAGCCCTAAGAGCAATGTACTCAACATAACAACCCTTTACCTAAGGGGAGTACATATTAAAGGCAACCGGACTATTAAGGAGGCCTTACTTTGATAGGTCTACTACTTACGAGTTGTCACGGGCATGACCTCTGTGTAGCGTGTAACATGGTCTGACGTGTCACACTTGTATGAGGCTCAATATGGGCCAATGGATCAGTAGGAAGGTGCAACTACTGCACCTATAACTGTACGCACACTGGCTCAACTACGACTCTGGCTGTTCAAAATAATGCCACACCACAGCGGCAGATGGGAGTTTTACTTACTCAAACATGTTCTGAGGGCAGAAAGAAAAATGATTGGTTTACAGCTTCAACCAATGAAACTGAAGCAAGGGCGGGGTTTAGACGTTTGAATTTGATGTGCGCTGCGGTCTGCGGAGGGATTCTTGAGGAATAGTCGGAATAAAAGACAGATGTTCGTGGGAGAGCGCATTTATTGCAAGGTAAGTGAATTTACTACTATATTTGGTTACAATTCAACATCCTCTAACGTTTACTAAGATAATAAGCGAACATTTAAAATGCACAGAACTAATATCATCGTCTAAATATTATATTGTATGCATTTTGATTTGACTGTTTCATCAGTCGACCAAAACAAAGCTGCTTATGGTGTAACTGGTGTAAAACATGCTTTTCCAATGGTACCTCGCTGTCTGTTAAATTGATATGAGAGAACAGAACTCGTTCAAATTTTCCGCGATATTTCAACGCCGGTTAAAATGATCTCCCGCCTTAGCGCTTCTCTCGAGCTCGATTCAAATCGCTGTTATTTTTAGTGTATTATGCGCTGCTCTCAGGGTAGTAGTACTCAATAGATTCAAATCACTGTTATTTTAGTGTATTTCGCGCTGCTCTCAGGGCAGGAGTACTCAATAGATTCAAATCGCTGTTATTTTTAGTGTATTATGCGCTGCTCTCAGGGCAGGAGTACTCAATAGATTCAAATCACTGTTATTTTTAGTGTATTACGCGCTGCTCTCAGGGCAGGAGTACTCAATAGATTCAAATCGCTGTTATTTTTACGCGCTGCTCTCAGGGCAGGAGTACTCAATAGATTAAAAACACTGTTATTTTTAGTGTATTATGCGCTGCTCTCAGGGTAGTAGTACTCAATAGATTCAAATCACTGTTATTTTAGTGTATTTCGCGCTGCTCTCAGGGCAGGAGCACTCAATTAATTCAAATTGCTGTTATTTTAGTGTATTACACGCTGCTTTCAGAGCAGGAGTACTCAATAGATTCAAATTGCTGTTATTTTTAGTGTATTATGCGCTGCTCTCAGGGCAGGAGTACTCAATAGATTCAAATCGCTGTTATTTTTAGTGTATTATGCGCTGCTCTCAGGGCAGGAGTACTCAATAGATTCAAATTGCTGTTATTTTTAGTGTATGATGCGCTGCTCTCAGGGCAGGAGTACTCAATAGATTCAAATCACTGTTATTTTAGTGTATTTCACGCTGCTCTCAGGGCAGGAGCACTCAATTAATTCAAATTGCTGTTATTTTAGTGTATTACACGCTGCTTTCAGAGCAGGAGTACTCAATAGATTCAAATTGCTGTTATTTTTAGTGTATTATGCGCTGCTCTCAGGGCAGGAGTACTCAATAGATTCAAATCGCTGTTATTTTTAGTGTATGATGCGCTGCTCTCAGGGCAGGAGTACTCAATAGATTCAAATCGCTGTTATTTTTAGTGTATGATGCGCTGCTCTCAGGGCAGGAGTACTCAATAGATTCAAATCACTGTTATTTTTAGTGTATTATGCGCTGCTCTCAGGTTAGTAGTACTCAATAGATTCAAATCACTGTTATTTTAGTGTATTTCGCGCTGCTCTCAGGGCAGGAGCACTCAATTAATTCAAATTGCTGTTATTTTAGTGTATTACGCGCTGCTTTCAGAGCAGGAGTACTCAATAGATTCAAATTGCTGTTATTTTTAGTGTATTATGCGCTGCTCTCAGGGCAGGAGTAATCAATAGATTCAAATCGCTGTTATTTTTAGTGTATTATGCGCTGCTCTCAGGGCAGGAGTACTCAATAGATTCAAATCGCTGTTATTTTTAGTGTATGATGCGCTGCTCTCAGGGCAGGAGTACTCAATAGATTCAAATCGCTGTTATTTTTGTGTACTCAATAGATTCAAATCGGTGTTATTTTTAGTGTATTATGCGCTGCTCTCAGGGCAGGAGTACTCAATAGATTCAAATCGCTGTTATTTTAGTGTATTACGCGCTGCTCTCAGGGCAGGAGTACTCAATAGATTCAAATTGCTGTTCTATTTTAGTGTATTATGCGCTGCTCTCACGGCAGGAGTACTCAATAGATTCAAATCGCTGTTATTTTTAGTGTATGATGCGCTGCTCTCAGGGCAGGAGTACTCAATAGATTCAAATTGCTGTTCTATTTTAGTGTATTATGCGCTGCTCTCAGGGCAGGAGTACTCAATAGATTCAAATCCCTTTTATTTTAGTGTATTACGCGCTGCTCTCAGGGCAGGAGTACTCAATAGATTCAAATCGCTGTTATTTTAGTGTATTACGCGCTGCTCTCAGGGCAGGAGTACTCAATAGATTCAAATCGCTGTTATTTTTGTGTTTTTCGCGCTGCTCTCAGGGCAGGAGTACTCAATAGATTCAAATCGCTGTTATTTTTAGTGTATGATGCGCTGCTCTCAGGGTAGTAGTACTCAATAGATTCAAATCACTGTTATTTGTAGTGTATTACGCGCTGCTCTCAGGGTAGTAGTACTCAATAGATTCAAATCGCTGTTATTTTTGTGTATTTCGCGCTGCTCTCAGGGCAGGAGTACTCAATAGATTCAAATCGCTGTTATTTTTGTGTTTTTCGCGCTGCTCTCAGGGCAGGAGTACTCAATAGATTCAAATCGCTGTTATTTTTGTGTATTTCGCGCTGCTCTCAGGGCAGGAGTACTCAATAGATTCAAATCGCTGTTATTTGTAGTGTATTACGCGCTGCTCTTAGGGCAGGAGTACTCAATAGATTCAAATCGCTGTTATTTTAGTGTATTATGCGCTGCTCTCAGGGCAGGAGTGCTCAATAGATTCAAATCGCTATTATTTTTACGCGCCGCTCTCAGGGCAGGAGTACTCAATAGATTCAAATCACTGTTATTTTTAGTGTATTACGCGCTGCTCTCAGGGCAGGAGTACTCAATAGATTCAAATCGCTGTTATTTTTAGTGTAATACGCGCTGCTCTCAGGGCAGGAGTACTCAATAGATTCAAATCGCTGTTTTTTTAGTGTATTATGCGCTGCTCTCAGGGCAGGAGTACTCAATAGATTCAAATCGCTGTTATTTTTAGTGTATTACGCGCTGCTCTCAGGGCAGGAGTACTCAATAGATTCAAATCGCTGTTATTTTTAGTGTATTACGCGCTGCTCTCAGGGCAGGAGTACTCAATAGATTCAAATCGCTGTTATTTTTAGTGTATTATGCGCTGCTCTCAGGGCAGGAGTACTCAATAGATTCAAATCGCTGTTATTTTTGTGTATTTCGCGCTGCTCTCTGGGCAGGATGACTCAATAGATTCAAATCGCTGTTATTTTAGTGTATTATGTGTTGCTCTCAGGGCAGGAGTACTCAATAGATTCAAATCGCTGTTATTTTTACGCGCTGCTCTCAGGGCAGGATGACTCAATAGATTCAAATCACTGTTATTTTAGTGTATTATGCGCTGCTCTCAGGGTAGTAGAACTCAATAGATTCAAATCACTGTTATTTTAGTGTATTTCGCGCTGCTCTCAGGGCAGGAGCACTCAATTAATTCAAATTGCTGTTATTTTAGTGTATTACGCGCTGCTTTCAGAGCAGGAGTACTCAATAGATTCAAATCGCTGTTATTTTTAGTGTATGATGCGCTGCTCTCAGGGCAGGAGTACTCAATAGATTCAAATCGCTGTTATTTTTGTGTACTCAATAGATTCAAATCTGTGTTATTTTTAGTGTATTATGCGCTGCTCTCAGGGCAGGAGTACTCAATAGATTCAAATCGCTGTTATTTTAGTGTATTACGCGCTGCTCTCAGGGCAGGAGTACTCAATAGATTCAAATCGGACGAGGCCTACGCCAAAGAACTTGCTGGGCTGTCAATAAATGTATACTTCGTTACATCATTTTACCTCCTGAGTCTTTCTGGTAGAAATGAAAGCTTTAGCTTAAGTTCTGCCAGGAAGACTCAATTACTTCGTCACTTATTACCTTCATTTCTATCCAATCGTGTCTTTATATTTTCTGTATAAAAGATCGGTACTTACACATGTTTGAGTTCACAGATGCCGACGCAACAACAACCTCCACCCTCCCCACCACCACCAGGATGGTCCTGTCCATACCTCCCAGGGGGGTCGGCTGCGCCCCTGCCTTCGTCTTCAGGCAGGAGATGCAGATCCGCTACCCTCGAATTACGAACTATGGACGGGGCCTACGCCAAAGAACTTATAATAATGCTTGCTGGGCTGTCAATAAATGTATGCTTCGTTACATCATTTTATCTCCCGAGTCTTTCTGGTAGAACTTAATATCTAAACAGGATTTAGCATTGGAAAAGGTAACATTTGCACACTTCTTACTTTACATAAACAAGACACAACACCAAGGAAATGCTGATCACAATGAGAACATCCACATGACTTCAAGCATGAACCATTCAACACTATAATCATAATATTAGGAGAGGTTCACATGCCACATACTGCCTACATTATACACAGATCAATATCACTACCTGCTGGAGAAGGCTGTGTTAAGACATACTTTTTGTCATTTAAAAGACAAACACAACTGAGAACATGGTGTATGAATCTAGTTCTATAGTACCATATTCCCACTGACACTTTACATATGTAATTTTTTAATTTTAACTAGAATACCTTCCCAAAGACTCACAACCTCATTATTGTGTCTGTGTTATTAGTACATTTTGAGTTACAAGATTTTTACCCACTGTGCCACGTTTTTAATGTTTTTAGTTAAGGAAAACGTACTCGGTTACTAACGTAACCTCGGTTCTCTCTAGAAGAGGGAACGAGTACTGCGTTTTATCAAAACGCTACGGGAAAAGTCTCTTTTCACGAAACACTGAAGCAAAAAATTATCCTTTAATTTTCATATATGTAAAACGCGTTGCGGCAGCAGCAGTCAGCTATGGCGAGACGGCTTGCTCGCTCATTGGCTGCTCTGCGGCAACTGCTTAAGCCTATCGAGCGAGGCCTGAGATGACATCAGGCCAATGAGGGCGCTTTGCGCCCTCCTCGCCACTTCCCGCCGAAACGGGCGTGGCTTACCTCTATAAAAGGAGCTCGAGAAGGCTGATTCACTTGATTTTGATCGCCGAAGCGAACCAGAGTGAACCGTACGCACGGCAGAGAACGCAGTACTCGTTCCCTCTTCTAGAGAGAACCGAGGTTACGTTAGTAACCGAGTACGTTCTCTTACGAGAGTCCTCTCGTACTGCGTTTTATCAAAACGCTACGGGAACCCCTTGCAAAACGCCGTGCGTGCTGGGATAAAAACACTGATCACCGGAAGCTATTTCAGGCATACAGTGCATAATCACCAGATTGACTCACACAGAGTCAGGGAATAAGGGTGGGAGCCTTAATTCCCTATACTGTAGCGTCGTAGAATAGACATGTCCACAGACGCAAGTATAACATCACATAGACAGGGTAGGGAACCTGAACTAATGTGGGAAATGTGGGTCTTACACAGTTCTGCCCAAGATAGTCGGTAGCGCATGGGTTTCAGCGGTCTGACTAGACGGCTGAACAGATTACACCGACAAAAGCTTAGCCTGTAAGGCGGGAACCTCTAGGTTATAAAACCTGATAAATGTAGACGGAGAGGCCCAGCCCGCCGCCGTACATATATCCTGTAGGGAAATCCCGCTGGACCAAGCCCACGAAGAAGCAACGCTTCTCGTAGAGTGCGCTCTGACTCCCAACGGGCATGGAATGCCCTTGGCCGTATAAGCCAGCGCTATGGCGTCAACTATCCATCTGGATAGACTTTGTTTCGAAACAGCCATTCCTTTGGAACGTCCGCTGAACGAGACAAAGAGCTGCTCTGTCTGTCTGAAGACAGCAGAGCGGGACATATAAGCTCTTAAAGCCCTAACAGGGCAAAGAAAACTCGAGTCCCCTTCCTCACTCGATGCCGGCAGGGCAGCCAGGGAAATGACCTGAGCCCGAAAAGGCGTGTTGAGGGATTTCGGCACATAGCCGTGCTTAGGTTTGAGTTTGACTTTAGAGTCATTAGGACCAAACTCCAAGCACGCCGGGCTCACAGAGAGCGTGTGCAGGTCGCCTATGCGCTTCACTGAAGCGAGAGCCATCAAAAACACCGTTTTGAAAGACAAATGTTTGAGGCTAATAGACTGGATAGGCTCGAAAGGGGCACCTTTCGTGGCCGCCAGGACCGTAGAAAGGTCCCACATAGGGACTGAAGGAGGTCTGGGTGGATTCAGTCTCCTAGCTCCCCTGAGGAAGCGGATGACTAAATCATTCCTTCCCAGTGACTGACCCAGCGTTGAACCAGAGAACGCTGAAATAGCCGCCACATACACTTTGAGCGTGGAAGAGAATCTGCCCTTATCCAACAGCTCTTGTAGGAAGGAGAGAACCTCCGTTACCTCACATTCGAGGGGTGAAAGGCTCCGAGCTGTACACCAGCCGGAGAAAACCAACCACTTCGAAGCATAAAGCCGCCGAGTCGACGGCGCTCTAGCCTGAGTGATGGTATTCACGACTCCCTCTGCGAGACCAACGGGTATCCGTTGAGCGCCCACACATGAAGGACCACAGTTCCGGGTGTGGGTGCCAAATCGAGCCCCCGGCCTGCGAGAGGAGATCTCTCCTCAACGGCAGTGGCCATGGAGCGATATCTGCCAACTGCATCAGAACTGGGAACCATGTCTGGTTCTCCCAGAACGGAGCTACAAGCAGCACTGGGCATTTTGTTTTCCTGACCCGTTCCAACACCTGTGGCAGGAGGGAGACGGGGGGAAAAGCGTATAACGGGCAGCGCGGCCACCTTCGGGACAGCGCGCTGTCGGTCTTTGAAAAGAACGCGGGGCAGTGCGCGTTTTCGTGGGACGCGAAAAGGTCCACCTCCGCTCTGCCGAATCTCTCCCACAACAGCCGGACTGTTTGTGGGTGTAGAGACCATTCGCCCGGGGGAACATTGTTCCTGGACAGTCTGTCTGGGCCCACATTCTGAAGCCCAGGTACATGCACTGCTCTCAGCGAGCGCAAGTTGTGCTGAGCCCATAATAGGAGGCGTTTCGCCAGCCTGTACAGGGATATGGATTTCAGACCGCCCTGGCGATTTATGTAGGACACCACAGCCATGTTGTCCGAACGGACTATGACGTGTTCGTCCTTGATGTGGGGACAAAAACGCGTCATCGCGTTGTGCACTGCCAGCATTTCTAGGCAGTTTATGTGTTGGAGCTTTTCTCGTTCCGACCATAGGCCGAAGAACGGTCTGCCCTCGAGCAGCGCTCCCCATCCCGAGGTGGATGCGTCTGTCGACACCATCCTCACTCTCGAGGAAGTCCCCAGGCTTACACCTGATCGGTACCAGTCGTCCGCCATCCAAGGCGCCAGGGCTGAAAACACAGCTCTGATCGACCTTGAGGCGTAATCGACCGGTCGCCCACGCTCTGCGCGGTACCCGCGCTTTCAACCAGAACTGCAGCGGGCACATGCGGAGCAAGCCCAGCCGGAGAACTGACGATGCTGAGGCCATAAGACCCAGCATCCTTTGAAACTTCCTGAGCGGGGTGAAAACGCCGCGGCGGAAAGATCACGCCGCGCGCTGAATGAGCAACACGCGCTGTGGTGACAGCCGCGCTGTCATAGACTGTGAGTCCAGAACGACGCCCAGAAACAAAATCATTTGACTGGGGTTCAATGAACTCTTTGTCCAGTTGACTGTGATACCAAGATTCTCGAGGTGATCGAGTAAAATGGTTCTGTGCTCCACGAGCTGTGATCGTGATTGAGCTAGGATCAACCAGTCGTCCAAATAGTTCAGCACTCGCATGCCTCTGAGTCTGAGAGGAGCGAGCGCTGCGTCCATGCATTTCGTAAATGTACGAGGTGCCAGGGACAAGCCGAATGGCAGGACTGTATACTGGTATGTCTAACCCTCGAAGGCGAATCTCAAGTATCGCCTGTGATGTGACGCTATCTGTATTTGTAAATACGCGTCCTTCAGATCTATCGACATGAACCAGTCTTCTCGGCGAACATGCGCGAGAATTTTGCTGGTTGTGAGCATTTTGAAACTGCGTTTCACTAATACTCTGTTCAGCCGTCTTAGATCCAGTATGGGTCTGATACCGCCGTCCTTTTTGGGGACTAGAAAGTATCTGCTGTATAGCCCCCCTTCGCTTAGAGCTGGGGGAACGCGCTCTATCGCCCCTTTGCTTATCAGTTTTGATATTTCGGCTCGAAGTAGGTGTGCTACTTCCAACGAAACCGTAGTTTCGACATGCGCTATGAAGCGGGGAGGGCGTCGACAAAACTGTAGCGAGAAGCCTCTCTTTATAATGCCTAGCACCCAGTCCGAAACCCCTGGAAGCGCTGCCCATGCTTCTGCATGGCTGGCTAGGGGCTGGATACGGAGCGCGCTCTGTTCGCCGTGCGACAGAGGCGCTTCGGGGGATAAAAACATAGGCGTTATGCCTGTGGCATTTGAGGCGGGGCGCGCGCTTAATACAGCGGGCGGAACGCTCGTCCTCGACCTTACTACAGTGCTTAGCTGAGTGAGGGAGGACTGAGAAAGTCTCATAGGACTCATGTGAGCGAGTAGATGTGGGCTGGGAGCGGGCACATTTACTGCTTTGGGCGCGGTGTCTGCCCTGAGCAGAGCGCGCGCTCACAGGTCTCGTTTTTACAGAGAGCCTGTGATCTGTTAGACATAGTGTTCGTGGGCACTGGGAAGCGGGCACTCTCACTATGTTGGAAGCACAATCGACCTGAGTCGATTTTATGTGCGCGAGCCCTAAGTGTAGGGCTGTGCTTCTGTGTAGTAATGGGCACTGAGGAGTGGGCATCGAGACTACATTTATAGCACCATCGGCCGTGGCCGGGCAGAATGCCTGCGCCGAGCAAGGGAGGGCTGGGCGAGTCCCGTAGGACATATAATGACCGTTAGTAAGTGTGGGCGCGGGAGAGCGGGCACAATTACTGCAATGAGTGCACTGTCTGCCTGAGCAGTGTGAATGCACAGGTTTCGTCTTTACAGAAACCACAAGGCATGCAGAACATAGTGTTTGTGGGCACTAGGCAGTGGGCACGTTCACTATGTTGTGTGCGTGATCGACCCGAGTCGAATATATGAGCGCGGGCCCTGTGTGAAGGGCTGTGCTAATGTGTAGGGATGGGCACAAGCAGTGGGCATCTTCTGTACACATATAGCATCATCGGCCGTGGCCGGGACTTCGCTCGTGGGCTGCAAAACAAACACGTCTGCAGTTGCCTCTCGGGGAACAGACAGAGTGATTTGCATTCGGCGGCATAAATATTTTCTGCCGGCAGACCCGGGATTCGAACTCGGATCCTCTGCGCGAGAGCCTAATAATCTACCACTGGACCACAGTGAAGATACATAGACAAAGTCAGCGCGATTATTATCCACACTGGCGTTTGCTTGCAGGCATGTACCACGTGCTCGTGGGCTGCGAAAACAAACATGTCTGCAGTTGCCTCTCGGGGAACAAACAGAGTGATTTGCATTCGGCGGCAAAATATTTTCTGCCGGCAGACCCGGGATTCGAACTTGGATCCCCCGCGCGAGAGTCTAATAATCTACCACTGGACCACAGTGAAGATACATTGACGAAGTCAGCGCGAGTATTATCCACACTGGCGTTTGCTTGCAGGCATGCGAGTAAGCACGACATGAAATACTAACATTTTCAGACGCCTGAAATATGCCAGAATGTGAGAAGAGTGGATATCGCCCGGTTTCAGCGGGGCTGAAAACACTCCATTCCCCTTTCGCCAGTGACGCACGGGAACTGTAGAAACGGCGTTCGGTTGCAGGCAAGCGGGTACTACGCGCTCGCTGGCTGCAAAATGCATCTCCGAAGTCGCCTTCAGGGGACTGACAGAGCGAAGCATTGGCGGCATAAAAATATATGCCGCTAGACCGGGATTAGAACTCCGGTCTCCCATGCGGAAAACCTATAATTCAACATGTATTCTTCGGCGTTTGCTGGCAGGCAAGCGTGCTATAACAGACTCACTTGCTGCAATAATATTTCCAGTCGCCGAACAGGGAACTGAGAAATATGAGAGAAAAGAGGTGAGACCGACCAACGGTGGGACTGAGAACACTCTTTTCTCCTTCGCCGGTGAATGACGCGCGCGGAGGCAGGGTAGCTTTTCTTGTAACGTAAAGAAAAACTAATCCCGCCGTCCGCTTCCAGGAAGGGCAGCCTCGGAAGGATGCCTGGCGAGTCCTCAGAGTCACCGTAGGCAATTGGCTCGGAGTGAGGGCGTTTCGCCGTCAGCGAGCGCAAGCGCTGCATGAGAAGGCGTCTTGAAAAAGACGCAGCTCTTTTAGGGGTGAGTGTTGCAGCGAACACACACACACACACAGAAAACAGAGCAATATAGCAATAAAGGATATAGGCGTCGGAAAGCGCAGCAGGTACGGCTGTAGAAGGCGGCGTTGGCCAGCGGCTTCGAGGGCTCGTCCCGCTGAAGTGCTTGCTTCGAACGATGCTTGCTTCCGTGATCCAGCGATGCGTGCGCTTCGCTGAAGAGATTAAAAATCAAGTGAATCAGCCTTCTCGAGCTCCTTTTATAGAGGTAAGCCACGCCCGTTTCGGCGGGAAGTGGCGAGGAGGGCGCGAAGCGCCCTCATTGGCCTGATGTCATCTCAGGCCTCGCTCGATAGGCTTAAGCAGTTGCCGCAGAGCAGCCAATGAGCGAGCAAGCCGTCTCGCCATAGCTGACTGCTGCTGCCGCAACGCGTTTTACATATATGAAAATTAAAGGATAATTTTTTGCTTCAGTGTTTCGTGAAAAGAGACTTTTCCCGTAGCGTTTTGATAAAACGCAGTACGAGAGGACTCTCGTAAGAGAACTTATGGTGTGCTGTTAATGCAAATCAAGCAACCAAACCACAGCAGTGAGGTCTTCAGAGACTTGTTTTATGCTATATAAAAAAAGCATGTATGGTTATTCTTAGGTCTTCTTAGAGCACACATAGGCTAGACCTGATTCTCTGCACATTCACACATTCTCTGAAGATAAAGTGATGGTAATGTCAGATCGTATCACAGAAGGTATTTCTGGTAATGCAATTTCATGTACATGTATATTGTTAAACTGACTAAATAATTCATATTCACATGATATATTAACCATTGCGGCTACAATTATACAAAGCTGATAAGCATGAAAACAGTTGGTTACACTTTAAGGTTAAATTTTAAGGTGTCCTTGTTACAATGCAGTGGTGCAGAGTAATATTAATTAACTAAATGTACTTACTGTAGGGTTAGGGTTAGGATTAAGAATAGGTTTAGAGTTAGTTGTGTGTAGCTACTTATGCATAATTTATAGTTATTACTATATTAACTACATGTAGCATATGTGACAAGGACACTGTAAAATAAAGTGTTACCAAACAATCTTTTTTTAGGTAAAAATCATGTGAACTGTGTCTTCTTTCATCCTCAGGTCAATGAATCCATCCTTTGCTTAACGAAAAATGGAAAATGGAACATATTTTTACTTGATGTTGTTTGAAAATATTGGGTACATAAAATATACTTTATTCAGTTTGGGAATTATTTTATACTGTGCTATTATATTCTTTAATGCCTTCATAATTATTGCAATTTGTCTGGAAAGGACTTTACACCAGCCCATGTACATTCTGATTGCATGTTTGTCCATCAACTCTGTGTTTGGAACAGCTGGCTTTTTCCCAAGATTACTGACAGACTTGCAGTCTGATACACACTTGGTGTCCCGTGAAGCATGCTTCTTACAGGCTTTTGTCATTTATTCATATGCATCAAATGAAAATACAATATTAATGTTAATGGCATTTGACAGATATGTAGCAATCTGTAATCCTTTACAATACAACAGCATAATGACTCCCAGGATTTTATCTGTTTTAATAGCTATAAGCTGGATTTATCCAATGCTTTGTGTTGGTATTGCTGCTATTTTAAAAGCCAGACTGATTATGTGTGGTAACAAACTGTGGAAGGTTTATTGTCACAGCTGGGAAATTATCAAGCTGTCTTGTGCAAACACTATTATTAATAATGTGTTTGGCTTTTTCATAGTGACCACAACTCTTATCATGCCTTTAAGTTTTATATTATATTCCTATGTTAAAATTCTTATCATTTGTACAAAAAGTTCACCAGAGTTCAGGAGAAAAGCATATCAAACTTGTATTCCACACATAGTGATCCTTTTAAATTTCTCTATTGCTATTTTTTGTGAGGTCACTCTGAGTCGGGTCACGACTTTGGATCTCCCTCTAAGCCTGTCAATTATTCTTTCACTGCAGTTTCTTATTGTACCACCCATCCTGAACCCTCTTGTTTATGGTTTAAATTTTCCTGAAATTCGCAAAAAAATTATATGTATTATAAAAGCATCCAAATAGATGTGTTTTTGACGTACACTGTAAAATCTAATTAGTTGGACTTACTTAAAAAAAGCATGCAAATCGATTGCCTTAAAAAAAAAAAGTAAAGTGAAATAGGAATAGCATGTGGTACTGACAAATGCTTAGTTAGTATAGTTCACTTACACAAGAGTTCTAGTAACTAAAAAAGAACTGTAGAGAGTACTTGATAAATTACTTTAAATAAAATATAATTGTTACCATTTGTTGTGTTTTGCAGGCTGAATGTTGAAGTCTGTGTGACTCAAGTATGATCACTTGATTGTTACAAATATAGAGGGATTGGTAACACTTTAGAATACTGTTCCTTCATTAATGAATAACTACACAGGAACAAACGAGTAATGCATTAGTAACACTCTAGTAACTACTATTAACTAACAAGAAACTCTGATTAACGAATTAGTAAGTAATAGCGCTCAGTCGGATGTGGTTCACTATTAGCTAATCAATAACTACTATTTTTCATACCTTACTGAAGACTATAAGAACTACTATATACAGGTTAATAAATATTTATAATGCACAATGTTTAATATAAGGTAATGGTAGCCCATTAGTAATGAATCAAGTGTTACTACATCATTCTAAAGGAACTACTAATAATTTGGATCAGTATTCTAAAGTGAAAAACATGATAACAACCTAATATTGACTGAAGTCACTGTAAGCTTTTAAGGCTTTTGTAAGGTTTTGGATCATAATGAATCAAGTGTTACTACATCTTTATAAAGGAACTACTAATTATTTGGATCAGTATTCTAAAGTGAAGATCATGGGAACACACTAGAAATGACTAAAGTGTTACCAAATCCATTGGAAGGAATTGCTATTCAAAATCTTACAAACATCTCAAAAGCTTACAATGACTTTAGTCAATATTAGGTTGTTATGATGTTTTTCACTTTAGAATACTGATCCAAATAATTAGTAGTTCCTTTAGAATGATGTAGTAATACGTGAGTCATTACTAGTGGCCATTACCTTTTATTATAAATTATGCATTATTCATGTTAATTATGAACCTGTAGATAGTAGTTCTCTGGGAGGTATGAGCGCTATCACTTACTAATTTGTTAATCAGAGTTTCTTGTTAGTTACAGTTTTTCTCGATTGCTTAAACACATTTCTTGAAACTATGCCTCATATTCTCAAAACTGTAAACACAAATCCATAACGTCTCACCCAATTCCCCAAACATCCTATTTTCAGGTCAAAATGAAGCTCTACACTCAAAACCATTCACTCTTGCTGAAAAACCAAACTTTGGCCTCAGACAGGACACACAAGCCCTCAAAATCACACACACTACAACATAGTCTAACACACTGGTGCAATAAATTCATAACAACATTTCCAAAACTGGTAAGTTATGTTTCTTGTGGTTCCCCCCTCACAAACCTTTCCACATGATGAACACAAAAGACACAACCAATGGATACATTGGCACATTTTTATTCATTCATGTACTACACACACACACACACACACACACACAAAAAAATGTACTCTTTTTTTTTCTCTCAATATTTTTTTTTTTTTCATATTTACTGTAAGATGTGTGTGACCATCATATGACAGTGAAAGAGCACACACAAACCATATTCTAATATGGAAGTGTATTGGAATGGTAAATAGTGTTGGTAGGTGACAGGAGGGCCACCACTCAAGGAGACAATAATGAACAGATCTAAGAATGTTCCAAATACCATCATTGGCCATCTGTGTTACTGTACGACTGCTGGCCTTTTCTTGCAAGAAAATAAACCTCATCAAAGACTATTGGAAATGTTTGTTTCTTATTCAGTGATATAATTTTGTTCGCCACCACTCCTCCCGAGAGGTTCTCGAGGCGACGGTAAAGCAACTCAAATTTGGCCTTACTCGTAGCCCAGCCTCCCTCATAGTCATACCATTGACAAAGACATGGGCAACTAGAGTGGCTTGAATTTCATCTGAGACTGCTTGTCTTCTTGGCCTTCGTCCTCCTCCTCCTCCTCCTCCTCCTTATACCTCCTTATCCCTCCTCGATCTCTTCCTTCATGTCTTTCTGGATCCATTGTTCCAAAACTCAATAAACTGATTTGGGCCCCCTTATCTATCTATTGAAGGATCTGATTGATGTGTGTTAAATTTTGACTCTTAGTGTTTCCACTTGGGTAATTGTGTGCTAACTGAGCTGAAGCTGTGCTGACTTGAGTGAACAATATTGAGTGCTAGTGCTTTATACATGACAACATGGTGTAGGCAATGAGAAATAAAGGGATTTGTGTGTAGAGTTTTGCAGTGACAGTTCAACAAATTTGACTCATGTGTCAAAACAGGGAATAGTGTTTATAGTTTAGTGAAATGGGTGTGCTTTTTGATAAATGGCATTATGGTTTTGAAATTTTAGTTCAAAAGCCTGGTTATAGTGTTTAAGCAATCGAGAAAAACTGTAATAGTAGTTACTAGAATGTTAATAATTCGTTACTCGTTTGTTCCTGTGTAATTATTCATTAATGAAGGAACAGTATTCTAAAGTGTTACCGAGGGATTATATCAACAATTAAATGTTTCACAAGGTGTGTAGGACAAAGCAACAAAATTATAAAAGATCATTAATTGACATGAAATATATTATACATCATTCATTCATATACATACATACATACATACATACATACATACATACATACATACATATATATATATATATATGTGTGAATATATGTATATGAATATATACGTATATATATATATACATATATATATTTTTTTTTTTTTTTTACTGACACAGACATCAATAATCAGCCTGTGAATCTCAACAATGGTGACAATTATAAAGCATGTTGCAGTGCATTCTGGGTGCCACCAATCAAAACTCATTCATGGCTCCCATCATACATTGCTGCATGAATAAATAATGAGCTTATGATCAGAGGTGATCTGTTTGTCACTATTGCTGAGATTCATACGCAAATTCTTGATGTCTGTGTGTGCCTACATAATACTTTTTTTTTACGCTTTTTTTTTTTTAATTGATTTGATCATATGGATTTCATTGAAAAGGCTAAAAATATTATGCTGTACAAGGACAGTGCTGCTATAATTAATAAAGCAAACCAAACTCAGAAATTAGGCTCTATATGGGTTCAGTGATTCAGGTTAAATGATTGTGAAATAATGGTTATGTTAAAATACAACCAACACCATCCAATCACCTTTTCTCGTTGTTCATCTAGCTGTTATAACTCAAGTACAGCAGCCAAACAAATTCTAAAGTAATTGATTTAAGGGAAAATTACGGTTTTCTCCTTCAGTGATTCTGCTTGTTAACATCAGGTGTCTTCAATGTTGGCAATAAAAAAATATTGTTTAAAAATGTTTTTTGTAAATTTGACTCATTTTAACCTGTTAACCGTTGCCAGTGCGCGGGAGCACTGAAGCGTTTTATATATATATATATATATATATATATATATATATATATATATATATATATATATATATATATATATATATATATATATATATATATATATAGTTCAAAGTTACTATCAGATTTAATTTTATACCTTGACAAACACTATACATCATTAAAAAGATATAAGACTCAAGTTTCAGTATTTGACCACTATTGTATTCTGAGAAACTTATAGCGACAGTTATTTCTTAATTTGTGTCAGGAGTTATGAAATGAAAAAATGAGTCGATACCTTTAATATGAATTATGCGCGTCAGTCGCTTTCATTCATAAAAAAAAACTCCCGTGCTGTCGTCATGACAGCGATTCACAAAACAACGTCCCTCAGGGCTTTAGCTCAAAAATGTGCAGATTTGGAGAAATATTGATATATTCTCATAGGTTTACATCAGATTTATATAGACAGGAATAATATTTATTGAATTTATACCCAAATGCGTCGATGTAATCATTATGAGCGCTTGGATACTCTGATACTGTGTTTTCAATTCATACCAATAGCCTGAGAGCGCTATATGCACAATAATAGTCCATATATGGAACATGAAGAAGAGCCATGATCATGTGACATTCCAGGACGTCACTGATACACAAAAAGCTAACAGGAGATTGCGCTGTAACATGCAGATAAAGATGTTTTGAAGACAATAAACATGATTGCAATGATATTTGAGTCACCTGTGTTTTTCAAGCCATGCCAGGTATTTCCATAATAATAGACTATATTTATAATGTAATGCTAATCGATATAGACTTTATCATTGTGCAGAACACTATACAATAGTATATTTTCTGTCTGTTTTTTTATCTAAAGCCAAATTAGATCACATAAGATTATTTAAAACACTCGACTTGCGTTATAAAGTAAGTTTGGAGCACAAACATGGTTTTAATCTCATAAATAGTCGTGTATTGATTGTGTGCTAAGCTAACATGCTAGCTAGCCCTAGGTGCACCTGCCACTAGCAGTTATACTTTTATGATTTTTTTTCTAAATAGGAATGCTTACTGAAATGTTTCTTTATTCAAGAAATGCATTTGATACAGTTTAAAATGTGAGGTGAACTTTGATAAAAGAAATTAGGGACTGAAACCCTTTGAATAGCCTGTGAATAGCCAGTCGTTAGGAACTATAATGCAGACAAAAGAAATGCATATTTAGAGCCATACAGATGGTGGACAACCAGAATGCCTATTACCGCCGAAACCAGCCGCATTTCAAAGTCGTTCCCGAAATGACCGCCAGGTGGCGCAAAGGGACATTGTGCAAAACAGCAGCAATTGCCATATTTTAAAATGTAAGTGGGTTAAATATAAAACCCTAAGCCTAATAGGCATATTTTTCATATATATAAATAGGCCTATTAGGCTACAACAGAAAAGAACCAAAGATAGAATCAATTTTACAGCTGAAAAAATAGAATCAAAAGTTAAAAATAGAGACGATATTAGGAGCAATGAGCTGAATTTTTACTATTCTATTGAGGAATTAGATAAACGAAGAGCTCTCGTGAGCGATACAATTGCACAGTAATTTATAGTGATTTCAAAAGCAGTCCTTAAAAAAAAAATTACATGAGTAGTGTGGCATAATTTTTGAGAGATTACGCGGAACACGTTTTAGTTAAGATCCTGGTTTCAATGCCCTTAATGTATATAGGCTAGGCTACTGCTTTAAAAAAATTTCACAACGCGTTTTGAGATTGTTTTAAATTAAACATTGAAGTTTAAAATGTAGTGTTTTGGCACACCAGGCCGAGTGGCGTTACGCATTGTTCAAAAATCAGGTTTTATTCTGGCATGTTAAATTGGCGTTAATATATATATATATATATATTTTTATTACTAGATTTAGATTTTAGGTTTCGTTAGATTTATTTTTCTCATAACAGCTAAAATAACTTAATATATGCCTTGTCTTCATATGATTTTTATCAATAAACTAGTGTTTTCTGACAGTGTCGACTGCAAAGATGAAGTTGACGATCGCCATATTTGTAGTGAACGCACCTAGAGAGAAATGCACAAAGACATAATCAGAGAGTAGCCTTTTTCTTTTTCGTTTTGAATTATTTCGTTTGAAGACATTTCAAGCTTTGTGTATTTGATGTATTTATCATGTCTGTGTGAGGCATACGTTGAGTTTCGTTAAGTTAGGAGGATGAGATGCGCTCCAGCTGACGTGCAATGCAAGTGACCTCGCGGGCGCCTCTATGATTAGTGTCTGTTTGCTTCTCTTACTTATTGAATCCAGACAATTGGGTAATGAAAAAATTATTAAAATTAAGATACAATTTATAGAAAACGAAATTCACTTTAAAAAAAAGGTTTTCTACTAAACAAAACTTAATGAAGTGGTCAAAATCATGTCTGACCCACTCCATATCATCTCTCGATATAATGCATCTTATCTTACTCGTGCTGTTCACTTTTCATATTCAACATAGATTGAAAAAACAACATTATAATATTTTAACAAATATGATACTAAATGAGATTATTTAATGGCTACAACAGTATAGGCCTATAGACTATATTTGTACAAATTGCTGCACGTTAATGTAATTAAATGAAACCTTGTAACGAATTCACACTGTAGGGTAGACTGTGTAAAGTTGAGACACCTTAAATAACTTGCGTTCGCAGCAAGCACAAGTTGTGATTTTTGCTGTGCACTTGCATATTAGTGTCAGCTGGGAAATATATAGACCAGACCTCTTGGAACTTTAATTGAATACATAGCGTTGGTAAAGCATACTGAAATTACATCCCTACAAATGTATTGGGCCCTACTGAAAATAAATGTATCGAATTTAAGCAAAGTAGCCTAAATGTTAAGACTGTAAGCCCTTTGCTTTTTTACGTATAGCCTAAAGGACTCTTATAGCCGACTTTGGGTTAATTTAATTTGTAGAGGATTTTTTTTAACTCAAACATTAACACTGAAATAAATTAAACTAAATTATTGTAATTTTTTGGCACACCACGACGAGTGGCGCTATGCATTGTTCTAAAGCCCGGTTTTATTCGCAGATGGGAGTTTTACTTACTCAAACATGTTCTGAGGGCAGAAAGGAAAATGATTGGTTTACAGCTTCAACCAATGAAACTGAAGCAAGGGCGGGGTTTAGACGTTTGAATTTGATGTGCGCTGCCGCTGCGGTCTGCGGAGGGATTCTTGAGGAATAGTCGGAATAACAGATGTTCGTGGGAGAGCGCATTTATTGCAAGGTAAGTGAATTTACTACTATATTTGGTTACAATTCAACATCCTCTAACGTTTACTAAGATAATAAGAGAACATTTAAAATGCACAGAACTAATATAATCGTCTAAATATCATATTGTATGCATTTTGATTTGGCTGTTTCATCAGTCGACCAAAACAAAGCTGCTTATGGGGTAGCTGGTGTTAAAACATGCTTTTCCAATGCTACCTCGCTGTCTGTTAAATTGATATGAGAGAACAGAACTCGTTCAAATTGTCCGCGATATCTCAACGCCAGTTAAAATGATACATCTCCCGCCTTAGCGATTCTCTCGAGTTCGATTCAAATCGCTGTTATTTTTAGTGTATTATGCGCTGCTCTCAGGGCAGGAGTACTCAATAGATTCAAATCGCTGTTATTTTAGTGTATTACGCGCTGCTCTCAGGGCAGGAGTACTCAATAGATTCAAATCGCTGTTATTTTTAGTGTATTACGCGCTGCTCTCAGGGCAGTAGTACTCAATAGATTCAAATCACTGTTATTTTAGTGTATTTCCCGCTGCTCTCAGGGCAGGAGCACTCAATTAATTCAAATTGCTGTTATTTTAGTGTATTACGCGCTGCTCTCAGGGCAGGAGTACTCAATAGATTCAAATTGCTGTTATTTTTAGTGTATTATGCGCTGCTCTCAGGGCAGGAGTACTCAATAGATTCAAATCACTGTTATTTTAGTGTATTATGCGCTGCTCTCAGGGCAGTAGTACTCAATAGATTCAAATCGCTGTTATTTTAGTGTATTACACGCTGCTCTCAGGGCAGGAGTCCTCAATAGATTCAAATTGCTGTTATTTTAGTGTATTATGCGCTGCTCTCAGGGCAGGAGTACTCAATAGATTCAAATCGCTGTTATTTTTACGCGCTGCTCTCAGGGCAGGAGTACTCAATAGATTCAATTCGCTGTTATTTTAGTGTATTATGCGCTGCTCTCAGGGTAGGAGTACTCAATAGATTCAAATCGCTGTTATTTTAGTGTATTACACGCTGCTCTCAGGGCAGGAGTACTCAATAGATTCAAATCGCTGTTATTTTAGTGTATTATGCGCTGCTCTCAGGGCAGGAGTACTCAATAGATTCAAATCGCTGTTATTTTAGTGTATTACACGCTGCTCTCAGGGCAGGAGTACTCAATAGATTCAAATCGCTGTTTTTAGTGTATTACGCGCTGCTCTCAGGGCAGGAGTACTCAATAGATTCAAATCACTGTTATTTTAGTGTATTATGCGCTGCTCTCAGGGCAGTAGTACTCAATAGATTCAAATCGCATTTATTTTAGTGTATTTCGCGCTGCTCTCAGGGCAGGAGCACTCAATTAATTCAAATTGCTGTTATTTTAGGTTATTACACGCTGCTTTCAGAGCAGGAGTACTCAATAGATTCAAATCACTGTTATTTTTGTGTATTACGTGCTGCTCTCAGGGCAGTATGACTTAATAGATTCAAATCGCTGTTTTTAGTGTATTACGCGCTGCTCTCAGGGCAGGAGTACTCAATAGATTCAAATCGCTGTTATTTTAGTGTATTACGCGCTGCTCTCAGGGCAGTAGTACTCAATTCAAATCACTGTTATTTTAGTGTATTATGCGCTGCTTTCAGAGCAGGAGTACTCAATAGATTCAAATTGCTGTTATTTTTAGTGTATTACGCGCTGCTCTCAGGGCAGGAGTACTCAATAGATTCGAATTGCTGTTATTTTTAGTGTATTATGCGCTGCTCTCAGGGCAGGAGTACTCAATAGATTCAAATCGCAGTTATTTTTAGTGTAATATGCGCTGCTCTCAGGGTAGTAGTACTCAATAGATTCAAATCACTGTTTTTTTAGTGTATTACACGCTGCTCTCAGGGCAGTAGTACTCAATAGATTCAAATCACTGTTATTTTAGTGTATTACACGCTGCTCTCAGGGCAGTAGTACTCAATAGATTCAAATCACTGTTATTTTTAGTGTATTCCGCGCTGCTCTCAGGGCAGGAGTACTCAATTAATTCAAATTGCTGTTATTTTAGTGTATTACACGCTGCTTTCAGAGCAGGAGTACTCAATAGATTCAAATTGCTGTTATTTTTAGTGTATTACGCGCTGCTCTCAGGGCAGGAGTACTCAATAGATTCAAATCGCTGTTATTTTTAGTGTATTATGCGCTGCTCTCAGGGCAGGAGTACTCAATTAATTCAAATTGCTGTTATTTTAGTGTATTACACGCTGCTTTCAGAGCAGGAGTACTCAATATATTGAAATTACTGTTATTTTTAGTGTGTTATGCGCTGCTCTCAGGGCAGGAGTACTCAATCGATTCAAATCGCAGTTATTTTTAGTGTAATATGCGCTGCTCTCAGGGCAGGAGTACTCAATCGATTCAAATCGCAGTTATTTTTAGTGTATTATGCGCTGCTCTCAGGGCAGGAGTACTCAATCGATTCAAATCGCAGTTATTTTTAGTGTATTTCGCGCTGCTCTCAGGGCAGGAGTACTCAATAGATTCAAATTGCTGTTATTTTTAGTGTATTTCGCGCTGCTCTCAGGGCAGGAGTACTCAATCGATTCAAATCGCAGTTATTTTTAGTGTAATATGCGCTGTTCTCAGGGCAGGAGTACTCAATCGATTCAAATCGCAGTTATTTTTAGTGTATTTCGCGCTGCTCTCAGGGCAGGAGTACTCAATAGATTCAAATTGCTGTTATTTTTAGTGTATTTCACGCTGCTCTCAGGGCAGGAGCACTCAATTAATTCAAATTGCTGTTATTTTAGTGTATTATGCGCTGCTCTCAGGGCAGGAGTACTCAATAGATTCAAATCGCTGTTATTTTAGTGTATTACGCGCTGCTCTCAGGGAGTACTCAATAGATTCAAATCGCTGTTATTTTAGTGTATGATGCGCTGCTCTCAGGGAGTACTCAATAGATTCAAATCGCTGTTATTTTTAGTGTATTATGCGCTGCTCTCAGGGCAGGAGTACTCAATAGATTCAAATCGCTGTTATTTTAGTGTATTACGCGCTGCTCTCAGGGCAGGAGTACTCAATAGATTCAAATTGCTGTTATTTTTAGTGTATTACGAGCTGCTCTCAGGGCAGGAGTACTCAATAGATTCAAATTGCTGTTATTTTTAGTGTATTACGCGCTGCTCTCAGGGCAGGAGTACTCAATAGATTCAAATTGCTGTTATTTTTAGTGTATTACGCGCTGCTCTCAGTGCAGGAGTACTCCGATTCAAATTGACTTCAACATGCACTAACTGTGATAAGCATGTGACAATATAACTGTGTCCTTAGTACTGTTTTGAGGGCATTAAATGTATTTTAGCTTAAAGATCTTAAGATTTTTACAAGTAATTTTATTTGTTTACATTGGTACCACGTTACAATAAGCTTTTATTAATGTCCCTCGCACCAAGTTTACTCCACAAAAGAAATAGTCCAGGAAATATTTTAAAATGAGGATGTTCATTGTGCAATATCCAAACCTGAAGCTTTCAGGTGAAATACATTTTACGTTTTTTTTTTTTTTTTTATGACTATCAGCTTACATTGAAACCAACATCTTTATGTAATTCATTTGCAGGAAGACCTACACTTCTGGAGAATTTAAGGAGGAACTGACAGACATTTGACCAGGCGACCCGTAGCGTTGGGCCTGGTTTAACAGGAAGCCCATTCAAGTTCAATGACACCCGTCTGAAAGAAAAATAATAAAGCAATTAAAAACCTCTTAGAATAATGATATGAGCTAGTTAAAAGTACAACGGTTTAATGATAGGCTACATCTTTGCTCTGCATTTTTTTGTGATATGTTTCTGTTTTATACATTTAATTCACTGGAAATGTTTTGTAATACTATAAAAAAGGAAAGTCATAATTATGCTTGAACTGATTATTTTGTTGCAAAATTGGACCAAAAGACAGTTCAATAAAAATATAATTAGTAAACTAGTTATTTACAATCAATTTTTGTTCAGTCACTAAATGAAATCAAAATTCCATACTTTTGTAAGGATGGGTTTCCTACAGGGGTTCAGGCTGCCGAATGACTACAGAAACGTTATCAGTAAGATGGTGGAAAACTAGATTTCTTGTCTATTACCACCCACTGCTACTTATATCAACAACGGAAATAAGTGTAGTTACAAGTTGTAACAACAGCTAAATATGTGGCAGATTGCTGCTATAGTGACGAATGACGATATTGTTTTGCAATAGGTAGCACTTCAAAGTCAATACCTAATCAAAACTAGTTGGCACATTATATGTAATTGAAAGGGTCTAATGACACTATTTATGGTTACACTTAAAGTTACAAAATAGATGTGATGATAAAAACTTATCCCATCCCAAAATACCATTAATTGAACCCCCCATATATGTAAAGTGTTACCTGAGAGATATAAAGAGAGGGAGAGGGTGTGGGTGTAGAAAGAGACAAATAAAGAGAGCCAGAGAATAAAAGGGACAGAGAAACTGTTATAATATTTGATGCCTTCCTTGACCATGTGTCTGTAACCCAAATGTGAGATGTTCAAATTGACTAATCAGATAATTACAATTTCCCCCATTGTAAAAGGTGTGACAATTTGTAGACCCCCGAAGTACACACATTTTGACACATTTAGCACCTCTGCCTTTAGGAATTCCAAATGGTACCCTGGAGTAAGAAAGGGGAATTGAAACAGTCAAAGAAAATGTTTTTGTTCATTTTTAAATATCTTTAATTATTTTCAATCTTACATTTTTCCACACAGACTTAAAATTGCAATCCTCTCTAGATTTTTCTTACCATATTAAACATTAATGATTCATAAAACATTATATTTTTGGTATAGAGTACAATCAGTACAAAAGTTTTCTGGAAGTGATAAGCACTTACAGGATGAGAAGAAACCTTAAATGCTTTATAACCTGTGTAGTTTGATGTTGCATGAGTTAAATGGTAGTCTGCTCCTTTATCTGTTGCTGGTAGAGGGGCAAATGCACATTAATTTAGTGATATTCAAAAGAGACTCGCTTATGATAAACACAAACAATCTCTAAATGATCACTGAACTTTTGCCATGAATTCAATCTGCTTTTGATTTTAAATTTATATTTTAGAAAAAGAATGGTGGGAAAAGTATGGAAACAAAAATATTTTTCCATACTTGGAAATTACTCAAATCAAATGCCAAACTTTTCCAAATTGCCTAGGAACCCTGAAATTAAGTGTCTTTGTTTCTCTGCAATACTCAGTGGAAAATTAAGGATTTGAACATAGATCCATATTTTGCAATCACATTTATGCATCACAAAGTCAACACTGAGATTGTGCGCTTGTATCAGGTGGAACCAAACGCTCTCCATCTTTGCATCCAGGCGTTAATCATAGACTGGGTAGCATCAGGCATCTTCAGTGTTGGCTCCTTTTATTCATCCAGTTTCTGCCAGCTCTTTCAGGTAACTGAAGAATGAGATAAAAGAACAAGTTAAAAATAGACCAAAAAGAAATGGTCTACTTATGTGACAACAAAACGATTAAAAATAATCAAATATACCCTTAAAAATGTGTAGGGCTATAGATTTACTAGACTATAAAACCAGCAAAAATATAAACAGAAAAAAAAAAGTATTTTGTACTGTATATTTTGGTATTGTGGGAGAACTTTGCTTTAGTTTTACGAAAGTGATGCCCTGAAGAATGCCCTGGGAGCTGACAGCCATGTTTACTGAATGTTTTTATGACTGATGGGTTTTTTTTTTTAGAATTAACAATGATTAGTTATAGAGAAAAATATAATTATTCTAGAACTGAGCTTAGTGTATCGAAAATTATTGCAGCACATAGTATCAATACTACTGTATATTCCTGCAATACAGGAATATTACAGGACTTCATTTCTAGGAAAATGCAAAGCAATCAGAATCTCTTGAGTAGGCTACTCCTTCCCTGACAGCATGGAGTACTGCGCTAAAATAACAGCAATTTTAATATATTGAGTACTGCCGTGAGAGCAGCGCGAAATACACAAAAATAACAGTGATTTGAATCTATTGAGTACTCCTGCCCTGAGAGCAGCGTGTAATACACTAAAATAACAGTGATTTGAATCTATTGAGTACTCCTGCCCTGAGAGCAGCGCATCATACACTAAAAATAACAGCGATTTGAATCTATTGAGTACTCCTGCTCTGAGAGCAGCGCGAAATACACTAAAATAACAGCGATTTGAATCTATTGAGTACTCCTGCCCTGAGAGCAGCGCGTAAAAATAATAGCGATTTGAATCTATTGAGTACTCCTGCCCTGAGAGCAGCGCATAATACACTAAAATAACAGCGATTTGAATCTATTGAGTACTCCTGCCCTGAGAGCAGCGCGTAAAAATAACAGCGATTTGAATCTGAGTACTCCTGCCCTGAGAGCAGCGCGTAAAAATAATAGCGATTTGAATCTATTGAGTACTCCTGCCCTCAGAGCAGCGCATAATACACTAAAATAACAGCGATTTGAATCTATTGAGTACTCCTGCCCTGAGAGCAGCGCATAATACACAAAAATAACAGCGATTTGAATCTATTGAGTACTCCTGCCCTGAGAGCAGCGCGAAATACACAAAAATAACAGCGATTTGAATCTATTGAGTACTCCTGCCCTGAGAGCAGCGCATCATACACTAAAAATAACAGCGATTTGAATCTATTGAGTACTCCTGCTCTGAGAGCAGCGCGTAATACACTAAAATAACAGCGATTTGAATCTATTGAGTACTCCTGCCCTGAGAGCAGCGCATCATACACTAAAATAACAGCGATTTGAATCTATTGAGTACTCCTGCCCTGAGAGCAGCGCATCATACACTAAAAATAACAGCGATTTGAATCTATTGAGTACTCCTGCTCTGAGAGCAGTGCGTAATACACTAAAATAACAGCGATTTGAATCTATTGAGTACTCCTGCCCTGAGAGCAGCGCGTAAAAATAACAGCGATTTGAATCTGAGTACTCCTGCCCTGAGAGCAGCGCGTAATACACTAAAATAACAGCGATTTGAATCTATTGAGTACTCCTGCCCTGAGAGCAGCGCATAATACACGAAAAATAACACAGATTTGAATCTATTGAGTACTCCTGCCCTGAGAGCAGCACGTAATACACTAAAAATAACAGCGATTTGAATCTATTGAGTACTCCTGCCCTGAGAGCAGCGCATCATACACTAAAATAACAGCGATTTGAATCTATTGAGTACTCCTGCCATGAGAGCAGGGCGTAATACACTAAAATAACAGCGATTTGAATCTATTGAGTACTCCTGCCCTGAGAGCAGCGCATCATACACTAAAAATAACAGCGATTTGAATCTATTGAGTACTCCTGCCCTGAGAGCAGCGCATCATACACTAAAATAACAGCGATTTGAATCTATTGAGTACTACTACCCTGAGAGCAGCGCGAAATACACTAAAATAACAGCGATTTGAATCTATTGAGTACTCCTGCCCTGAGAGCAGCGCATCATACACTAAAATAACAGCGATTTGAATCTATTGAGTACTCCTGCCCTGAGAGCAGCGCATCATACACTAAAAATAACAGCGATTTGAATCTATTGAGTACTCCTGCTCTGAGAGCAGCGCGTAATACACTAAAATAACAGCGATTTGAATCTATTGAGTACTCCTGCCCTGAGAGCAGCGCATAATACACTAAAAATAACACAGATTTGAATCTATTGAGTACACAAAAATAACAGCGATTTGAATCTATTGAGTACTCCTGCCCTGAGAGCAGCGCATCATACACTAAAAATAACAGCGATTTGAATCTATTGAGTACTCCTGCTCTGAAAGCAGCGTGTAATACACTAAAATAACAGCAATTTGAATTAATTGAGTGCTCCTGCCCTGAGAGCAGCGCGAAATACACAAAAATAACAACGATTTGAATCTATTGAGTACTCCTGCCCTGAGAGCAGTGCGAAATACACAAAAATAACAGCGATTTGAATCTATTGAGTACTCCTGCCCTGAGAGCAGCGCATAATACACTAAAAATAACAGCGATTTGAATCTATTGAGTACTCCTGCTCTGAGAGCAGCGCGTAATACACTAAAATAACAGCGATTTGAATCTATTGAGTACTCCTGCCCTGAGAGCTGCGCGTAATACACTAAAATAACAGCGATTTGAATCTATTGAGTACTCCTGCCCTGAGAGCAGCGCATAATACACTAAAAATAACACAGATTTGAATCTATTGAGTACTCCTGCCCTGAGAGCAGCGCGTAATACACTAAAAATAACAGCGATTTGAATCTATTGAGTACTCCTGCCCTGAGAGCAGCGCATCATACACTAAAATAACAGCGATTTGAATCTATTGAGTACTCCTGCCATGAGAGCAGCGCGTAATACACTAAAATAACAGCGATTTGAATCTATTGAGTACTCCTGCCCTGAGAGCAGCGCATAATACACTAAAAATAACAGTGATTTGAATCTATTGAGTACTCCTGCCCTGAGAGCAGCGCGTAAAAATAACAGCGATTTGAATCTATTGAGTACTCCTGCCCTGAGAGCAGCGCAATACACTAAAATAACAGCGATTTGAATCTATTGAGTACTCCTGCCCTGAGAGCAGCGCGTAATACACTAAAAATAACAGTGATTTGAATCTATTGAGTACTCCTGCCCTGAGAGCAGCGCATAATACACTAAAAATAACAGCGATTTGAATCGAGCTCGAGAGAAGCGCTAAGGCGGGAGATGTATCATTTTAACCGGCGTTGAAATATCGCTGAAAATTTGAACGAGTTCTGTTCTCTCATATCAATTTAACAGACAGCGAGGTACCATTGGAAAAGCATGTTTTACACCAGTTACCCCATAAGCAGCTTTGTTTTGGTCGACTGATGAAACAGTCAAATCAAAATGCATACAATATGATATTTAGACGATGATATTAGTTCTGTGCATTTTAAATGTTCGCTTATTATCTTAGTAAACGTTAGAGGATGTTGAATTGTAACCAAATATAATAGTAAATTCACTTACCTTGCAATAAATGCGCTCTCCCACGAACATCTGTCTTTTATTCCGACTATTCCTCAAGAATCCCTCCGCAGACCGCAGCGCACATCAAATTCAAACGTCTAAACCCCGCCCTTGCTTCAGTTTCATTGGTTGAAGCTGTAAACCAATCATTTTCCTTTCTGCCCTCAGAACATGTTTGAGTAAGTAAAACTCCCATCTGCGTTTTATTCTGGCATGTCGAATTCGACAAACGCGTTCATTTGAATGAAGAGCGCTTCTCGCTCGTGTGAGCGAACACACACTGGAACGTTAAGCCATGTCGCAAAGAGTGAATAGTGGCCGAGTGGTTGAACGTACGTTACGATCATTTAGATGACACGGGTTCGAATCCCGAACTAACTTGGACTACTGGTGTTTTTATATTAGCCTATTAATGTATTTTAGTCTATTGTTGATGCAGAGAGATTTGTCTTCTAAAACATAGTTTTTTGCTTATAGCCTATTTACAAAATAAAATCGCCATGCATTTCCATTTTACACTAAGGAACAAATATTATACAATGACTTTACTTCTGTAGCCTATAATATATATATATGACGTTTAAACGACAAACAATAAAATCAGAACCAGTATTCTGTTGCGTTCATGGTTCCAGTGGCAGTAATGCATCCACGGCTTTTCAAAATGTCTCAAAGCATTTTGAGATTGTTTTGAATGAAATATTGAAGTTTATAATAAAGTGTTTGGCACAACGAGTGGCAAACTCTTTGTTTTGTTTTGCAAACTGGGGGGGGGGGGGGGGGGGGGGGGGGGGTTGGAGAAGGCAATAGTTGCTTTATCGTGGGGGTGCAGGACAGAGGTGTTAATGTTCCGTCTTTCATATGGAGAGTGTCGGAGCCAGCCTGATGAGCAGGCAAAGGCTAGATTCTTTTAAGGATTAATCTCAAAATCTCCAAAAGTCCATAGCCTATGTACAGTAGGCCCTATATCTTATTAAATTATATATTGTAGTTTTATTGATTGTATTTAAAGGTTTTCCACAAACAATTTCAATTAAGCAGATACATTGCTCTTTAATTCGCAACCCACCTCGTTTTATTGTGAGGTAAATTCAGCAAGGCATGTTGTATCTTTGAAGGAACAAAAGCTAGTTTTTTCTTTCGTGATTTGTGTGGATGACACACAGCGACATATACTGTATTATCAGCTGTATGGTGTTTTTTACGCTGAAATGCTTATTTTCGAGAAAGACCCGCCGCGCGCAGTGAGGGAGACCAAACTTACTAAAAAAATATCCAGCGCGAGAGAGGCAAAGAAAAACGCCTGTTCTTAATTTATGTTGCTTTGAACTTTTTTCGTTTTGTACCGTTTTAATTTTTTAATTTAGCTGCAATTTCTTTGACCATAGAAATTTAAAATGTTGCAAGAATAGGCCTAAGATTCTGTGTTTCTTATTTTGCATCACAAAGGGAATAAACTCTATCGATGCAACCCTGTTTAAATAAATAAACTGTCCTGACACTTTATTCATATCTTAAAATGTGCGATGGGTTTTCAAACTTAATTAATTTTCTTTTTCTTTTACATTTTCAATACTGTATTGAAAGTATTTTTCTGATTTGTTCGATCTGTTTTGAAAATGTCTTCCATTGATATGGCCGGGTATCACTGTCAGTCATCTCAATCTCGTGAATGATTCACACACACACAAAAAATAATTTAGCAGATTAAAGACGAGCTTCATCATCTTAATTTTCTGGTGCAATCGGCTTACAGTCTTCCTTCATCAGATGTGTCGTCTTTGCAGCGGGAATGTAGCAAATTTATGTTGTAATGTACAATTGATAATTAAACAAGATGATTGACTTTAATAAACAGATAGCCTACATATTTAAGCATCAAGAACGGAAAAACATAAACACTGTCGGCTACACTGAGATTCGATCTCAGATCGTTTGAAGCTCCGAGAGGCTATTGTTAATGCTTTGACCACAGAGCTATACCGTCTGAATAGCCAACATCTACTATTTTCTCTGTTTTAAAAGTTTGTAACATGTAAGGCTATTTAGTTCTGAATATAACAAAGAATGCTTAAACCGACTACATCGGTTAGGAGCTGCAAGTCCTGAAAATGTTTTAATTTCACGGTAAATTATTTTAATTTATTTCACTGATATGTGTCAGTTAATAAATCAACAAACACATTAAAATAACACGAAGAAAATGACAAGTAACCTATTGACATAGCCTTTCTAAATTAAAGAAAAACTGGGCACACAATGTTAACGTGTGTCTACTTTGTTTAAATTTAATGAATTTGAATTCGTTTAACCACAATATTTATCTTGAATTTATCTGTGACCTCAGCTCAGATTACTGCCGCGGCAGATTACGTCATAAAGAGAATAAACTGACACTTTTCAAAGTCTGTGATTACAGCGCCACTCAGCGGTAAAAGGCAGCAAATACACATCCCAATTTTGCCGCCGCGGGAACGGCGGCGATAAAAGTCTCATTCTGGTTGTCCACCATCTGTAACCAGGCTGGAGAGGTGTGAATGTGTGCAGGGGGAGACTGAGACTGAATGGGGCTCGTTAGGTAATAGCCAATTATTATTATTATTGTGGACACTAACCCTCTGGGGTCTAGGGTGTTTTGGGGTCCTTGAGATGTTCTGACATGCCCTGACATTTGTGCTTTTTTCAGTTGCTTATAAACATATTAATGGCAAAAAAAAAATTACACACTATTTAGCACAAACAGGGCTACCATAATATGTGAGCAACAAGAATGTACATGTCTGCATTTTTGAGAGAATAATGTTTATGCATGGTTATTGAAAAAACTAAAAACTAAAGTTTCTGAAATAAGGCCATAAAAAACATTCTAAATATGTGCCAATAAGACTTTTGTCTAATGGATGTCATCACCTAGTGTTTTTTCTTCAAAATGATGTGAAAATCACCCTGCCTTATCATTCACATAACACAATACATTGATTTGAATTTTGCAAAGCACTTTCTGTTTGGAAAGGCAATATGCGGAGTGGGCATCAACGATCATGCATATTTAGTGGTTCACACCTTAAGAGACAATGGGGCCTGCATACTTAATTAGCCATTCATTCAGGTGAGTCACTGAGCCACAAGAATGCAAGAGCAACAGTTGGAAGCATCTCAATTCTTTTTTATTTTTCCACATATTGTGCTTGCAAATTTGGCCTATAATATCCAAGGAAAACATGTCTAGTAATTGTGCAGTTAATTCTCATACTGTATTTTCAGTTTTGGAATATTTATCCTCTCCCCAAATTTGTCACTAATAAAACACAATAAAAATTATTTAAAGGCCGTGTTGCAGGTTTTTTTTTTTTCATCGAATTTGTGCTATTTACTTGTTGGTAATAAACATTTAAACTGTTATCCATTGTATTTTATGTCGTTGGGTATCACAAAGCGGAATATAATACGAAAAAGTAGAGCAGTTTGCAACGACTCTCCTTTCCCCCACAATGTCATTACGTCACGTTGGGGAGAGAATTTACCAAAGCCCGCGGCCCGCATTGAGAGTGACTAGAGAGACGAGTAGCAGACGAGAGTATTCAGATAACGTTAGCGCAGATTATAGATAAATAAATAGATATAGATAGACAGACAGATAAATAGATAGATAGATAGGCTAGTATAGAGAGATAGGCAGACAGCCAGATAGCATAACGTTAGCAATAGCATAGATAGCTAGCAACTAGATAGATAAATATATAGAAATATATAACGTTAGGTAGATTGACAATGGTGAACTACTGTTTGTGCTGGGTGTAAAAACTCTTGATGCTGAGTGAGGCACGTCACATCTGGTGTGGGGTGAGCTCCTCGACCAGCGACCAAAACACACTCACTTCCCTACAGCACAAGCTTTCCAACGCAGTTTCCATGGGACGGCACCACTCACACAAGCACCTGCTAAACACAGCGACAGACACGCGGCGGCTACGTTTGCAACAACATTTTCACCGGAGGAAGAGATAAACGCTTAGAAACACCCATATAGCTAGCATGATGCCTATTTGATTCTATTTGTAGATGAAAAGAAAAAAAAAGTGTCGTTATTGTGCACTGCTGCTCGTAGACTATACCTCCAGTGCTCATTGCTGCGTTGTTAAATGATAGCAACTCACCAGAACACTTCACCAACTCTCCACTCATTCTCCTCGGACCATGCATTTAATTATTAAGTATTTACGACATTGTGGTGGCGTTTAATTGCGTTCAACTCGTAAATATGATCTATACGAGATGACTTTGAACGCACCATAATACTAGGCTGAGGCTAGCTTTCCTCCACTTCTCCCCAACGTGACGTCATCACCGAGTTGCGTAAAAAAACCGTTAATACCAAAAACGTAAAAAACTGGTTTTTAAGGCCATTTTTGGGACATTTTAAAAATGATATACATATCTTGAGTGATTTATGTACCCATTAATCGACAGTGGTTGTTAACCTGCAACATGGCCTTTAAAGAAAAGGCTTATATTTACCTTTTAATAGTTTGTTTACATCTACCTTGTAAATATATTTTTGTATTAAAAAAGTTAACATTACAACAACAATTCAAATGTAATCTTTCTTTGTAAAAACTAAAGTATACATTTTATCATACATATTTCAAAGTTAAGGATTTGATTGATTATTTGATTACTTTATTTTTGACAAAACATACTATATTTAACATGAGCAAATATTGGCAAACAAAAGCTTATTTGAGGTGGCAGATATTTTACAGTAAAACTGTATAATCTATCCAAAACTAATCAACGAAATGTTGTCTTTCATATGTCTGTAACATAGGTCTTTCATTTTTATTATAAGAAATATAAATGTTAATTTGCAGTTTAATACGTTGCTTATACAAATAAATTTTATTTCAACATATTTCAGTCGATTTTTACTCAGTATAGCAATACAGTTTGCTAAAACCGAAACATTCATTCACAAACAGAAACGCCTGACTGTAACGTTGTTTTTATGAAATATTAGGGCATATAAATGTTAATTTCAGTTTAATACGTTGCTTATACAAATAGCCTACATTTTATTTCAACATATTTCTGTCGATTTTTACTCAACTCAGTATAGCAATACAGTTTGCTAAAACATCATCATTCATTCACACAGAGACGCAATTTAAATTTAAACTGTCATTTTGCGAGCTGTGATAAACAGCGGCATCTCTGCGGCTGCCGTTAATTCATTCACAGAAACGCGATTAACTTGAGAAGGAAAAAAAAACTTACTACATATTCGGATCCTCTCTCCTGCAATACCCGCACTCTGAGGTAGATTTTCCATTATTATTATTCCTCACAGCGCTGCCAGATGGTGTAAACAGTAGGCTACAATGATATGATTAAACTTGTGTTTTCTCGAGCTGATATGGGGGTGTTCACAGGTTTGCTTGGATTGCCTCAGTAATTTGCGTTTGAATAGCAAGCGCTCTCCGTGGGCGGAGTCACATTACATTTGAATTAGCTCTAATGAGCTCGACTGGAATCGCTCTATGGAAGTAAAATAATGTCAAATGTTTTTGAAATAAAAAGCCTGTTGAATTGCACTACTTGAAAAAAAAATAGGCATTGCATTAACCATGCTTGCATTTTAATGCATTGTATTTTTAGGGCTTGCATTTTTATGGGCTGAAATTCAACATAGTTGAATATTTAAGCTGTGAATATTTCAATTAAAAACATTTCAAACACATTTTCATTATTAAAAAATCAATAACCCATATTAACCTTTCATATTTCACTTCAAAATATTCAAACTGTTTAAAAATACAACCTATAATATTCAACAGGCAATTTTCGGTCCATTTTATTTCGCTTTGCAAAATTCGCTTCCACAAATTCAGTGGTTCAAATTCGACAGTAAATTTAACGGAACTGCAGGAAAAGCAATAGACTACCGAGATACTCTCCATCTGCTGTTAGTAACCTCACCAGCAGGGGGTGCAAAAGCGCGTGTTGTTGACGAAGACAGAGCAACAGTTAGAGCAAGCCATTCATTCATAAAATGAAAATGAGCTGTGTCAGTATGCGGAAAAGATGATAAAGACACAAAAGCTGTGTTTATGTTTCATTCAATAACTTGTTACTTTCCCTGTGTAGCATGTCATCAGCTTTCTCTACATGAACAGGATTATAATCAAATGCTATTGAAGTTAAAAACGTACATACCAAAGTAGTATACACTTTAGAGACGGTCCCTAAATGTGCGAATGTCCAACGTCAATGCCAGTCTATCACTGGGAAACGCTCAGCATTAAACTTTGCGCGTTATTCTGAGTCAATCTGCTTGCCTGCGAGTTTGGTCTTTTATATCACTGTAATTAGTCCATTAAGCTATACGTTAAGCGTTTTATATGTCCAGCAGGGGAATCCTGAAGTATTGAGGGAAACCCTAATAGCCTGCATGCAGCACATCGCCACAATATAAAGTTAAGGCAACTAAACAACCAAGAGAAATATATGTCAATCTCAAAAATGTAATATTGGATCTGTATATCCGCATCGGGGAATAACATTATAATCTTGTTCACGGTAGAGAAAGATGCTTGTAGGCTACACAGGGAGAGTAACCGTGAAGACACTGAATTTAACATAAAACCGCCGTCATAATAATCACAAATACACTTGCATTGCTGTTAAATGAGTTTTATGAATGAATGGCTTGCTCTAACTGTTGCTGGTCTTCGTCAACAACACGCGCTTTTGCACCCCCTGCTGGTGAGGTCGACTAACAGCAGATGGAGAGTATCTCGGTAGTCTATTGCTTTTCCTGCAGTTCCGTTGAATTTACTGTCGAATTTGAACCACTGAATTTGTGGAAGCGAATTTTGCAAAGCGAAATAAAATGGACCGAAAATTGCCTGTTGAATATTATAGGTTGTATTTTTAAACAGTTTGAATATTTTGGAAGTGAAATATGAAAGGTGAATATGGATTATTGAATTTTTAATAATGAAAATGTGTTTGAAATGTTTTTAATTGAAATATTCACAGCTTAAATATTCAACCATGCTGAATTTCAGCCCATAAAAATGCAAGCCCTAAAAATACAATGCATTAAAATACAAGCATGATTAATGCAATGCCTATTTTTTTCAAGTAGTGCAATTCAACAGGCTTTTTGTTTCAAAAACATTTGACATTATTTTACTTCCATATCGCTCTCTTTTAATACAGATTTCACAAGATGAGAATATTTGTTTTTTATATAAATTACCTCATTTAAAAGAATAGTATTCAAGCTTCATGCCTGTGTGTCTGTATGCCTGTTTGACTGAGTATTCGCTGAGTTACAGTTCATTTTCGGACGCGTTTCAGAATGGTCTTCACTGACAGAGAGAAGGCAGAACTCGCATCACGTTTATTTTTCTTTATTTGGCAAAAAGCACAACACTTTGTTTTTATTGTGAGTATACACAAAAATAATACACATTTAACAGAATCGATTGATGTATGAAACTTGCTTGTAATATCAAAGTCCACAGAGCAAAATTAATTTCTTTTGAACTGAACTGAAAAAAAGCGAGCTGGTATCGCCGGCGATACCGTCGACCCCAGGGGGCCAAAGGGAGTGCATACACATGGCTACAATTCATGAGAGAATATTTAACTATATAATAACTGTTGAACATCTACATTGTTATGAAGCATATTATACTGAAAATAACTAATAACAGTTAAGTTTGAAAAGTTTTGCACAAAATAAAACAGACTTTTTCATCCAATAGGCCTGCAGTACTTGCTTATGGTATGTGGGACCAGGGGCCTCATTTATAAACGTTGCGTACTCACAAAAGAAGGCGTACCCCGCTCTCTACGCAATAATTGGTATTTATAAAAAGCAAACTTGATGGGAAAATGTGCGGTCCTTCACGCAAACTCTGACCCAGGCGTACACACAAAAACAGGTGAAATGAGAAATGGCGACACCGTCGGCAGATGGAAGAAACACGTGAAAGTGTGTGAAACTGTAGACCGTTGTGTAAAAGAAATGGCAATACTGCCTCTCATAAATAACATGAAGACTTCACAAAGCAAGTCTTACAATTAACAGCCTACACGAACACCCGTTTGATCGATCTGCAGTGTAAAACAAACAAAATCAAACGAAGATTACAACAGAAATGCAAATTAACACATATTTGCAAAAAGAAAAGTGAAATATGTTCTGCAATAATATTGGCATGTTATGCAATTCATCCTCATAACACATCTGTAGCTTGTCAGATGCAATCAAATGGATGCTAATAAAATGCCATGATGCAATCACAATGCGTAATGACGCACAATGGCTGATCTTGCGCTTCACGCTTGCGCGTGAGTGAAGTTACGTTTCTTGGTTTTCCTCACTGTGTTTGCCATGATTTCGCAATCGATGAATATTAACTTGTGGGCGTTTCACGGACTATTTATGGGCAACTATGGGCGTGACATGAAGCTGTAAAAGCTGCGCTACATTTAGAATTGATTGTGATTTATTAAGGGAAAACTGCGTAGGATTTGTGTGCGCACGGTTTAATAAATCCGAATATTTCTGTGCGTACGCACGTCCTATGTTTCATCCGTTCACAAACCAGTTTGTTAAATGCTAATTCATACTTATCCGACAAACACATACAAACGTCTGTTTAATAACACCAGTGCAGTGAACTTGGAATGTTCTTGGTTGTTGTCGTTTATGTGATCAGTGTAAATTATTCTTTGATTATGGCTTTTATGTATTGTTTATCTACATGCTTGTTTATCTACAGGCATGCTAAACATGGTTTTGTGTTTGATTTGGCTACTGTTGTAAAGCCAATGTTTAGTGTTCGTATTGGGTTAATAGTTCTGGCGACAGATATTTAGCTACAATCTAAAAATACAAAAGTAACAGTGTCATATAGCGATCACAATAGATCTGCTGTCTTAAAAAAAACATACCATTCTGAAACGTCCTTTAACAGCCGTTCTTGAACAGCTTCTGCTCGATCCTCTCCACTAACATTCTCTGGGTCTGATTCGGGCTCAAATTGGTATGGCAATATTGACGCCGTTGTTTACTGAAGCACAAACTACCGGTAAGGGTAAGGGGCGTGCTGTTTCCGAACAACGTGCACTTGGCGGTTAGCGAATCACAACACACTGGGCCAGCTAACCAATCTGAGCCCATTGCTCAGTTTTTGTAAAAATAGGCTAACGACTCTCTGTTGCACAGTAGAGAGATTACCGTATGGACAGGAGGAGAAGCTTGCGCGCAATCGGGGGGACTTCGAGGCAAAATGACAAAAGTAATTAATCAGAATACTTAGCAAAAGTGCTCCTGTTCCTAGCTCATGGACACCTCCTACTCACACTCTCCGTCTCTGCAAGTTTCGGAAGGGAATGATTCAGATTTCTCTTGGCACAGCTACTAGAAGGTTGCTCACGTCACATCTACGCCGTCAAGCTCAGTTTGAGTCTGCGCAGTACGCTCGACCATCAGAAAGTGAGAGCTTCTAATTGTCTTTTCTCCATTGAAACCTATGGGGTTGCTGTGTCCAGTTTATATACTGTCTATGGTTTTTACTAGGAAAGACAGAGCAGTGTAGAATAATGGTTAAATATGTGAAAAATAATGCATTTTTTTAAAAACGAAGCATGAACGCATGTTACAGTGCACCCCACAAACACAATAAAGCCTTCGAAAAAATGTGTTTTACCACCCCTTTAATTTTAATTTTTGTATTTAAAAAAAAAAATCAAAAGTTTTTTTTTTATATATACCCGTTTCTGAAAGGAAAATCAAATGACCAAAAGATAAACGGACCAGTTTGGTATGTTTGTTTATTTATTTATTTATTTATTTATTTATTTATTTATTTATTTATTTATTTATTTATTTATTTATTTATTTATTTATTTTTTGATGATTCGTTTTAGAAAAAAAAAATCTATTTTTCTACAATTTTATTTCATGAAAAAAGTGGGTCTAGAAACTATTGTCACATTCTGTTGGTGTTTATTTTCATTTCCATGGACTTTCTGTTTCCTTTTGTTGTAAAGTTTTCTTTCATCGAAGCAGAGACCAGGAGACAGTCGGGATCGCGTTCAACAGAAGTTGTTCTTTATTGAGAACTCCACTGTACGCGGGGTAGGGTGTGTTCCTACTTCATTTGCATGCTTTGTTCAGAGTCTCCACCTCTATGTAATCCCTCCCCCTTGGAATGTATATAACTACAATGCATACTGTATTAGAGTTAGATTATGTTGGATTCCTGCAGCGACGTACAGCGGAGTTCTCAATAAAGAATAACTTCTGTTGAACGCGATCCCAACGTCTCCTGGTCTCTGCTTTGAAGGAAGAAAACTTTACAACAGATGGTGCTGTGACCCGGATGGAGAAAAAGGAAACTCTAAGAACTGAATCTTGAAACTTCAAGCTTTCCAGCTTCCTCCAGATTGAAAACTCCATGCTCAAAGATCTCAACAAAGCTGACTGAGTCCCAGACTGAATCTTGAAACTTCAAGCTCAAAGATCTCAACAAAGCTGACTGAGTTCCAGACGAATGTTTTCTGTACAACCAACGATTCGGTGAGTTTCACTCCATTCAAAGAACCAATGCAGACCAGTACAAATGTTTTCCTCTGCGCTGTTCAGAGAAGTAGTTAACAAACAGCTGTAGAGTTTGGTTAACTAAAGATAAGCCTCTAAAAAGTTTTTCTTTTAGAGATGAAATTGATCCTCTGTTGTTGGCAGGGAAGATTAACAGTTACATGTTAATATTGTTTGTACGCTATTATTCTTTGTAAGCTAGAGAAGATTTAGCCTCATGTGCTAATAAGATTGTACCCTCTGTTTGCAAGACAGTAGAGAGAAGGTTTTTTTTGTGTGTGTGTGTGTGTTTGTTTGTGGTAACAGAAAGTCACAAAATGGTTAGAAGGAATGCTAGGCTGATTTCCACAACGGAGAAAGGTGGATTAGCTAGCCCGTTATGGACAGACAATGAGTTTAAGTCCTTGTTAGGAGAATGCATGGACTCAATCGTGACTGAGGAAGTCAGATTGAATTTAACAAAGAAATTTGGCATTGATGTAGTCAAAGTTTGGTCAATTGAAGATTGTAAGACGGTACTAGGAGCAAGTATTCGCAAGAACGATATGAAAGCCATTATCTGTTGTCACCGAGAATTTAGCTTATCCATTGCACAAGAACAAGCTCGTTGTATTGCTACGTTAAACGATCAGAACAAACATTTGCAAATTGCAGACTCACATGTCCTGTCTCAAGACAAAGGTGGGCCATAACCAAGCCTCAACCAAATGTGATTTAGAAGACCAACAGTCAGATGAAAGCTATCCTGATTTGCAGTCTTTTGATAGTATAGAGGACAATGTCAATGCAGATGTAAATGCAGTTGAAGTGTGCGTAGCTAGACAAAAGCCTCAGGGAAAAGGTGTTGATACAGTTTCATTTGCAACCCCCATATTGCAGCCACAAGCAGTCAAAACATCTTTAGGTCCGAAAGATATTGAGAGAATTGCTGAAAGTTTGCCATCAGTGCAAAGAAATTTTTCTGAGTTTAGGAGAACATTGTTCAGTAAAATGCATCTTTACGACATGTCGTTGCCGGAAGTTACACAGCTGATGTCACAAATTCTAACTGAATCAGAATTCAACAATTTTGAGTCTGCTGTTACTTCCAAACTGCAACATGTCAGTAAAGGCAATTTGAGAGAAGGTGTTTTGAAGATCCTAAAGAATATCTTAGGACCGAAAATCGATTGGTCAAGAGTTACTAGCTGTGTACAAGAGAAAGAACAGCCTTGCCATTCCTAAATATTATGTGGGCTAAAATAACTCTCAGAAGTAACCTAGAAAGTTTAGCTATTTGGGAAAGAGACTCTGATGTCAAGGCAAGAGTAAAAATTGCAGCAGCATCCTTTAAGGTCAATTCAGAGAAACAGAAACGCAAAAGTCCTAGAGAAGCCAGTTGTTCTTACTGTGGCAAGCACGGACATTTTGGAAATGAGTGTAGGAAAAGCAAAAAGAACTTTAAAGATGTAAATAAGGTTACTCAGCTTTTGCTTAGCCTGTTTGATATTCTGAAGCAGCCCCTCCCCTCCTCGTTAAACTCGTGGGGCAACTTGATACAGTGTTAACCATTTAGGCTGTGAGCGCTTAATTTCCCCAGTAACTCACAACAAAGATGAAAGACTTATTTTTGTTTAATAGAACAAAAGGAAAGTGACTGTCTCAGCCTTTGTTTGGGGGACATTCAGTATACTCACAGCCTTAAAATGTTATACCACAGAATATTGCAGTTAGACAACCATCCTCTGTTAATGATGTTTATTAGGACTAATGTTTCACTGGAGAATGGAAATGTGCCAATTTTTCTCACACACTGTACAGTGTGCACACAACAGGGACAGAATAGGACACACAGACCAGGGCAGAGCCCATGGAAGAACCGATGTGCAACAAGCCTTGGGGGTCAGCCATGTGGTGAAGATTTCCTCATCCCCCCTCTTATCCCCACCTCACTGGTCCATAGGTGTCAAATCAATTAAGAAATAGGGAAAGAATGAAACAACCGCAGCAGACGCTACAACCCTAGTGTTTAAACAAATACTGCTACAACCCTAGTGTTTGGACAAATACTGCTCTGTCGTCTTTTGTTTTCTTTTGTCCTCTGTGCAGATAAACACTTGATGGCTGTTCCAAAAATCCATATGCAACGACGTCTCACCTGCATATGAAGCCACAACCTCAAGAAGACAACTACACCCACTGCTGAACGAGCCAATCACAAAAGAAAAAGAAGAAAAAATACACAACGCAGAGATACAAAACCTTCAGTCATCCATCGATGTGATCAAGACTACAAGCCTGCACCATTATCGGCCCTGAGTGCTGGACCGGGTTAATGGATCCAACAGAGAACTTGAACAAAATTCAACAAGACATTTTTGATCTTTCAACAAAATTACACCAGATGACTGAAGACAATTCTTCATGGTTCGGAAAGTTGATAGGTAAACCCTGGCTGTGGATTAAAGAAATAGCAATGCTGCTGTTATTTCTCCTACTGGCGTTCACTTATGCGTCCACAGTATTAATTGTTTCCTTCAACAAATGACTCACACCTCGCACTAGAAAATAACTGGTCCAACCATAAAATAATATTACCCGTAAGATTTCACGGACCCTAAGTGCATGTTTGTTTCTGTGTCAACATGCAATTACAGATGAACAACACAGAGCAAGTTATATGTGCCTGTAACTTACACCAGTTACAAGAATGAACTTTTAAGTGTCTACATTTTTATTTTTGTGAGAGTTATTAGAACTCTCAAAGGGGGAAGTGTTGTATTACATATTTATTAAATGTTTAATTTAGTTTTTCCACTGCAATAGTATATAAACTGATAAAGTTTATAGACTGATTTATTGAGTCTCCAACAAGAGTCTCCTTTTCTGCCAGACCTGTTTTCTCTATTGTGTTTTAAATGAGTCAGGTCACTTGATTCTCACCTTTCGGAGCCCAGACGTTGAATCGTTAGGTTGATTGACTTTCACCTTTTGTCTTTAATGGCTCTGGGATGGCTCTTGGAATTGGAGTTCCAGGCCAGTATCAGCGTTTGAAGACAACACTTTGTTCTAGTTTTCCACCAGTTTTTAGTTACCATGGACACTCTTACAATCAATACACCTGTTTGTCATTTAGTTAATTATTACTGTATATTTAAGTTTCTCTTTAGTTCTCATTCTCTGTCGGTATTGGTTGTGTGTTACACGCTGTCATGTTGCCTTCTCATCAGTGGATTTACCTGTGGTTATTTTGTTTAAATAAATACTCTTTTGTAATTACATCCTTTTTTGACTTACTTCTTCATCCGTGGACTAGACTGTTGCAACTATTTACTTTATTTTTTCCACCAATACTCTTTTATAATCCTGTGTTATTTGTTTCATAGTTCTGTAAAAGCATACAGTAATAATATATATATATATATATATATTTTTTTTTTTTTGTTCTCACTCTCTCTTTTCTGTTTTTTTTTTTTTTGTGCTAAACGTGACAGATCTTTACTAAGATTTTATATTAAGATAACATTGATAAAAGAAGATAATGGCTTGGATTACAAATGTAACCATGGTTCCCTGGGAAGGGGAATGAGCAGTTAATCCACGGATCACATGTGTGCCGAACCGCGGGGCAGCTGGTCCATACGGATAACGGATCAACTGCAATGTATGTGTATAATGCATTTCATCACCACAAATTACAAAGTAAAAATCCGACTCTGTCAAAAAAGGCGCAGTGCTTTCTGCAATTGGGTCGGGTCATGTTCGCACCTTAAACGAACCACACCAGAGTTCCTTTGGAATTGGACCGAGACCAGCTCTTTAGCTGGGTCTCGGTACGAGTGCGATTGCTGTATTCACACCTGCCCAAAAGATCCGCACCAAGAGGGGAAATGAACTTGAGTTTGATTCAATCGAACCAAACAAGACAGGTGTGAATACACCCTTAGAAAATTATAAGTTATATCATAAATCACATTATATGATTGATTAGGGATGGAACTCAATTTTAGGACACTTAGACATGTCATACATGCAGCATTTTTAGCATATTACATTTTTTTTTTGCATCAAACAAATCACAGAAACGCGCCGGCGTGTTTTGCTGGATTTTCTTCACATTATAGCACTATAAACTTAAATTACTCCGTCATTTATGGTCATACAGAAAAATGAAATATAAAAAAAGAATCTGTGATATTTCTACTTTTGTATGTGTCCACTTACAATCAAATCAAAACATTGTGCTTTTGTAAAATAAAGAAAATAAACAGGGTGTGCGTTCTGCCTCTCCGTCGCGGTCAACTTTTTTTTCTTGAGCACGTCTATAAACTGAAACAAAACTCAGCGAATACTTGTCACACACTTATTAGCCATCTTTATAAACATTTAAGTGTGTACTTTTAAATGATCGGATTCAAACTGAAAACAAATATTTTCTGTTTAAGTAATTTGTATAAAACCAACAAGATGTCCAACTTCTTGAATGTATCATATTTTGGATCGCGATCGCGTTTGACAAGCAAAACGCACCAAACGGCTTCATGTTTTTACTATTATCTCATTTCATATCATCATAACGAATGGAAACATTTGAAGTAACATGATAATCAATATATTTTTCTCTAGCTTAGTTGTTACTGAAATCTTTTGGAAGATTTATAGGCTGCTATAGGTTATTGTTATTATTATTTTTCTTTATGCAGCACTGCACATAGCCTATGCCTACAAGGCACAACAAACCTGGTGTTCATTATATTATATACTGTTGGAAATATGTGTGTGTGTGTGTGTGTGTGTGTGTGTGTGTGTGTGTGTGTGTGTTCTGTGAATTTTAAAAAGCAATTTTAACCAGAGAAATCTAAAATTTATTCACAAAATCGTGCAGGCATTTCTCTTGATATCAGTATGTTCACTTTTTTTTTTTTTTTTTCAGGGCCCAGATGTCACTGAGTCCTGCTGACTTCAACATTCACATGAGTCTCTGTACATGAACATGGTAAAGTGAAAATCAAACACCTTGGAAATGAAAGGTATGTACAATGTTTTTAGGAATGGCACAAAGGTCTCTGTCTTTGGATCATTGTTTTCAATGAGTGCTTTTTTGTGATTTGTTGTGTATCTTTGGATTATGTTGTGTTGTAAATAAATCCAAACAATCTAAAAGCCATTCTTTTTTAAATCTCCTCATTCTTTGTGTAAGGTTGCCCAGAATGACAGGGCCTGATAGCTCCTAATAGGGCCATTAGGGGAGGGTCTTTTTTAGGTGTGCTCCCGCATAAAGCGATACTTGGTTACTCACGTAACCTCGGTTCTCTTACGAGAGGTTCTCTCGTATTGCGTAAGGAACTTACGCTACGGGAAAAGTCATCTTTTCTCGAGATACTGAAGCCAAAAAATTATCCTTAATTTTCCATAATTTGTCAACGCAGTGCAGCAGGCGGCACAGCAGAGCTAGAGCAGGCAATACTGCGTGCTCATTGGCTGCCGCGCGGCAACTGCTTAAGCCTACCAGTGAGCCCCGCGTGACGTCACGCCCAATCAGGGTGCGCGCGCCCTCGCGCGTCACAGCCCGCCAGAAGGGGCGGCGTCAGAGCGTATAAAAACAGGGCTCGGAGGCTTAATTCTCTGGTTTCTGTCGAATGAAGCGACATGAGCTCGAGGCGCAAGCACGGCAGGGAACGCAATACTCGTTCCCTCTCTAGAGAGAACCGAGGTTACGTGAGTAACCAAGTATCGTTCTCTTACGAGAGGTTCTCTCGTATTGCGTAAGGAACTTACGCTACGGGAACCCTTTGTCAACGCCGTGCGCGCCATGCATCCACACACAACTCCAGGGGGAGGGGACCCGGGGAGTGAAGAGTGGGGAGAGAGGTGGCCAGCAATGCGGGCCAACACATGTACATAAGCACCCATAGGGAGAAACAGAGCGGCGCAGCCGGTCTATATATATATAAGAGCTTTCCCTGAAAGTGCGGCTCGACCAGAAGAGTCAAATCTAATATCCAGCCTGCAAATGAGCAGGGCATGCACATGATTTAGACTGCAAGAAGTTTAGCCTGCAAGGCGGGAACTTCCAGGTTATAAAACCTAACAAATGTAGACGGGGAGGCCCAGCCCGCTGCCGTACAAATGTCATAAATGGAAATCCCACTGGACCATGCCCACGATGAGGCAACGCCTCTGGTGGAATGAGCCCGTATGCCCAGAGGGCACTGCAGGTCTTTGGACGCGTATGCTGTCGCGATAGCGTCCACTATCCATTCGAGGCGGCGAGACCCTTGGTGCGCCCACCAAACGAAACAAAGAGCTGCTCTGAGAGCCTGAAGGCTGCAGAGCGCGTAATATAAAGCCTTAACGCCCTAACAGGGCAAAGGAGGTTATTATCAACCTCGCTGGCTGCCGGTGGCAGGGCTGAGAGGGAGATAACCTGTGCTCTGAAAGGAGTACCCAACACTTTAGGGACATAGCCATGTCTGGGTTTGAGAATGACTAACGAGTCGTTAGGTCCAAACTCGAGACACGACGTGCTAACTGATAGCGCATGTAAGTCACCCACGCGTTTTACTGAGGCGAGGGCCAGCAGAAAAAAGGTTTTGAAAGTGAGGTATTTGAGACCCACAGAGTCTAGCGGCTCGAAGGGAAAAGCTTTAAGGGCCTCCAGGACCAAAGACAGATCCCATATCGGAACCGAAGGTGGCCGCGGAGGGTTCAGCCTCCTGGCGCCTCGCAGGAAACGGGTAACGAGTTTGTTTCTTCCAAGTGCGCGGCCGCGCGCCGAGTCGACGAACGCAGCAATCGCCGCAACATATACCTTGAGCGTGGAGGGGGACCTGCCCGCGTCCAAGAGCTCTTGGAGGAAGTTCAGAACCTGGACTGAGGTTCAAACTCTTCCCTGCACACCATTTATTAAACACTGACCATTTAGACGCATAGAGCCGCCTCGTCGAGGGGGCTCTGGACTGCGAGATCGTGTTGACTACCCCTTCTGGCAAATCAACGAATATTCGTTGATTACCCACGCATGCAGAGACCAGTGCTCTGGATGGGGATGCAGAATTGACCCCTGGGCTTGAGAGAGAAGGTCTCTCCTCACCGGAATCGGCCACGGGGCTGTGTCTGACATGTTTACCAGCTCCGGGAACCAGGGTTGGTTCTCCCAGTGCGGGGCTATGAGGAGCACTGCGCAACGCGTTTCCCTGATCTTCGCTAATACCTGAGGCAGCATTGAGATCGGGGGGAAAGCGTACAACGGGACACTGGGCCAAGCCTGGGCCAGCGCGTCCTCGCTCTTCGAAAAGAACCTTTTGCACTGAGCGTTCTCGCTTGTGGCGAAAAGGTCCAATTTCGCTTCGCCGAAGCGGAGCCACAACGTCTGTATCGTCTGGCTGTGTAGCGCCCATTCCCCTGGGGGAACATTGTCCCTGGACAGTTTGTCCGGGCCGTCGTTCAGGTGCCCGGGCACGTGCGCGGCTCTCAGCGAGCGCAGCGAGCCCTGAGCCCAAACCAAAAGGCGTTCTGTTAGAGCGCGCAGGGCTCTGGATCTGAGCTCCGCGGGGTACTTTCGATTTCAGCCAGCATTGTAGCGGGCGCATTCGAAGTAAACCCAGCCGTAGGACCGCTGCGGCTGATGCCATATGGCCTAACAGCCTTTGGAAACGTTTCAGAGGGAGGTATCTGCCCTTTTGGACGGATGCGGCGAGGTGTCGAACACAGCGCGCGCGCTGTTCTGACAGCCTGGCGGTCATCGCCACCGAGTCCAGTTCTATTCCTAGGAAGGAAATAGACTGACTGGGGATAAGTGAGCTCTTGTCCCAGTTCACCGAAAGACCCAAGCTTTCCAGATGACTGAGCAGCGCTATCTTGTGAGAGATAAGTTCCTCTTTTGACTGCGCTAGAATGAGCCAATCGTCCAGATAGTTCAGGATTCGCATGCCCCGTTTTCTCAGGGGAGCGAGAGCTGAATCCATGCACTTCGTAAATGTGCGAGGTGCCAGGGACAGGCCGAACAGCAGGACGGTATATTGATACACCTGGCCGTCGAAGGCGAATCTCAAGAATGGCCTGTGACGGGGTATAATCTGGATTTGAAAATACGCGTCTTTCAGATCGAGAGATATAGACCAGTCCCTCGGGCGAATTAGCGCGAGGATCTGCCTGGTCGTAAGCATTTTGAACGGCCGCTTCATGAGGGTTCTGTTCAAATGTCTCAGATCTAATATGGGTCTGAGCCCGCCGTCCTTCTTGGGCACGAGGAAATAACGGCTGTAAAAGCCTGCCTCGGTCAAAGAAGGAGGAACTCTCTCTATCGCCTTTTTTCGCAGCAGCTTTGCTATCTCTGCATGCAGCAGATGGGCTGCTTCTGCGTTACTTTCGTTTCGGTCCGGGCTAGAAAGCGCGGAGGCCGACGACTGAACTGTAGCGAATAGCCCTGTATTACCGTGTCCAGCACCCATGTCGACACACCCGGGATAGCTTTCCATGCATTCTCACTCATAGCTAGGGGTCGAATGGCCTCTGAGTCCCGCCCGTCACATAGCGCGGGACGAGGAGTCTGCAGTGGCGGGCGCGCGCTGCGCGCTGAGACAGTGCTGCGAGACGGGGACTCGCTGATAGCAGTGACCAGCCGAATTGCGCTGGGAGAGTGCGCGTGAGTGTTTACAGCAGAGTGTGAACGCGGGGGAGCGGGCACAGGACTCTTTATTAAAACACGGCCGGTGGCGGTGGCGATATCTGAACCCTGAATGTGTGAGACAGAGCGAGCAGTGTGTGGTTGTGAGCACTCGTGAGCGGGCACATTTTCTACACTTATCACTCGAGCGGCGAGAGCGCGCTTTATGCGAGTGTGCTCTGTAAAGTACACAGGGGGGGTTGTGCTTGTGTGTAGAAATGAACACTGGGTTGTGGGCATATTTACTACACTCATAACACTGTCGGCATGAGCCGAATGGCCAGATATTATGCTCATATTGTGATTTATCTGGGTCACCGTAAAAACGGTGTTTGAGTGCAGGCGAGTGAGTCGACAGACTGGCTCGTTGGCTGCTGAAAACACTACTGCAGTAGCCTTTTTTAAGGGGACTGGCAGAGGAAGACAGATGGATTTTGACGGCGGTCCGGCCGCAGCGGGACCCGGTCGTCTTTTCCTCCCGGCGAGTGCTAGGAGGACTTCGCAGGCTCGGACTTCAGCGAGACTCGAGGCCGAGGCCCTCGCGGGGGCGGCGGTCTGCGCTGGCTGGTTGAGCGGGACCTAGGGCGGCCGCGCTGGCGCTGCTGTGTGGTCGGAGGGCGGGAAGAGCGCTGGGCAGAGCTGCGTGCGGGAGGCTCTGTGTTAGAGCGGCCCGCAGCGGAGCTCGAGCGGCGAGGCAGGAAGAGGCTCATAGCCTGTGATGCCTTCTGCACCTCCGTAAACCGGTCCACGAGGCCACTCACTGCTGGTCCGAAGAGGCCGGTGGGGGAGAGCGGGGCGTTAAGGAAGACGGACCGCTCTGCTTCCCCCATATCGGCTAGCGTCAGCCACAGGTGGCGCTCTGTGACGGTGAGCGAGGCCATTGAGCGACCGATAGCTTGTGCAGCTACCTTGGTAGCGCGGAGAGAGAGATCTGTCGCGCTGCGCAGGTCGGTCAAGGTGGACTTGTCAGGGCCCTTCTCGTCCAGCTGGCGGAGGAGGTCGGCCTGAAGGACCTGAAGGACCGCCATCGTGTGCAGGGCTGAAGCGGCCTGTCCGTTAGCCGAGAAGACGCGGTGGACGAACGCCGAAGTAGTCCTGCAGGCCTTGGACGGGAGGGCAGACTTTGAGCGCCATCTCGCGGATGGGGGGCAAAGGTGCGCTGCGACCGCCTGTTCGACCGGAGGGATGTCGTTGTATCCCTTCTCCGCGGCTCCGTCCACTCGGGAGAGAGCAGCTGAGGCTGAAGAGCGGAGCCTGGCCGAAACTGGAGCGTTCCACGCTTTGGAGAGTTCCTCGTGGAGCTCGGGCAGAAAAGGCGCTGGTCTGGACGCTGTAGACTGGCGGCGGTTGGGCAGGAAGCATCCATCGAGCCTGTTCGGTGGAGGCACCGCAGGCGGGGACCACTCGAGGCCTAAGCGCTCGACTGCCGTCGTGAGGAGGCGGAGAAGCTCCGCGTCCACACCGGTGTGGGTCCTGCCAGATTCTCTCGAAGACGAGGCAGAGCGGAGTGAACCGGACCACTCTTCGCTGTCTGACGCCAGAAGAGACCAGCTGTCCAGAAGCGCGTCCACTTCCGCTTCATCCTCAGAGGCGACGGCATTGCGGGCCGTAGCCGGCGGCTGCGCGTCGGGAAGCGGGGGAGGCGAGGGAGAGAGCGAGGCTCGCGGGAGGTGCTCCGGCGAGGGCCTGGCTCGAATCTCCGGCTCCGGTGGTCTCTGCGAGCGGCGTTTCTTCTTACGCGGCCCGGAGACAGTTGGAGCGGGTTCTGCATTGAACAAGGCGAGTCGAGCCCGCAGGGTCGACATCGGCAGTTCCTCGCAGATTTCGCAGCCGCCCGAAGACAAGGCAGCGGCTGCATGGTCACGCCCCAGGCAGAGAGCGCAGACCACGTGGCGGTCTCTGTCGCTGAGCGGAGAGCGGCATGAACCGCATGAAACTCGAGGCATTTTGCAACAAACGCCTTGCTCTTTTAGTGAGTGCTGTAAGAAAAACACACACACAACAAGCGAGAAAGGATATATCGCCGGATAGCTGAGCTGGCACGGCAGGCTGAAGGCGGCGAAGAATCGACCGGCTTCCTCAGGCTGTCCTAGGCTGGCTCGTTGCTGGATTCGACGGCGACGGCTTCTCTCAGAGTGCAGCGATGCGAAGAGCTTCGCTGAAGAGACAGAAATCAGAGAATTAAGCCTCCGAGCTCTGTTTTTATACGCTCTGACGCCGCCCCTTCTGGCGGGCTGTGACGCGCGAGGGCGCGCGCACCCTGATTGGGCGTGACGTCACGCGGGGCTCACTGGTAGGCTTAAGCAGTTGCCGCGCGGCAGCCAATGAGCACGCAGTATTGCCTGCTCTAGCTCTGCTGTGCCGCCTGCTGCACTGCGTTGACAAATTATGGAAAATTAAGGATAATTTTTTGGCTTCAGTATCTCGAGAAAAGATGACTTTTCCCGTAGCGTAAGTTCCTTACGCAATACGAGAGAACCTCTCGTAAGAGAACTTTGTCACACAAAACACGTCGTACAAATTTTAAATCAATATATTGTCTTATCTGAATGAGCAGTCAGGGTGATTTTCAGATAGTTTTAGAGCAAATATTCTAGGCTACGTCATCAAAAGTCTTGTGAAGAAATAATCAGTATGGGTTTCATGACCTTATTTCAGTGAGATTTTTTTTTTGTATTTTCACAAACCACGCATAAATGTCATTATCTCAAAACTACAAAGATTTACACACATGCTGCTGATATATTATTGTAGCAGAGTTTGTGCTGAAAACAGTGTAATTAGACTTTAGCCATGAAAATGTCACAAGTAACAGAAATAACCACAAATGTCAGAGCAAGTCAGAACACCTCCAGGGCCCAGAAAACAGCTCAGACCCCAGAGGGTTAAAAGTGACATGAAATCATTTTTTGATGATCATTTTCAACTCGTGCCTGTTTTAGGGTTAAATACATTTTTTAATAAAGTGTTTTGTTTTTCTGTGGAAGCTCGGCATTCTCTTCGTTGTACTTTAAAAACTTGGACTCTTCAGTATAACCTGTTAAGCTGCAACCCCACTTTTGAAAAATCCCAAGAAATGACATACCCAAACTGAAACAGATACAGTTCATGAACCCTTTGTACTAAAAGCACAAGTATGATCTCATTTGAAAGCTGACACCTGGCAGTTTATTGTAATGTAGAATTAATTATTGTCATAATGACAAAAATTGTTATAAATAGCTTCAAAGTTTTGTAAAGTTATTAGAAATTATTTTTTATGAAACATCCTCATGAAAATAAAATTGAAGTTGGCACTGGAGCAATCTAGAAATGCACTACAGCTAATGCCACATGTCTAAACATTTTATGTTTAAAATCTTAAGATAATAAGTCCAAAACTCTGTATTTAGTGAAATGTTTTTCAAGACCATGTCATGTGATTCTTATTTTGATTTGATGCTAAAATGCTACTGATGTTTATTGTCATCTTCTAAGCATCTATTCAGTATATTGTCTCTATTGTTTTGTGGTGCAAACGAGCCCCATTCAGTCTCAGTCTCCCCCTGCACACATTCACACCTCTCCAGCCTGGTTATGGCTCTAAATATGCATTTCTTTTGTCTGCATTATAGTTACTAACGACTGGCTATTCACAGGCTATTCATATGGTTTCAGTCACTAATTTCTTTTCTCAAAGTTCACCTCACATTCTAAACTGTTTTAAATGCATTTCTTGAATAAAGAAACATTTCAGTAAGCATTCAAAAAATAATAAAAATATAACTTCTAGGTGGCAGGTGCACCTAGCCTAGCTAGCATGTTAGCTTAGCACACCATCAATACACGACAATTTATGAGATTAAAACCATGTTTGTGCTTATAAACTTACTTTATAAAGCAAATCGAGTATTTTAAATAATTTTCTGTGATCTAATTTGGCTTCAGATAAAAAAATCAGACAGAAAATATACTATTGGATAGTGTTCTGCATAACGATTCTATATAGATTAGCATTACATTATAAATATAATCTATTATTATGGAAATACCTGGCATGGATTGAAAAACACAGGTAACTCAAATATCATAGCATACATGTTTATTGTCTTCAAAACGACTGTATCTCCATGTTACAGCCATAGTTACAGCGCGATCTCTTGTTAGCTGTGTGTGTGTTCGAGGCTTCCTGGATTGTCACATGATTATGGCACTTCTTCATGTTCTAATACTGTGCACAGGGCGGCGAGGGCGCCCTCAGGCTATTGGTATGACTTGAAAACACAGTATCAGAGTATGCAAACGCTCATAATGATTACATCGACGCATTTGGGTAAAAATTCAATAAATATTATTCCTGTCTATAGAAATCTGATGTAAACCTATGAGAATATATCAATATTTCTCCAAATCTGCACATGTTTAGCTAAAAGCCCGGAAGGACGTTGTTTTGTGTATCGCTGTCATGACGACGGCACGGGAGTTTTTTTATGAATGAAAGCGGCTGACGCGCATAATTCATATCAAAGGTATCGACTCATTTTTTCATTTCATAACTCCTGACACAAATTAAGAAATAACTGTCGCTATAAGTTTCTCAGAATACAATAGTGGTCAAATTCTGAAACTTGAGTCTTATATCTTTGTAATGATGTATAGTTTGTCAAGGTATAACATTAAATCTGATAGTAACTTTGAACTATATATAAAAAAAAAACGCTTCAGTGCGCCCGCGCTCTGGCAACGGTTAACAGGTTAAGCACCTTTTGTTCAGTCATCTAAGCCTGCAAGTTATTATTCTGCCCTTGGGTCCATCTGCTGTTTATCCACAATAGCTCAGTGGTAAAGAAGCAATTCAGTTGACTAGAAGACCCAAGTTCAATCCTAGCCTCAGACACCCATCACAAGACTGAACCATGGTAGTGGACCCAGTGGAAGATGCCACACCTACTTCCAATGTTAATTGTATTCTAGCTGCGCTGCCTGGCCAAGCTTCCACCATTAACAGACATGAGCAGATCCTATCTGAGATCCTACAACGCTTAAGTGAGCAGACTGTGTCTCAAGCCTCTCCAGTTTTAACCACCCAATCTTTGCCAGTTGACAGACCCACACCTCCATTGACTGGCCTTCTATCTGAGCCAAGACTGCCTTCACCAGAGAGGTATGACAAGAATCCTGAGAGATGTCAAGGCTTTATAACTCAGTGTACTCTGGCATTTGGATTACAACCTAACAGCTTTCCCACAGAGAACAGCGAAGTGGCATACATCATCACTCTCCTCACTGGCAAGACGCTGGACTGGGCTACGGCTTTGTGGGAACAACAATCCCCACTTACTGACAGTTGTGATCTGTTTGTTGCAGAAATGGGGAGGGTCTTCCATCACCCTACCAGTAGGGGAGAGGTTGACCACAGGCTGCCTCAGATATTCCAAGGGACAAGGAGTGTGGCAGAGTTTGCAATTGAGTCCAGCACATTAGTCTCAGAGAGCGGTTGGGACCAACAAGCCCTGGAAGCGATGTTTCACCGTGCCCTGTCCCCTGAACTGAAAGATGAACTGGCCTTCAGAGACCCAGGTCCTGACCTTGAATCCCTTATTGACATTGCCATCAGGGTGGAAAAACGCATTCGAGAGCGCAGACAGGAACGCCGTGGGGAGATCAGGTTGCCTGAGCCCCAAGTTTCTAGCAGTACCATTGAATCCCCTCCACTTCCCATTCATTTCGAGGAACTCTTGCTGTTGGGAAGGGCCAGACTGTCACAAGCCACGAGGGAACGACACATGATGGAGAAATGCTGGTTGTACTGTGGAGGCCTTCCAGGCCTTTCTTGATTCGGGGGCTGCTGGAAATTTTATGGACTTTACTTTGGCCAGACACCTGAGAGTTCAGCCCATCTCTCTTCAATAACCCTTAAAACCATAACCGTTCACGACCAACCACCTCCAAGCTTGCTGTCCATTCCTCTAAAGCCACCAGCCCAATCCACAGAGGTGCTAACTATTCCTATAGGTTTTAGCTAACTATACTATAGGTTTAGGTTTAGCTAACTATACTATAGGTTTTAGCTTAAACATGTGGCCTCCAGAGTCCTGGTGCTTCCTCCTGAGCTGTCTCGAGTCCCCTTAGAATATACAGACCTCTGTGAAGTCTTCAGCAAGACCCGTGCAGCCTCTCTGCCACCCCATACATCCAAGATGGCGGATCATTAGTCTGTTGGTGTTTGTGCACTGTCGTTTGTTTTATCCTAAATGGACTGTTGCTGCTTTAAAATCTCATTTTAGAAGTTCATCGATTATTAAAAACATATATGAACTTGATTTTCAATGCTAAAATCACTCCAACTTGATCCATGGTCTCTCAACGTGGACTCGTTTGTGAACAGCATTGTATGACTTTGTGACGGCTGTTTCTGTTGCATTGTACTCAAGCATCGGATCTTCGGCCTGGTGCAGGGGAGATCTGTGTTTCGCTGCAGGCATCCACGGAATTGATCTTCGGTGGCGGCGACATTGCACTTCTCACAGCTCTCGGCTCATGTCTCTTAGCAAGGGCTTGTTTACTGTTGCCTAGCTGTGGCGGTATCTTCATCAGTTTGGTGGCTCAAGTTTGCAGTGTTGTCTGCTGACAGTCGTGTTGTGGAGGATTCTTAGTACACGCTGCCTTGTTTTATGGGGTTATCAGAGTTCTACGGCTGGGGACTCCGGAGGACAATGTGGCTTTTAATAACTGCATGCACGCTCCTAGCGGGTCTACTCTTCTGGCTAGCCAAGTTCACATCGGAGACAGTAGGTCTGTTTATGACTCATCGTTAACGTGCAATTCACCATTTGCACATTTTGACAGCTGGATACGCAGTGGACTGTCTACAAACATTGCTCATTTTAAACAATATAATTTTAAGCTGTTTCCTTTGACTTTTATGTATGCAGATTTGATTAGGTGTGCTCTAACTAAGGAAGAGCTGTAGAACCACTGTATTAATTATTCTTCCCGTGTGGGGCAGACTATTAGAAATTATGTAGTAAGCAAAACATCTAGACGAAAAAGCTTTATAGTTCTTATGCTACTAATATCTGGGAATGTATTGCCAAATCCAGGACCATATAATAGATACACTCACCTAAAGGATTATTAGGAACACCATTCTAATACTGACTGGGAGGAGACCCCGGGGAAGACCTAGGTCATGCTGGAGAGACTATGTCTCCCGGCTGGCCTGGGAACGCCTCGGTGTCCCTCTGAAAGAGCTGGAGGAAGTGTCCAGGGAGAGGGAAGTCTGGGCATCTCTGCTTAGACTGCTGCCCCCGCGACCCGGCCCCGGATAAGCGGAGGAAGATGGATGGATGGATGGATACTAATACTGTTTTTGACCCCCTTTCGCCTTCAGAACTGCCTTAATTCTACGTGGCATTGATTCAACAAGGTGCTGAAAGCATTCTTTAGAAATGTTGGCCCATATTGATAGGATAGCATCTTGCAGTTGATGGAGATTTGTGGGATGCACATCCAGGGCACAAAGCTCCCGTTCCACCACATCCCAAAGATGCTCTATTGGGTTGAGATCTGGTGACTGTGGGGTAGGGCTGGGCGATATATCGCATGAGATTGTTATGCGCATCTCGTCAGTAAAGCCGGTTTCTTGATTAGTAGTAAATCGCTATCACCTGCTTTCAGATGGAGCGGCATTTACAACACAGTGCCGCAGTTAACTGACAAGCTGAGCCATATCGCATTAATTATCGAGGACGTATCGCCTGCGATAATTAATGCGATATGGCTCAGCTTGTCAGTTCAGATTCAGTTCACCTGGTTCAGATCATACATGCGATATATCACCCAGCCCTACTGTGGGGGCCATTTTAGTACAGTGAACTCATTGTCATGTTCAAGAAACCAATTTGAAATGATTCGAGCTTTGTGACAAGGACAAGCATTAAGCTGGTTCAGATCATACTTATCTGACCGCTACCATTTTGTCTATTTAAAAGAAGAAAAATCGATCATAACTCCAGTAAACTATGGAGTGCCGCAAGGATCTGTTTTAGGCCCTCTATTATTCTCAATATATATGCTGCCACTTGGAAATATTATAAGGAAACATGGAATTAGTTTCCATTGTTATGCTGATGACACTCAAATATATATTTCATCACGGCCGGATGAAAACGCTAAATTATCCATATTGACAGAGTGTGTTAACCCTCTGGGGTCTGGGGTGTTTTTGGGGTCCTTGAGATGTTCTGACATGCCCTGACATTTGTGCTTTTTTTCAGTTGCTTATAAACATATCAATGGCAAAAAAAAAAATTACACTCTATTTAGCACAAACAGGACTACCATGATATTTGAGCCACATGTATGTACATGTTTTCATTTTTGAGAGAATAATGTTTATGCATGGTTATTGAAAAAACTAAAAATGAAAGTTTCTGAAATAAGGCTACAAAACACATACTAAATATATGTCGCCTAGAGTTTTTTCTTCAAAATGATGTGAAAATCATCCTGCCTAATCATTCACATAAAACGATACATTGATTTAAGTTTTGCGAAACACTTTTAGTTTGGACAGCCAATATGCGGATGGGGCGTAAACGATCATGCATATTTAGTAGTTCACACCTAATGAGACAATGCCCCTGCATACTTAATGAGCCATTCATTCAGGTGTGTCACCTATAGCTAACTTAAATATACAAGCTTCATAAAAATGATCATTCTAGAAGAAAATTTCAGATGGCATTTAGAGGCTTTTGCATCTGAACTCTTCATACACACACACACACACACACACATATACACATATATATATATATACACTACCAAATTGGTTCACAGTTGGAGGCATCGCAATTTTATTTTATTTTTTTTCACAAATTGTGCTTGCAAATTGTATAATATCCAAGGTAAACATGTCTAGTAATTGTGCAGTTAATTCTCATACTGTATTTTCAGTTTTGGAATATTTATCCTCTCCCCAAATTTGTCACTAATAAAACACAATACAAATTATTTAAAGAAAAAAATTATATTTACTTGTTTATATCTACCTTATAAATATATATTTTTTTTTATTAAAAAGGTCACAATTACAACAACAATTCAAGTGTAATCTTTCTTTTTAAAAACTAAAGTATACAAAACGTATTATTTGATGACTTTATTTTTGATAATTTTTGATATTTTTCCTCATCTCAGTATAGCAATAGAGATTGCTAAAAGCTGTTAATTCAATACAGCAGTATTTGAAAATCGATAATATTATTATATTATTATATATAATAATATTTCAGTCGATTTTTACTCATCTCAGTATAGCAATACAGTTTGCTAAAACATCATCATTCATTCACACACACGATTTAAATTTAAACTGTCTTTTTGTGAGCTGTGGTAAACAGCGCGCATCTCTGCCGTTCATTCATTCATAAACAGAAACCCGATTCACGTGAGAAGGAAAAGAACTTACAACAGCATTCCTCAGCTCGCTCCTCGATATATACCCGCACTTCTGAGGTACATTTTCCATTATTATTCCTCACAGCGCTGCGAGACGGTGTAAACAAGTAATGATCTGAATAAACTTGTGTTTCTCGAGCTGATATGGGGGCGTTCACAGGATTGCGCGGATTTCCTCAGCCATTTGCGTTTGAATAGCGCGCGCTCTCCGTGGGCGGAGTCACATTACATTTGAATCAGCTGTAATGAGCTCGACTGGAATCGCTCTCTTTTAATACAGATTTCACAAGATGAGAATATTTGTTTTTTATATAAATTACTTTATTTTAAAGAAGAGAATTCAAGCTTCATGCCTGTGTGTCTGTATGTCTGTTTGACTGAGTATTCGCTGAGTTACAGTTCATTTTTGGACGCGTTTCAGAAAGGACTACACTGACAGAGAGAAGGCAGAACTCGCTTCGTGTTTATTTTTCTTTATTTGGCAAAAAGCACAACACTTTGTTTTTATTGTGAGTATACACAAAAATAATGCACATTTAACAGAATCGATTGATGTATGAAACTCCTATGGAAAATCAAAGTCAACAGAGTATTTATGAGTTTCTTTTACACTGATAAAAAAAAGCGACCTGGTATCGCCGGCGATACCGCCGACCTCAGGGGGTTAATGGTGTCTCTCTGTGTCTGCAGAACAGCCTCAGTCAGCACCCGGCCACTTCCAGCCGTGCCATACGGTCGGGACGCACTTGTGCTGGGGACCTCGGGAAACTCCATAGCCCCTGCAGACTCTGCGCTGGGAGTTTCGTCACACTGGGCTCCCGCAGACTCTGCAAGAATAAGGACTAAACCAATTGTGTAATTTATTTTGTTTAATTGAGCACACAAGCAATAAAGTTCTTTACCTGGTTCCCCTGTATCCAGCACATCTGTGTCTCCCTCCCTCTCAGACACAATGCCACACACACTGGTTTGGCCGAGAATCGAGGCCATTCGGGTCTCCATTGGGGACAAATCGGGGGTGCCTTTGCCCCCACCAGTCGCACACACACTCTGTCGGTGAGAGGCAAGCCGTTTCTTTGCTCCCACCTTAAGATCGGACCACTTCTTTTTTACATCTGGAACCGTCCTATTTGCCGAAGCAACTGCGTTTACCGCAGCAGTGATGTGTTGCCACTCTAATTATTTTTTTTTTTATTGGTAATTCCACTGCTGTGGCCACCAAACAAAATAGCCTTCCTTTCATCCACCTCACTCACAAGAACCTCTATTTCTGCCTCAGAGAAATTTCGCTTCTTGCCCTTGCTCTCCATTGCTGCCATGATTTTGTTTTTAAAAAACACAAATTTCCTTGCTCCTTTAATATATGCATGGCCAATGAGGTAATTTGCATTGTCTATATATGGTTGAATGTGGGCGGAGAAAGGGCGGTAAATGATTTTTTTTTTGCGTGCGCAAATTATCAGGTAGGCTGTGATTTATGAAGTGAAAATTGCGTGCAGGTGTGCGTACGCACGGTTTTATAAATCTGAATATTTTTTTGCGTACGCCATTGTTGGCTTTTGTGCGTACGTTAGGGCTTGCATAGACTAGTCGAGTAGTCGATAGATCGACTACTTCAACCACTAGTCGACGCTGTCGGAAACAATCGACTACTCGAGCGTCCATTAAACATAAATTAATTAAAAATGGCGAACGTCACCAACAGACACCACGCGTCAGATGTGTGGAAGAATTTCATCAAGGATGACAAAAATATTGTAATTTGGCCAACTCTGCAAGAGGCCGTTCACATATTGCTTCTAAAAACGTGTGGAAAGCGCGCGCGGCCGTGCCGCTGTCTCCTACAAGCGCTTGCGCTCCCGTGGCGTCTGTCGTTGCTATGCAACCAAACTGCGCTCTACATGATGACGACGAAGAAGTATCATTCAGCAAAGGATTAATTTATTTCTAGCCCTTGCATTAGCTTTACTAATAGATATATTTCTGGAGATGAGAAGGAAAAACCCGCCTGGACAAACTAGCGCACTGCGTCCGTTGCTTTCATTATGAAAGCAACGGACATTTGAAATAACGACCTTGAGCGCGGAAAAGACGCGATATGTGAACGGCCCCTAGAAGCAGACGTCTGAAATGAAAGGCAAGAACGGCTATTTATTTGGCTTTAGACTGTTACATGAAAATTTAAAAATGAAATGTCTTAATTATAATGTTTTGAGAGTTAACTTATGTAATTGTTGCATAAGGCTATGAATTAATAAATGTTTATTGATAAGATCTAGCTATTTCATGTCTTTTCATATACAGAGTAGCATAAACGACGAGTAGTCGAGTAACTCGAGTATTGTTTTGATAAGAAATCGACTAGCAGAAATCAGTAGTCGTGCAACCCCTAGCGTACGTACACTTTTAGTAAGGTTTCTACGCACAGTTTTATAAATGAGGCCCCAGGTCTGCATGTGATTAAATTACTTAAATCCTTCCGTGATCAACCCCCTTTTAGTCTCTGGGACTTGATTAAATTACTGGAATCCTCATTCACAAACACCCTCTGTTCTCTTGGACTGCCGACATTCAGAGCAAATGGCGTCTAATGATGTATAATCTTAACCTGATATGCGTATAATCATGAAAAATCATGTTTCTTCTTGTTATTAACTAACAGAATCACCATCCGTGGTATCATTGTGTTCAGGAGAACCCTACTGTGTTGAATTCTTAACTCTAAGTATAAAATTATGCATTCTGTCATTTATATCAGTTGATAACAGATTAAATCTCCGCTTCACCTCTTTCTAGAGGGCTGTACTTAGCGAACAAAGAAAGCTTTGGCGCCACACATCCACCCAAATGATTGGTCTAGGCACGTGAGAAAGGAGTGGTTTAGTTCCTTCAAAACACGGAACCACGCTCCCTTCGTGGCAGTTCGCCAGAGAGAGAGAGCTCCACCCCTTCCTCCAGGGAACCTTTGTTTGCTTTCTAATTTCGTTTTTATTCTAAGTCTTTCTTTTCTTGATAATCTACCTCAGTTTGATATTCTCCTTAAATACCAACTTAACCAATTTAAGACTAAATTATCTTTTGGCAAAGTTTGCGTCCGCTCTGCAGCCGAGTTACCATCACCTCAAATCCGCCCTGAAGACTCTCCGAACACGTGGCTTCTAGCATCCTTCCACACAGACGCACAAAGAGGGTTATATCCAAAGTAAAGTAACGTACATTTTTAAATTCGCAATCTGGAAAGAACTGCTGTGTTAAGTGTGTCTAGAAATTACTAAAGCCTTTGGGGTCTCTTTGTGAAGAAACTGTTTGAAATGTCTACCTGATCCTTTCTCTCTAATTCTATTTTCTGCATACAGCCTTTTACACACACACACACACACACACACATACGCGCTCTCCGTCTCTCTCTCATTTAAATACTCTTACTCTCTAACTCTCTATATCTCTCACTCTCTCTCTCTCTCTCTCTCTCTCTCTCTCTCTCTCTCTAATACTCTCCCTTTATTTCTTATTGCGATCGTTTTATATTGTTTGTTTGCTGTGCATATTTACTCCTGCGTGATTGAAATAGTACATGTAATCTTTAGCTTGTTTTATTAAATTCCATAATCTTTTGAATTGAATCTGTCTCTTTGTTCCATAACTGAAGTCCCTGAAAGTTTGATCTAAGTTACAGCTCTACTTGATTTTACTATCACAATCTCTAAATTGTCTAAAACACGAAAATATTGTTCCTTGTGGCTACAGGAAGGTTATGATCGTGTTTACAGGTCGATAGGTTTCTATACAGAAGTTATGCACAGTCCGCCGGACGGACAGTTTGCGTGATAACTGAATATAGAATTCTATCCAAATTTCCCCTAATCTATGATACAATTTTACCTACCTATGCTAATAGTTACTACGAGTAATCGTGTTAATTATTAATATACGGTGAAGTTTGACCTATTTCCCTATTTGGGATAATCTAATTAATGTATGCGGCATATATTCATCATCTTATGAATATTACCCCTCATTTGAGCTATTAATTCCCCAAAACAGAGTCATTGTCGCTACAATCTTCAATAAACAAGCTACAGTTAGTCCAAAATGCAGCCGCTAGAGTTCTTACTAGATCAAGAAAATATGATCATATAACACCAATTCTAACATCACTACATTGGTTACCTATAAAGTCCCGTATTAACTACAAGGTATTGCTACTGACTTATAAAGCCCTAAACGGCTTAGCTCCAGTCTATTTAATGGATCTTCTATCGCCCTATAATCCATCGCGCTCTTTAAGATCACTAAATTCAAGGCTTTTGGTCATACCTAGGATATCCAGATCCACCAAAGGAGGGAGAGCATTTTCACATTTAGCTCCAAAACTCTGAAATAGCCTTCCTGATACTGTTCGTTGCTCAGACTCGCTCTCCCAGTTTAAAACTAGATTAAAGACGCATCTCTTCAGCCAGGCATTCGTATAATATTTTTTTTAATCTTACAGTTAATTCTGGTCTCTAGTTCATAAATGCCAGAGGAGAACTGGCCCCCGACTGAGCCTGGGTTCTCCCAAGGTTTTTTTTTTCTCCATTAGGTCACCTGATGGAGTTTCAGGTCACTATTAGGTCACTTGATGGAGTTTTTCGGTTCCTTGCCACTGTTGCCTTTGGCTTGCTCAGTTGGGGATATTTTGGGGAAATTTAATTCCACTAGAAACAAAATTAAATTCCACTAGAAACAAACCTTGTTGTATTATTTTAATTTAATACTGTGAAGCTGCTTTGATACAATCTGTATTGTGAAAAGCGCTATACAAATATACTTGACTTGACTTGACTAGACTTGACATGGTGCATTATCCTGCTGGAAGTAGCCATCAGAGGATGGGTACATGGTGGTCATAAAGGGATGGAAATGGTCAGAAACAATGCTCAGGTAGGCTGTGGCATTTAAACAATGCCCAATTGGCACTAAGGGGCCTAAAAACATCCCCCACACCATTACACCACCACCACCAGCCTGCACAGTGGTAACAAGGCATGATGCATCCATGTTCTCATTCTGTTTACGCCAAATTCTGACTCTACCATCTGAATGTCTCAACAGAAATCGAGACTCATCAGACCAGGCAAAATTTTTCCAGTCTTCAACTGTCCAATTTTGGTGAGCTCGTGCAAATTGTAGCCTCTTTTTCCTATTTGTAGTGGAGATGAGTGGTACCCGGTGGGGTCTTCTGCTGTTGTAGCCAATCCGCCTCAAGGTTGTACGTGTTGTGGCTTCACAAATGCTTTGCCTCATACCTCGGTTGTAACGAGTGGTTATTTCAGTCAAAGTTGCTCTTCTATCAGCTTGAATCAGTCGGCCCATTTTCTTCTGACCTGTAGCATCAACAAGGCATTTTCGCCCACAGGACTGCCGCATACTGGATGTTTTTCCCTTTTCACACCATTCTTTGTAAACCCTAGAAATGGTTGTGCGTGAAAATCCCAGTAACTGAGCAGATTGTGAAATACTCAGAACGGCCCGTCTGGCACCAACAACCATGCCACGCTCAAAATTGCTTAAATCACCTTTCTTTCCCATTCTGACATTCAGTTTGGAGTTCAGGAGATTGTCTTGACCAGGACCACACCCCTAAATGCATTGAAGCAACTGCCATGTGATTGGTTGATTAGATAATTGCATTAATGAGAAATTGAACAGGTGTTCCTAATAATCCTTTAGGTGAGTGTATGCCTCAACTTTTACTACCCCAACTGAACTAAAATATAGGTCAGGATTCGGTTTTATCCATATTAACATTCATAGTTTGTTACTTAAATTGGATATGGTCCACATCTGGGCAAGAAACACAAAAGCGGATGCTATAGTAATATCCGAACCTTGGCTCAACAAAACTATTTCAGACAAAGAGATCAGTATCACTGGTTACAATGTTTTTAGAGCTGAAAGACCAAAAAGGGGTGGGGGTTACAATTTAAGTTAAACAATGCTTTGAGACTACCATGCTACTCTCTGAATCGATAGTTAAACAGCATGAACTATTAGCTCTTAATCTGTCCGTTTCAAAGACAAGTCAATCTTACTATAGTGGGTTGTTACAGACCTCCATCATCTACTAACGATGCTTTGTCCTCTTTGATGCACTCTCTGGTCTCCTTGAACTATAAAGAATTGATATTAATGGGTGATTTTAACTTGAATTGGATGCACCCAGTATTTGATAGTTTTAAAGCGTTCTGTGACACTTATAATCTTTTTCAATTGGTAGATTCACCTACGAGACCTAATTTGAAATTTCATGAAAAATCCACATTATTAGATCTTGTTCTCACAAATGCCCCTGTTGAAAACTTTTTCTTCGTCGAAGCAAGAGACCAGGAGACGTTGGGGATCACGTTCAAAAAAAGTTATTCTTTATTGAGGACTTCGCGTTGACGCGGCTGCAGCTCTTCCCAAATCATTCTGGCTAACAACTTTACATGGTTTCTTTATAGGTCTGTCAGTGGGCTGTCCTTAAAGGTGCTAAACATACACACAGCCTTAGAGGTAACCACTAAATCTAATCATCTAAAGACAATACAGGCAATTGCCCCCAACTGAGATAATGGTACCCCCCCCAAATGGTATACACAACAAATGGTCACGAGACCTTAGACTAGGTAAAATTCACTAGTTGGAAGATCAAAGACTATTACAATGTTTAGACAGCTGACTTAAAGCTGACTTCTGATCAGTAAATTGATGCCATCATGTTCACCTTGAATGCCCAATACAGTGTAATTCACCTTAGTTTTTCATGTGATGTTATGTAAGGAAGTAAGATCAGCAGATCTTAAACATATTCTTAAATTTGGATTCTTCAGTCCCCCGTTTGTGAGTTCTTAAAAACTCTCACAAAATACAAATTTAAACACATAAAGTTAATTGTTGTAACTGGCGTAAGTTACAGGCACATCGCATATGTTCATTCTTGTAACTTGTGTAAGTTACAGGCACATATAACTTGCTCTGTGTTGTTCATCTGTAATTGCATGTTGACACAGAAACAAACATGCACTTAGGGTCTGTGAAATCTTACGGGTGTCCTGGACGTGAGACATTTGTTGGTTGACACACTTGATACTAACAGGTTTCCGAACCATGAAAAGTTATCTTCAGTCATATTAACCATGTGCAGCACTCAGATAATGGTGCAGGCTTGTAGTCTTGATCATATCGATGGATGACTGAAGGTTCTTTATCTCTGCGTTGTGTATTTTTTCTTCTTTTTCTTTTGTGATTGGCTCGTTCAGCAGTGGGTGTAGTTGTCTTCTTGAGGTTGTGGCTTCATATGCAAGTGAGACGTTGTTGCATATGGATTTTTTTGGAACAGCCATCAAGTGTTTATCTGCACAGAGGAAGAAAGAAAACAAAAGACGACAGAGCAGTATTTGTCCAAACACTAGGGTTGTAGCAGTATTTGTTTAAACACTAGGGTTGTAGCGTCTGCTGCGATTGTTTCATTCTTTCCCTATTTCTTAATTTATTTGACACCTATGGACCAGTGAGGTAAGGATGGACTAAATGGGGAAAGGCCTATGAGGTAGTGTCTTCACCCTGGGTTCACCCCCGAACACCTGTTGTGTCAGTTCTTCCCAGGGCACCTCACTTGTCCGTGTCCTATCCTGTCCCTGTGTTGTGTACACACTGTACAGTGTGTGATAAAATTGGCACATTTCCATTCTCCAGTGAAACATCAGTCCTAATAAACATCATTAACAGAGGATGGTTGTCTGACTGCAGTATTCTGTGGCATAACATTTTAAGGCTGTGAGTATACTGAATGTCCCCCAAACAAAGGCTGTGACAGTCAATAAGTCTTTCATCTTTGCTGTGAGTTACTGGGGAGATTAAGCAATCACAGCCCAAATGGTTAACACTTCAAAAAGCTTACCCACGAGTCCAATGACGAGGGGAGGGGTTGCTTCAAAGTAGCAAACAAATGTAGTAAAATCTGCATAACATTGTTCACTTGTCTTAAGTTATTTTTGTTTTTTCTACATTCTTTTCCAAAATGTCCGTGCTTGCCACAGTAAGAACAACTGGCTTCTCTAGGACTTTTGCGTTTCTTTGGCTTCTCTGAGTTGACCTTAACAGAAACTGCTGCAATTCTTACTCTCTCTTTGACATCAGAATCTCTTTCCCAAATAGCTAAACTTTCTAGGTTACTTCTGAGAGTTCTTTTAGCCCACGTAATATCTAGGAATGGCAAGGCTGTTCTGTACTCAGCTACAAGACCATCTGCCCAAATTCGGATTAGAGCTCCTTTGTCAGCTAACACACTTTCGGAATCATCCACTATTCCACTGTACACTGCAGTACCTGACAGAACCTCTCAGTATATTCACTCACAGTTTCTTCTTTCTCTTGTACACAGCTAGTAACTCTTGACCAATCGATTTTCGGTCCTAAGATATTCTTTAGGATTTTCAAAACACCTTCTCTCAAATCGCCTTTACTGACAGGTTGCAGTTCGGAAGTAACAGCAGACTCAAAATTGTTGAATTCAGATTCAGTTAGAATTTGTGACATCAGCTGTGTAACTTCCGGCAACGACATGTCGTAAAGATGCATTTTACTGAACAATGCTCTCCTAAACTCAGAAAAATTTCTTTGCACTGATGGCAAACTTTCAGCAATTCTCTCAATATCTTTCGGACGTAAAGATGTTTTGACTTAGCCTAGAAATCTAGACGCACCCTAGCGGCAGCAAAATGTATTTCGCAGCCAGGTGGGTCTAGCAACTCTCAATAAACCTTCTCGCTGCAAAAACCCAGATTGGGTCAGGCCAATCACGTTGTGTATAGAGTAGGCGGGGGCGGGCTTAACATACACGACAGAGTTGCGACGGTTACCTGGCTGCTGCTACTTGAAAACAAAGAATGGCAGCTGCTGATGGAGAACAACGGTCTTTCGAATCGGCTTTGGCCGCGACTCTGGAGGACTTGGAGTTAAGTTTATCTTTGAGAAAAGAGCAAAGAACGGCACTTAAGTCATTCTTAAAAAAAGGAAGATGTGTTCGTCGTTTTGCCGGCCAGATATGGCAAAAGTTGAATCTATCAACTAAGCTCCGCTGTTGGGAAAACGCTCTGGTTGGTTGAAGCGCTGTCCTATTGCGTGCAGAGGGAATTTGAAAGACAGCCGTTTATCCCGCCCCTCGGATTGAGCTGTGACTATGGTGGGTTTCCAGACCTAACATCTTGATGTAGGTCTGGCTTGCCAGGCTAGTTTTGACTGCTTGTGGCTGCAATATGGGGGTTGCAAATGGAACTGTATCAACACCTTTTCCCTGAGGCTTTTGTCTAGCTACGCACACTTCAACTGCATTTACATCTGCATTGACATTGTCCTCTATACTATCAAAAGACTGTAAATCAGGATAGCTTTCATCTGACTGTTGGTCTTCTAAATCACATTTGGTTGAGGCTTTGTTATGGCCCACCTTTGTCTTGAGACAGGACATGTGAGTCTGCAATTGTTTGTTCTGCTCGAGCACCTGCCCCTTTGCCCCTTGGTGCCCAAAGTGCCCTTTTGTCAAGGCAAAATTTCCTTTCCTTTTTTGTAATTAAAGGCCCTTTTGTGGATGCCTGCCCAACCTAACTATTAGTAAAATTAATTATTAATAATTTAGCCGTAAATGAAATGACCCACATGATGACCTTTCACCTGACGAACTCATCCGGGACGATTCCAATCCTCACCCTGCACCGTCTGCACGCACATTTTTTTAATTTCGCGCGGCTACGCGCACTACCAGAAGATATCTTCAAATCTGCGGCTGCTGATAAGGGGCGTTTCATTCTCAGCGAAGTGATTTTGATGTTTGTTTACTTATTATTATTATTTTACAAGGATGACGTGAAGAGAGCATGCAGAGATGTTGTTTATATTGCAGTGTAGGCTGTAGAAGTAACTGTTTTCCTGAATGCCATCAAGATTGAAACCGAGACTGATTTCATAACAGGTCAATAAACAAATAGTTAAAATTAAGTCACTTACATTTTAGACGCAATGACTGTTTTTGTTCTGTTTCAGCAGCGAAAATAGTTCCAAACAAAGATCACCGCAGAACCATTGCGCATCTCACAGGCTGCAACACTTGTTGCAGCGGCACTGAATGATTCAGCGTTTTGAACGAATCGGTTGAGTCAAAGATTCAATTACTCATTCACAAACTGCCTCATTCTCATGCTCATTCTGAATAAATCAGCTTTTTGAACGAATCGTTTGAATGAATGACTCAATGACTCGCTCATTAAGACGGTCGCCTGCCGCCTCCTGCTGGCGGTTTAGTTTCATAAAGTATCATCTTTTCAACATTCCTTATTTTTGTATATTCAAAAATATTTAAAATAATCTAATTTAATACAGTTATAATTTTTCAATGTAAATTATTTAATTTGATTGGTAACACCCTAGTGTCTTATTTTAATTGAATATATTGATCAAATTTATGAATTTGAAATGAAAGATGGAGCAAACATTTAATAAAATTAGGGGAAAATGCCCTTTATAAAAGGTACAAAAAATTAGAGTTTTCAAACAGTGATGTAATGAAACATTGACAATTTAAGTTTGAAGGGAGTAAAGTCTCTGTTAAGGCTATTAAGGAAATGTAATTTTGCCAAAAGAAGAACTTTTATTTTATATAAATGTTAATTTTAAATCAGCCTACTTCAGTGTGATATGTTACCATGTTATCATGCTTAACACAAAGAATTTGAATAATTGTAATGTGATGATCAGATGCAGATCTAAATCAAAGCAGTTTGGGGGTGGATTATTTATTTTTAACAGTGGATTCGGGTGACTCAAAGTGCACCAGATTAATGAATTTATCTTTAAAATGTACAAAATTTTCTTACGGGGGGGCATGCCCCCGGACCCCCCTAGAGGTAGCGAGCTCAACCCACAAAAATACTGTGGGAAACACATTAGGCTATATGATGATCTACAAAAAAATACTAATTTAATTATCTTACTATTAAAATACATTATTAGGATTTTACCACCTCCGCCTCATTTTCCTTGTTCCATGTGCCCCCCTTTTATACTTTTTATACTTTTATACTTTGACTGCACGGCCCTGTTGAAGTTTTCAATCTGGAGGAAGCTGGAAAGCTTGAAGTTTAAGGATTCAGTTCTTTGAGTTTCCTTTTTCTCCATCCGGGTCACGGCACCAAATTGTTGAAAACTTTTTCTTCGTCGAAGCAAGAGACCAGGAGACGTTGGGGATCACGTTCAAACAAAGTTATTCTTTATTGAGGACTTCGCGTTGACGCGGCTGCAGTTCTTCCCAAATCATTCTGGCTAACAAACTTTACATGGTTTCTTTATAGGTCTTTCAGTGGGCTGTCCTTAAAGGTGCTAAACATACACACAGCCTTAGAGATAACCACTAAATCTAATCATCTAAAGACAATAGAGGCAATTGCCCCCAACTGAGATAATGGTACCCCCCCCAAATGGTATACACAACAAATGGTCACGAGACCTTAGACTAGGTAACATTCACACACAGTCCAACTCTTAGTTGGAAGATCAAAGACTATTACAATGTTTAGACAGCTGACTTAAAGCTGACTTCTGATCAGTAAATTGATGCCATCATGTTCACCTTGAATGTCCAATACAGTGTAATTCACCTTAGTTTTTCATGTGATGTTATGTAAGGAAGTAAGATCAGCAGATCTTAAACATATTCTTAAATTTGGATTCTTCACCCCTCATAAATATTCTTTAGCTCCCGTATTTGCAAATGATATCAGTGATCATTGTGTTGTTGCGGTAGCTAGAGATATTAACCCTTTAACGTGCATTGTAACCGTGCGGTTGACCTTTTTTCGCGGTCAAATTCCTGTAATTAAAACTCGCCAAACCCCATTTTTAGCTGTTTGTTCTTCTTCCTCTCACTGAATAGAATGTGTAATGACAATTATATCCACTGGGTGGCAATGTTGTAATAAAATATTTGTTGCTGAGACGAGCTAAATCTGAACCGGAAGTGTATTGTCGTGACCTCTCTTCAAACAATGGCTGCCAGTGACGCTAAAATTTAAGGTAAGATATTTTTTGGTTGGATTTCATGTTCTAGACTTCCTAATGATTATATTTTTGTTGAATGGAAGAAACGTGATGATAAGATGTATCTCTCTGTTACCTAAGAAAAGTTGTGTGACCGCTCGGTTGAGTTGCCCATTTAGGGTAAACTCATAGATATAATACTATGGGGTAAACTGAACTGAACGCTAGCTAAATTAGCACAGCAACGCGATCATGACTCAGTATAATACACCCTGCAGGATCATACGGCCTATTTCTTTGCTAGACTATATGTATTTTACCCTTATTTATACGGCCTGTGGTTTTATCTTCAGATTCTAAATTTAATACTGTTTACTCTTTACATATTACGAAATGAACCATTAGTCCTACTCATTATTTCTGCAATAGCCATCGTAGCTGAGGCTTATTGACTAACACTATGTTATGCATTGAATATCTACAACTACAGCTGTCTAACAGTTAGATGGGTATAAACATTACATTTTCTGTTCAATAATCTGACAAACATAACACGATAATGAGACTGTAATTGAATTGATGGCTGGACATTTTTGGCTTTATTTAGCACAGTAAACTTACCTTATCAGTCACACTTCAACATTTTCTGTCTCTTGTTATGTAATTTCATGGTTGTGTGTTATCCGATTTGTCATACATATTACACAGAGTATTTATTAGCATATGCAATTTTTTCTTAACAAATTCAAATAAATCACAATGTGCCTGTATGTTGGGAGAACAGTTTATCAATATGACAATTGTGCATTTATTATGGATAGATGTACCTGATGCACTGATTACTCAAGACACAGTTTGCGACCCTACACTGTACAGTAATGTATATTATGTTCCATCTCTTTCAGACATAATGGACTGCCGTACATTTTATGGAACCCCAGATCTACTTCTAGCACTGTTGCACTTTACAATGTTTTTATTTTATGTGTTATAATAAGAACATGTTTTTAAAATAAATTGATGATATTGTTAACATATTCTACTGTCTGTAATGTTTTTATATATAAAAAAAAAAAAAAAAACTTCAGATGCACACAAGAAAAAAATCCATGAATGCCTAATACTAGTTACTTCATGCCGAGAATTACCCTAAATGGGCAAGTCAACCGGCTGGTTGACTTGTGTATCTGCTTCCTGATTGGGTCATTAAAAAAAAAAAACACTGAAATGTTGCTAAATGTGGACTAAGGAACACCATTTTATCAAAAAATATTTTTTTTGCATATTTATTTCTTAGTGTGACTGATAAAGGGTTAAACTACCTAAGCAGAAACCACAAATTATCACCAAGCGCTGTATAACACACTTGAATAAACAAGATTTTTTATGATAATTTAATTTTGATTATTAACAAGTATGCACCTTCAAAAAAATATAGCCAAATGCCGGGATAATCTGTGGTTTTTAAAGAAACACGGCAACTTTTTGGGACTTAAGCTTATTCACCGTATACCCCAGAGTTCATAAGTCCATACATACCCTTTTTCATCTCCGTGCGTGCCGTAACTGACGCACCCACCGCTAGCCTAGCTTAGCACAAAGACTGGAGGTAAATGGCTCCAGCTAGCATACTGCTTAAAGTCCCTGTAAAGGCAATTCTAAAAAAAAATTCTAAACACATTATAAATGTTAGAAATGTATTGCTAAAGCATATTACAAAGACTGTGAACGGTGAAGTACTGAATTGTGGAGTTAGACCGTTAAACAGTTTTTCACCGTTGCTGTGTTCCGGATTTTTTGGGCGGGGCTAAAACGGGGGATCCATGACGCACTGGAGCCCCTGAGCTCCTGGACACGCCCTTACTTGATGACGCACTGGAGCCCCTGAGGCTGCCCCCTCCCTGATCAGTTCGCCGCTCAATCGCGAGTTACTGTCAGTATTATTTACTACAGCCTACATTTTGCTAGCTAGCTATGCCTTTGTCACGGAAATGCGTATTACCTGGAAGCGATCACTTACAAAACAGATCGGTGTCCTTATTTAAATTTCCAAACAACCATCATATCAACAAGAGGTGGATTAATTTTGTGAAGAGCCACCTTGATGGAGAGCTCAGGATCACCACCAACACCCGCCTCTGTAGTGACCATTTTACACAGGAAAGTTTTATAAACTTTCGTCTGAGACAACTGGGATTCACTGATAATCCGCTGTTACTGGTGAATGGGGCCGAGCCGACTATCTCCCGCCACGGCGTTCATCCTCCCGTTGCGCCGACAACTGGTGCCACCATCAGCAGTGCGTGTCCGCTGCCCGTGAGTCAACTTTCCCGCGAGTGGGCGTGGTTTCTGTGCAGCCAGTGGACACGCCCCCAGCGTTTGAGAGCAGAGACCACTGCTAATTTTTTCAAGATTTTGATTGCTTATTTTATTTACTTGGCTGCTTTTTTTATCATTCAAATTTGGCTGGGTGGCCAATAACACGTTATTCTCTGGTGTGACAAACTCAGAACACATACTTAATTTTGACTTTACAGGGACTTTAAAGCCCTGTATGGGCCAAAAATCCAGCCTGCTCTGGCCCATGGTGTTCAAGCCCTAACCCGGCCCCAGCCCGACAACGTCTGGAATTTTTCAGCCTGAACCCGACCTGACCTGACCCGAATCGACCCGACCCGAGACCAACATCAATATCACTTTAAGCTCTCTCTGACGCGCGCTCTCTGATGCGCGCTGTTTCTGCTACTCGCACACACAATAGAAAACAGTTATTTTAAATTGTAAAAATATTTCACAATATTACTGTTTTTGCCGTATTTTGGATCAAATAAATGAAGCCTTGGAATGAATTAAATCATGAATTACATTCTGCATGATAAAATATAAAGATTTCACAATGATCTTCTGTAATGTTTTTTTTTTTAGTTACTACTACAACATTACATGTACCTTCACATCACCAGCAAGATGCACTAACCCATGAATGTTGTACACTACTTGGTCTTTACCATATAGCAAGCCAAAATGCTCCACAAATGAGACAAGAAAATGATGAGCCAAGTGGTTCAATTGTAAACAATACTGCGGGCTAACCAAAATATAGATAGCAACAGAAAGAAGCATGAAGTTATCATACACTTGAGGCAGCAAGACACCTTTCAAAACTATAAGACCAGTGAACAGCAAAAATTGGCGCAGTTCTGTTGCTTTCCACCTCAGTCTCTCATGTGAGTGTGGGAATTGTTTCTGCTGTTCACTCGCAATCACAGCTGTCTGTTCCTCCCTCTGTCTGAGTCCAGTGAAGAGCCTGCTAATGCTGTGAGTTACACGTGTCTGTTCCTCCCTCTGTCTGAGTCCAGTGAAGAGCCTGCTAATGCTGTGAGTTACACGTGTCTGTTCCTCCCTCTGTCTGAGTCCAGTGAAGAGCCTGCTAATGCTGTGAGTTACACGTGTCTGTTCCTCCCTCTGTCTGAGTCCAGTGAAGAGCCTGCTAATGCTGTGAGTTACACTTGTCTGTTCCTCCCTCTGTCTGAGTCCAGTGAAGAGCCTGCTAATGCTGTGAGTTACACGTGTCTGTTCCTCCCTCTGTCTGAGTCCAGTGAAGAGCCTGCTAATGCTGTGAGTTACACGTGTCTGTTCCTCCCTCTGTCTGAGTCCAGTGAAGAGCCTGCTAATGCTGTGAGTTACCCGTGTCTATTCCTCCCCCTGTCTGAGTCCAGTGAAGAGCCTGCTAATGCTGTGAGTTACACGTGTCTATTTCGCTCTCTGTCTGAGTCCAGTGAAGAGCCTGCTAATGCTGTGAGTTACACGTGTCTATTCCTCCCCCTGTCTGAGTCCAGTGAAGAGCCTGCTAATGCTGTGAGTTACACGTGTCTATTCCTCTCTCTGTCTGAGTCCAGTGAAGAGCCGGCTAATGCTTGAAGAGCCTGCTAATGCTGGAAGAGCCTGCTAATGCTGTGAGTTACACGTGTCTATTCCTCCCTCTGTCTGAGTCCAGTGAAGAGCCTGCTAATGCTGTGCCGAGAAACGGGAAGAGAACGCTGAAGAGAATGCGGAAGCTGTGGATTATGTCCATTCCTCTCTCTGTCCGAAGGTGCTGAGAAACGCGAAGAGAATGCGGAAGCTGTGGATTATGTCCATTCCTCTCTCTGTCCGAAGGTGCTGAGAAACGCGAAGAGAATGCGGAAGTTGTGGATTATGTCCATTCCTCTCTCTGTCCGAAGGTGCTGAGAAACGCGAAGAGAACGCTGAAGAGAATGCGGAAGCTGTGGATTATGTCCATTCCTCTCTCTGTCCGAAGGTGCTGAGAAATGCGAAGAGATACATGAAGAGATAACTTGAACTGAAGAGACTTTTAACATTGTTTTTATTATTTAATAAAGAGTATATTTATTTTGAATTCTGTGTCTGCCATTTCCTTCGTGTCCATGGCCGGCTCCTCAGGGGCGGCACGCAAGCGAAGGGGTGGGCGGCCCGCTGGCGCTCCACCCCGACCTGTGACATAAAGTGGCGTAGTCGGCAGGGTGCCGCCCTGAGTTGAGCAACCGTGGGCCGAAGGTATGGCGACCATTTTTTTTTCCCCCCTTTTTTTTTGTTTATTTTTGCTTTGTTTCTTTTTTTGTTTTCCTCTCCTTTTTTTTCTCTCTTCAGCATTAGCAGGCGGGGGGGTATGTCACGGTGTGACAAATGAGAAGGCGGAACTAAAGTTCGCCGCAATTGTGTCCCCTCCGTTACAATAACAAGGACGCACCACCCCCCGTGTAAATGTGTATCTGTTGCCTTGCCAACCGGGATGAGGAAATCGACATCAGGTGTGGGGAATTAATCTAGAGCCATGACAAAGCCATGTGAGCATTGAGAAGGATATAAAAAGCCAGCGAAGAGAGACTGTGGTGTGGTTCTTCCCCGGGACGAGCAGAGGTGGGGCGCGCAGCACGTGAGCGGCTGTGGCCGCAGTCGCGGTGGGAGGCCGCGGGAGAGAGAGGACGAGAGAGAGACAGACGAGAGAGAGACAGATGAGAGAGCCAGAGAGAACTTCGGCTGGAATGCGGGCGGAGGCCTTGGTACACTGTGGGTCTGTTGAGTTGCAGTTTTATTGTGGAAAGAGCACGAGGGAAACCTTACAGTGTGTGGTGGAAATGTGAGTGTGGGAATTGTTTCTGCTGTTCACTCGCAATCACAGCTGTCTGTTCCTTCCTCTGTCTGAGTCCAGTGAAGAGCCTGCTAATGCTGTGAGTTACACGTGTCTATTCCTCCCCCTGTCTGAGTCCAGTGAAGAGCCTGCTAATGCTGTGAGTTACACGTGTCTATTCCTCTCTCTGTCTGAGTCCAGTGAAGAGCCTGCTAATGCTGTGCCGAGAAACGCGAAGAGAACGCTGAAGAGAATGCGGAAGCTGTGGATTATGTCCATTCCTCTCTCTGTCCGAAGGTGCTGAGAAACGCGAAGAGAATGCAGAAGCTGTGGATTATGTCCATTCCTCTCTCTGTCCGAAGGTGCTGAGAAACGCGAAGAGAATGCGGAAGTTGTGGATTATGTCCATTCCTCTCTCTGTCCGAAGGTGCTGAGAAACGCGAAGAGAACGCTGAAGAGAATGCGGAAGCTGTGGATTATGTCCATTCCTCTCTCTGTCCGAAGGTGCTGAGAAATGCGAAGAGATACATGAAGAGATAACTTGAACTGAAGAGACTTTTAACATTGTTTTTATTATTTAATAAAGAGCATATTTATTTTGAATTCTGTGTCTGCCATTTCCTTCGTGTCCACGGCCGGCTCCTCAGGGGCGGCACGCAAGCGAAGGGGTGGGCGGCCCGCTGGCGCTCCACCCCGACCTGTGACATAAAGTGGCGTAGTCGGCAGGGTGCCGCCCTGAGTTGAGCAACCGTGGGCCGAAGGTATGGCGACCAGTTTTTTTTTTTTCTCCTTTTTTTTGTTTATTTTTGCTTTGTTTCTTTTTTTGTTTTCCTCTCCTTTTTTTTCTCTCTTCAGCATCCCGCTCCAGGGACTGGAGCGGTTTGGCAGGGGGGTATGTCACAGTGTGACAAATGAGAAGGCGGAACTAAAGTTCGCCGCAATTGTGTCCCCTCCGGTACAATAACAAGGACGCACCACCCCCCGTGTAAATGTGTATCTGTTGCCTTGCCAACCGGGATGAGGAAATCGACATCAGGTGTGGGGAATTAATCTAGAGCCATGACGAAGCCATGTGAGCATTGAGAAGGATATAAAAAGCCAGCGAAGAGAGACTGTGGTGTGGTTCTTCCCCGGGACGAGCAGAGGTGGGGCGCGCAGCACGTGAGCGGCTGTGGCCGCGGTCGCGGCGGGAGGCCGCGGGAGAGAGAGGACGAGAGAGAGACAGACGAGAGAGAGACAGATGAGAGAGCCAGAGAGAACTTCGGCTGGAATGCGGGCGGAGGCCTTGGTACACTGTGGGTCTGTTGAGTTGCAGTTTTATTGTGGAAATGAGCACGAGTGAAACCTTACAGTGTGTGGTGGAAATGTGAGTGTGGGAATTGTTTCTGCTGTTCACTCGCAATCACAGCTGTCTGTTCCTCCCTCTGTCTGAGTCCAGTGAAGAGCCTGCTAATGCTGTGAGTTACACGTGTCTGTTCCTCCCTCTGTCTGAGTCTAGTGAAGAGCCTGCTAATGCTGTGAGTTACACGTGTCTGTTCCTCCCTCTGTCTGAGTCCAGTGAAGAGCCTGCTAATGCTGTGAGTTACACGTGTCTGTTCCTCCCTCTGTCTGAGTCCAGTGAAGAGCCTGCTAATGCTGTGAGTTACACGTGTCTGTTCCTCCCTCTGTCTGAGTCCAGTGAAGAGCCTGCTAATGCTGTGAGTTACACGTGTCTCTTCCTCCCTCTGTCTGAGTCCAGTGAAGAGCCTGCTAATGCTGTGAGTTACACGTGTCTGTTCCTCCCTCTGTCTGAGTCCAGTGAAGAGCCTGCTAATGCTGTGAGTTACACGTGTCTGTTCCTCCCTCTGTCTGAGTCCAGTGAAGAGCCTGCTAATGCTGTGAGTTACACGTGTCTATTTCGCTCTCTGTCTGAGTCCAGTGAAGAGCCTGCTAATGCTGTGAGTTACACGTGTCTATTCCTCCCCCTGTCTGAGTCCAGTGAAGAGCCTGCTAATGCTGTGAGTTACACGTGTCTATTCCTCTCTCTGTCTGAGTCCAGTGAAGAGCCGGCTAATGCTTGAAGAGCCTGCTAATGCTGGAAGAGCCTGCTAATGCTGTGAGTTACACGTGTCTATTCCTCCCTCTGTCTGAGTCCAGTGAAGAGCCTGCTAATGCTGTGCCGAGAAACGCGAAGAGAACGCTGAAGAGAATGCGGAAGCTGTGGATTATGTCAATTCCTCTCTCTGTCCGAAGGTGCTGAGAAACGCGAAGAGAATGCGGAAGCTGTGGATTATGTCCATTCCTTTCTCTGTCCGAAGGTGCTGAGAAACGCGAAGAGAATGCGGAAGTTGTGGATTATGTCCATTCCTCTCTCTGTCCGAAGGTGCTGAGAAACGCGAAGAGAACGCTGAAGAGAATGCGGAAGCTGTGGATTATGTCCATTCCTCTCTCTGTCCGAAGGTGCTGAGAAATGCGAAGAGATACATGAAGAGATAACTTGAACTGAAGAGACTTTTAACATTGTTTTTATAATTTAATAAAGAGTATATTTATTTTGAATTCTGTGTCTGCCATTTCCTTCGTGTCCACGGCCGGCTCCTCAGGGGCGGCACGCAAGCGAAGGGGTGGGCGGCCCGCTGGCGCTCCACCCCGACCTGTGACACTAATGCCAAAAGTTTATCAGAGATTAAGGATGCTTGCAAAGATGAAATTTTGGTGCGCAAAGAGCCAGCAGTGCCAACCCACAGTTCAAGAAGTCTCCTCATAACACCCAAACACACTAAGTGCATGTAATCATGGGGAAAACCAGCAACCATATCAACTCCAGTATCTACCAGAGGACGAGTAAGGTGGTGATCTTCATTTGCTTCTAATCTAAAGGATTCATCTGTTCTACATGCAGCAGTGAGCTCAGGAAATGTCATACGGTGATTTTTGTATATTCCTCTTTGTAAGCACTTATCACAGCCATAATATCCAGTGTGGGACTTGATACCTTTAATAAATGCCCTTGCTGGTGCATCACAAATAACAGAACAAACTTTCAAGAGAAATGTTTTGCCCTGACAAACAAAGCCAGTACTGATGCTTTTCAACTCTTGAAGTAAATGTTTTAGATAGTCAGACAGTGTTTTGGGCTTTGCTGTCCCACAAAACAATGCTATCACAAAAGGCTTTTTGGAGAGTCTTGGTAATTTACCCAGAATGGGCCAATACTGAATGGGTGAGCTTTTAAAAAGAGGTAAAAGAAATAAAAGAAATTCATAGCCTTCTGGAAAAGAGGATAATAACCTGGTGAACTTTCTTTGGACGACATTCACTATACAAAAATAGTGAAATGAGCCACCAGCAAGCATCTCCACTTTGTAGTCTGTCTTTGTTTTAAGCAGTGACCTTCCATCCTTTGGCAGGAAGGGAAAGTATATCCTAAGAATTGACAGTAAGGCTGACAGAGCCACCAAAGACACCCCAAATCTAACTGCCCAGTCACCTAAGCTGCCCAATAAAATTTCATGGTCGCTCTTCACACTGCTAGAACCACTACAGCCAATGCTGTCTTCCATATCAAGACACCCTTCCCTATTGAGCACAATCTCTTCAATCAGGCTATCAAGGGGTTCTTGCATGTCTTGTTGACATCCTTCCCTATTAAGCTCAGGCTCATCAATATGACTTTCAAGATGCTGGTTAATGCTCTCGCCTTCTTTACCAGATGGCAGAGTGACTATTTTTTGCATTAAATTATCCACTCTTTTCCTAGCCTTCCTCCTTGAATTGCTATGCTTGTAATAGTCCATGTCACCTGTTTCTTCAGTTCACCCCTTCAGAAATTTTCCTGTGGATCTAATCTGTACAGAGAGAGACAGAGGTGGGGACACAAGAACAAAGGTAGATATTAGTTAACATTAACAGTCAGCATCTATATTTTACTTTTAGTTACTTCTTAGGCTTATTTAACGTGCAGTGTCCATTACAGTTATGAATAATTTATAATTCTTCTATGCACATGCATATGGCACATATTAAATGATCTGCAAGAAAACCTGTTTATATGTGCCCAATAAATGGCATGTTGCTACAGCAATTAACAAGAATCTAGTAAACTTAACTTTAACTAACTTAATAGATAACTTTAATAGATATCACAATGAAATTTCCCAAATTAATAAATATTAACAGTTACTTGCATTGAGATAATGATTTGTTATATTACGAGTTTTCTGAAAATTTGATGAGACTAACATGCTGAACCAGTATTAACCAGTATTAACTTACTGAACCAGGTTTAACTCTTGTTTAATTTTTTTCATGTTATAGTCATTGATTTCGACAAAGGGTATTTTAGAAATCTCTCTTTATCACTCCACAAATCAGAATAATAACTTAAGCCATAAAATAGCCATAGAAAGTATCTAACAATCAGGCTAGTGTAAAAACATTCAGATTACTATGGTGAAAATCTAAGATATATATCGCTCTTTAAACGTTTATTAGATTGTTATTATTATAATTAATCCAGAATGTATGCCTGTTTGCAGTGCACAAAAAACATATCTAAATAAATCTGCACATGTCGGTTCAACATACAACTTCAGTGTCCTAAAATGGCATCTGGCGCTAATTTTAGCTAGCTAACATTACCTAGATTACATAACTTTAGCTCCGTTAGCTTATTTAATAGAGTCAGCTAACATACCTAAATGTCATTTCAGTCATGCTTCTAACGTCTACTAGCAAACCAACACTCTTAGTATCTCATTACAATTTGTATTGTAGAGTTAAATGTTTTTTAACAGTATAATAATTACTTACCAGTAAGCCCAAAGACTGTAGAGACGTCCACCGGACTTTTTAACCGCGAAGCAGAGAGCGCGCCCACGAATACACGCGCAAATGCGCATGCACGTACCTTTGCAGTGTCATGCCTGCTGTAACCTGACACTTAGGGACCTTCTTAGTTTTATATTTCACAGTTCTTTTTTATTTCAGTGACAAACACATTTTATTTATCTATCTATAAATAACATTTGTCATGTTCTCTTTAGCGCCAAACAATTTCACACGATAAGTAATAATAAATAATAAAAACTGTCCCAAGTTAGCTAATCTGAAAGGGGTGTTGTAAGAAAAATCCAATCAACCACACATACACAGGGTGCAAATATATATATATATATATATATATATATATATATATATATATATATATATATATATATATATATATATATATATATATATTATACATATCTAACATTAGATATGTTTTTTATTTTTTATTTTTATTTATATTTATTTTTTTGTTTGTTTTTTGTAATAAACACTCGGCCACCTCTGGCCTACACACAATTCTTGCCTTCACCTAATGATAGCAATAATTAAATCAGGTTGTAAAGTGAAATAGGGTTTGTAATTCCCTTCTGCTAAGTAGCAGACATAGCCTAGTAGGCATAAATAAATTATTCATTGGAGCTTTGGGGGGGAAAGCTGCTCTGTAGTTTAGTGATTGCAGTAGAAACATTTAGCAGTGTAAACAGGCTGTGGCTGGGTGGGTCCTTTGGGCTCTGTGTAAGCACCACCTCACTGATATCACTCAAAATTGGTAACTGGACCTGGGCCGTGCACATTGCCAGGTGTTGATTTTTGAGACTCACCGGACCACATGCGAGGTTGTCTAAGTATTTCAACAAGTTAAATGATTCACGATTTTCAATTAAATTGTAATCCTACTTAATCAGTATTCAATTGAAGGCACCATTGTGGGATATTAAAAAGTGCCAAATAATAGGCATACATTGAGCAATTTTACTAAACAAGAACAATAAACAAAATATAATCAATGAACATTGTTGACATGTGAATCAGAATATTTATAATATATGCAAAGAAAATTAAATTTTAATGAATAATAATAATAATAATGAATTTCAGTAAGGTTTATGATTGACTGATGAAGATGAATTAAGCAGTCTCACAGCTTAAGGTAAGAAGCTCAAATCGGCTGTGGAGGCTTATTTTGTTTTTGTGATAAGATTTTGGATTTTGCTATTTTAAACAGTAAGCTTGTGGCATTTGGCCCATGTCTGGCCCACACAGGACTTGCCATAACACAAGCCCAGCTCATGACATTCGGCCCAGGTCTGGCCCACACAACACTTGCCAAAACCCATTTCAAGCCCGGCTCATGACAATCAGCTCAAGTCTGGCCCACATAACACTTGCTGTGACCTATTCATGCCCGGCTCATGACATTTGGCCCAAGTCTGGCCCACACAATACTTGCCGTAACCTATTTCAAGCCCGGCTCATGACATTCGGCCCAAGTCTGGCCCAAACAACACTTGCCGTAACCTATTTCATGCCCGGCTCATGACATTTGGGCCACCTTTGGCTCACACAATATTTGCCGTAACACAAGTTAGGTCCGGCTCATGACATTCGGCCCAAGTCTGGCCCACACAACACTTGCCGTAACCCATTTCAAGCCCGGCTCATGACATTTGGCCCAAGTCTGGCCCACACAACACTTGCCGTAACCCATTTCAAGCCCGGCTCATGACATTTGGCCCAAGTCTGGCCCACACAACACTTGCCGTAACCTATTTCATGCCCGACACATGATATTTGGCCCAAGTCTGGCCCACACAACACTTGCCGTAACCTATTTCATGCCCGGCTCATGACATTTGGGCCACTTTTGGCCCACACAATATTTGCCATAACACAAGTTAGGTCCGGCTCATGTAATTTGGGCCACATTTGGCCCACACAACACTTGCCAGTGCCGTAACTGAGCCGTAAGTGCCAAAAGTGGCCCAGATTAGGTCCAAATCTGTCTGCTATCTGGGGAGTTATCAGCTTACTGACAGTTTGAGGATTGAATAAGATGTAGGCCTACACAAGCTCGTTTTAAGAACTTTCATTGGCTAAATATTTGTAAAACAGACAGACAGACGTAAAGGGTGAACAATAGCATTGATGTAAAAAAAAAAAAAAAAAAAAAACACCACCAGAAAAGGGCACTTCGGAGTGTAAGGGCAAAAAGGGCATGTGCTCTGCACAGGTTGAGCCCTACCTGTGCACATGCCTGGCGCGTGTGTTTGTCCCTCTAGTTGCGTGTCCGTTTGGCTGAAGCGTTCTTTGGTTCTTCAGGAGCTTGCGTCATCGCGGGAGATTCAAACGGTCTTACTTGTAAGAGTTGTCAGAAGCTTAGTTAAAGTTCGTTTCACTCGTAGATGTAACTGAATGAACACGAGACTAAACCAAATGAGAAGAGTCGGAGGTACGATTTACAAAAACAAAGTAAAAGTAAAACAAAAACAGAGAGAAGACGAGACGAGACTAGTACAAGGACGAAAAGGCTAAAGGCAGGAACAAGCATGAAGACAAAAAGCTACGAACACTGTGTGAGTCCGCTTTTTGAAGGGTTTCCAAATACAACCCCTCTCTGGAGTTTTAGGCCAATTGGAACGCAACATTTCGAGCAGGAAAACTTTCTTTGTCTTAGCTCCCAGGTCAATTTGCATGTTTTATGGCAGTTGTTAGGATTTGGTCAGTTTTACTCTAAACGATGGTAAACATAGTAGAATAGAATACATATCATATTTATCAGAGCCTGATGCATATATTTGGTTTAAGTGCACAGAGAGGTTTAGTTTGATACCAAATATGTTATGTCTCGAAGGTACACGTAGAGATACATTCTTATTCTGTAAAATAAGCATTAAAAGCTAACTAAAAAAGCTAAACTAACAAGCTAAGAATAAGGTTAACCCAATGTGATGTACATTAGCAAATGGGAATGAAGATTGGACTTTAAAGACTCCAAATATGGCACACATATGATTTTAGTCGACCATAGTGAGCAAAACCTGAAACATCAACCCAATAGAGTTTACAAGAATACACAAGCTACGTCATGTAAAAGGAAAATCATGAGATGGGAAAATTAAATCCATGTTTACACATTCCTCCAGTGGTTATATATATATATATATATATATAAATAGAGAGAGAGAGAGAGAGAGAGAGAGAGAGAGAGAGAGAGAGAGAGAATAGCCTATATAAGATTGCAGGGTCTATTTCTCTTCCTTTACAAGAATGTAGAAATCCCTCTTGGGGTCGTAAAGCTCTTATCAAACTAACAAAGGGGGGGAGGTCTGGTTACAGGACAATATTGGGGGAACATTCTTAAAATAAACACTTAGAATTCAAAGCTACACTAGAGAATCACAACTATAGAATAAAACAAAACTAATCAAACATGCATGCTTTAATACGTTAACTACAGATTTTGAATCACTTATATGCTGAATTAAATGAAAGGAATGTTTGTGTGTGTGAGCAATTTGATGTTGCTCTTTTGGAGAGAGGGGGAAGAATTGATAACAATCTCTTTGAACTGCGAGCGGGGGAATTTGGCGATGGTTCTGCCCAAATGAAGCAAAAGTGTCAGAAGGGCAATTTGACTCAGACTGTCCGGCGCTAAACTGTAATTTACAATTATGAGTTTAAGGGTTAAAAGCTTCCTTAAAATTTATAATGACGAGTCATCATGAATCTGTCCATATGCTACAAAGGCTTCAAGCTCATTGTTTGTTGTGGTAATCAAATCAAAACTCTTTCAAAATGCAGCTTTTCCTGAAGTATTGGGAACTTTTAGTAACTCCCCACGCTCCAACTTCTCCCTTATGCTCTGCATGGTCAACTGTCACCTAATGCATTGCACGCGCATCGCGTTACTCGCATATTGCGTTGCATATTTCTAATGTTATCAATATAACAATATTTCATACAGTAGCCTGCGCTCTGCACGTATATTATGGACACGATGAAAGAAGAGAAGCTAAATGAGCCCAAGTCCGACCCGAGCCCGATCTGTAAAAAAAAAAAAAAACGGCCCGACTGCTCCCAATAAGTGACAAAATAACACCAACATTTTCCTATTTACATGTTGTGATTTGTATAGTCACAGCGTGTACAAATAACAAGGTCACATGAGACACAGCCATCTTCTAACCGTATACATACTGGGAACTATATTCTCAGAAGGCGAAGCACTGCTACTTGGGCGGAGTGATTTGCTCGCAGCACCTGAGAAGTCCCGTGGTGAGGAGCAGAGAGTTCACTCAGAGTTGGAGTAAATCACTCCAGAAGTAGAAGTAGCAGTGCATCGCCTTCTGAGAATATAGTTCCCAGTATGTATACGGTTAGAAGATGTTTGTGTCTCATGTGACCTTGTTAATCATACACGCTGTGACTATACAAATCACAACATGTAAATAGGAAAATGTTGGTGTTATTTTGTCATAACACCTGGGCCAATTGGGAGCAGTAGGCTAGCTGGAGTCGTTTACCTCCATTCTTTGTGCTAAGCTAGGCTAGCATCTGACGCATAACTTTGCGTCAGACAAAGTTACGGCACGCACGGAGATGAAAAGGGTATGTATGGACTTATCTAACTGGGGGGGGATACGGTGAATAAGCTAAAGTCACAAAAAGTTGCCGTGTTCCTTTAACCGCATTGTCTGACCTTATTCATGAGCGGGATGCTGCATGAGCTAGGGCCAGACAAACCAACTCAAATCCTGATTGGTTGTATTTTAAACAGCTTCGTAACAAATGTACAGTTACGATCAGAAAGGCAAAAGCAGAGTATTTTCTTGATAAAGCTTCGGCAAATACTAGTAAGTTTTGGAAAAATGTAAAGCCTTTGACTGGAAATAGATCTGTTTCAGGTCTTCCCCATTGCATAACAAAAGATTGTACTAAAATAGTAGATAAATCGTACTCGGTTACTGATGTAACCTCGGTTCCCTGAGAGATATGAGTATTGCGTTGCAATTAGAATATTGAAGCCTTTATTTTAAAACACAGTGCAGCTGCACAGCGAGCACAATACAGGCTGTGCTCGTTGACTAAGCATGCTGATTGGCTGTGCTGCGGCAACTGCATGAACCTATGGTGAACCAGCCAGGGCGCGCGGTCCAATCAGAGGGCTTGCCGCCTAACTCGCGCCGAAGCTCACCTAAATGGGTGTGGTTGAAGAGTATAAATTCGCCCAAATTCGCCAAAGGGACAGGTTAAATCGACTGAAACAAAGCACCTGATATAAGCATAATAGCACGGCTGGCAATGCAATACTCGTTCCCTTATCTCTCAGGGAACCGAGGTTACATCAGTAACCGAGTACTAGGGATGGGCATTCGATTAAATTTTCTTAGTCGATCGTCGGGAGAATTAACGATCGACTATCGATTAATCATTAATATTTTTATATTGAAATTCATTATTTCTTTAACTTTTTATAAATTAAAAATGCAATGAAAATACAAAAATACAGTTTGTTTGTCCTCGATGAGATCTTTATTACAAGAAGATCAACTTGTGGCAGTGAAACTGGACGTTCGGTAACGTTAGACTTGAAGATGCCCTGCGGTGCTCTAAAACAGCGGAACCTGCAGCTGCGAGCCGGCGTTCTTAAACAGAGACCCATGACCACTTCATCCGTTTTCTGTGATCGGATAGCTATCCGATCGTGACAAGACCAAATGTAAATGCCCTCCGAAACGCATTCGAGACGGATTTAAACCCGATCGCTCAAACCACTTCAGGAGGAGAGCTGAGACGCATTCCAGACGAAACTGGACAAGTGTAAATGCATCTGGTTGTTGAAATCACATATGTAAATTTGACTTATCCCAAAAATGCTAAGAAATAAACATGTGAGAGCGTTTTATAGGCCTAGGCTATATGTCATGTTATAGCCAGATATGACAACGCTACTTCAACACGCATCACCACAGATGAGCATCAAGCCAACGTGCAAACTATCGCAAATCAAAGTGAAAGTCATTCATCAACACACAATCATCTTCATTAAAAGTAAAGAACCGAAATGATCTTACCAGGGCTGTTGCCGCAATATCTGGTTGCAGTCTTTGATTTAGAAATTTTCGCTGATGATCAATAAAATGCAGCTCATATCAGTTGCTTTCGGACGTGCAACAATTTAAATCTGCATATAGCGCGGGAATTCAAGATCGGATTTATATCCGTTTTGCAAAAACACATTTATGTGACCGGGTGTAAATGGAATCGTTTTGATAAATCAGATAGCTATCCGATCTGAGAAAATGCATGAAGTTCCCATAGAACTTCTGCACCAGTCTACTGATTTCTGTTGAGAAAGATAAGCATGTTGACATGATCTGGGATCAGATGCGACCGCAACGTGGTGACAGCCAGTCCAGCCGCCGAAAACACCCGCTCTGAGGGGAATGATGTTGCCGGGATGCACAGGTACCTCCGCGCTAAAATCAATTCCATTGCTTCAAGACTCACACTACGCAACGCAACCTGCATGATTAATCGATAACAAATAAACGTGATCGACGAAATTCTTAACGATCAATTATCGATCGTCGATTAATCATGCCCATCCCAACCGAGTACGTTCCCTTTCGAGAACGTTTCACTCGTATTGCGTTGCAAATGCTATGGGAACCCATTTTAAAATGCCGTGCTATTAGCAGAATGACTTCTCTGATTCTCATCCAGGGAATAAACCCAGGACTTATAACAGAATTAGTCGGATTCATCGGGGACCAGACCGGTCGGGTCCCTAAGATGTTATAAGCTGACACTGGGTCAGTGATTAGTACAATGAGGACCACAAGGGGGATCCTAGAGTAACAAATAGGTATTAGCATATTTAAGTTACTATCGTCTTCCGAGGGGGGAAGAGATGATATGGAAATAACCTGGGCTCTGAACGGAGTCAAGAGCACCTTAGGTAAATATGCATGCCTTGGTTTAAGGACGATTCTGGAGTCGTTGGGCCCAAACTCAAGACAGGAAGCGTTCGGGGAGATTGCTTGCAAGTCACCTACTCTCTTAACCGATGCTAGTGCTAGCAGGAGTGCGGTTTTGAGTGAGAGAGGCTTTAGGTCAGCCAACTGGAGTGGCTCGAAAGGGGGCCCCTTGAGGCCCTTCAGGACCATGGACAGGTCCCAGGCAGGGATCGAAGGAGGCTGAGGCAGATTAAACCTTCTGGCTCCTTTAAGGAACCGAACGACCAGGTCGCTTTTACCCAAGGAAAGACTAGCCACCTGGGCGTGAAAGGCTGCTATAGTCGCCACGTATACTTTGAGCGTGAAGGGGGAACGTAAGATACCACTGCCATGTTGTCCGTCCGGACCAAGACGTGGTGTCCCGCCAGGTGTGGGAGGAAGGTTTATAGGGCTAGAAAAAAACACTCTCAATTCGAGGCAGTTGATGTGTAGGAATTTCTCCTCGTACAGAGCTCCCCAACCCAGGTTGGAGGCATCTGTTGAAATAGCCTTCCTTTTCGAAACCAGACCCATGCTCACACCCAACTGGTACCAGTTGGCGTATTTCCAAGGGGCCAGGGCTCTGATACAGCGCTGGTTTACCCTGATACGTAAGTGGCCTGAGCGCCACGCATGAGCTGGAACCTGAGGCTTTAGCCACAGCTGAAGGGGGCGCATACGCAGTAGGCCTAGTTGGAGTACTGACGATGCAGAGACCATGAGGCCCAGAACCCTTTGAAACGTTCTGAGGGGCGTAAGAGAGCCCGCTTTGAACAAGCTGCTAGTCGCTGAATTGAGAGAGCTCAGTCCGGCGTGGGCCAAGTTCTCATTTGAACAGAGTCGAGAACTGTTCCCAGGAACGTTATTCGTTGGCTGGGGGACAGCATACTCTTGGGGAAATTCACTCTGAGCCCAAGGCGTTCTAGATGGCCGAGGAGCCAGGCTTTGTGAGTAAGTGATTCTGCCTCCGACTGGGCCAATATGAGCCAGTCATCGAGGTAATTCAGATTGCGCATTCCCCGCTGTCTCAGGGGGGAAAGAGCCGCATCCATGCACTTCGTTAATGTACGAGGTGTTAGGGACAGTCCGAATGGTAGGACTGTGTACTGATATGCCTGCCCCTCGAAGGCGAATCTCAAGAATGGCCTGTGATGGGGGGGCTATTTGGATAAGGAAATAAGCATCTTTCAGATCCACTGAGAAAAAACAGACTCTTGGGCGAATCTGCGCAAGAATATGTCTGGTCGTGAACATCCTGAACGGCCTCACCATGAGGGCCTTGTTCAGGTGTCTGAGATCTAAAATAGGCCTGAGGCCGCCATCTTTCTTCGGAACGAGAAAATACCGGCTGTAGAAGCCTGACTCGCTTTGTGATTGAGGAACTGCCTCGATAGCTCCTTTCGTCAGCAGATTCGTCACTTCGGAGCGGAGGACGTGAGCCACACTGCTCCTTACCGATGTGTTGACTATAGTGCGAAAGCGAGGGGGTCTGCGAGCAGACTGAAGTGAGTAGCCTAGTTTTATGGTATTCATTACACAGACTGACACATCGGGGATGGCTTGCCAGGCCTCGGCCCGAGAGGCCAGGGGTTGAATTAAATCTGACCCACACAGAGCACAATACGAGCAAATTTCCTCACACAAACACCTGAGGGGCCGGGTCCCAGAATCTCGGCGGCCCGCCCCCCCAGGTGTTTGGGTGAGGAAATTTGCTCATATTGTGCTCTGTGTGGGTCGCTGTTAAAACAGCGTTTGGTTGCAGGGGTGCGTGAAGAGAGATGGCCATCTCCAGCCATGTTGCGACCGGTAGCCTGAGTGGTGGTCTTTGTGGCTCGCAGGGCTAGATCGGTGGCGCTGTGCAGGTTTCAGAAGGCGGCTGGATCAGGTCCTGACTCATCCATAGCACGGAGGAGTTTGGCCTGAAACACTTGAAGAACTGCCATGGTGTGCAAGGCCGAAGCTGCCTGGACAGCGGTGGTATATGCTCTATCAGCGAGCACCGAGGACGTTCTGCACAGTTTAAAAGGGTGTGTAGCTTTTTCTCTCCAACTGCCAGCAGTGTGAGGACACAGATGAGTGGCCACCGCTTCCTCTAGGGGTGGGGCAGTTTTACATATTCCTTTTCCTCTGCGCCGTCGACTGACGAGAGCGTCATAGAGGTGGAAGTGCGCAGGCGGGCTGAGTAGGGGGGGTGCCATGACTTTGTGAGCTCCTCGTGGATCTCAGGATAAAAGGGGGCGGAATGCTGACGAGGGGCCTGTTGGCACCCCGGCAGGAACCACTCATCCAAGCGGCTTCTGGTAGGCTCTTCTGGTGGGGACCAGTCAAGTCCTAGCTCGTTGACAGCACGAGTGACAGCACGAAGTTCGGCGTCGATGCCCGCTCTGCTGTCACCTTTATCTGGTTGAGAGGGAGGGGTGGGGTCCGCAGAGCCCGACCAATCCTTACCTTCTGAAGCCGCCATTGACAAACTGTCATCCAGTTCCTCCACCGATCCGCCAAATGAGACTCTTTTTGCTTGTGTGCTCTTTGACCACGCCGTTTCTTCCTCTGGGGCTCGAGGGGGGCCGGAGATGGAAGATGAGCAGGCTCGCTCTCTGACGTAACGAGAGCCAGCCTCGAACGAAGCGCTGAGGTGGGCATGCTGTCACAGGAGGGACAGCCGCCTTTAGTGAGAGCTGCCTCGGCGTGCTCGAAATCGAGGCAGGCAGCACACAGTGTGTGTCTGTCAGACACATGCAGGGGAACCCCGCATGTTTCATAGACTGGGAGCGGCATTTGAAACAACGCGCTCTTGCTCTTTTTTGAATGAAAGGCTTAGAAGCAAAGGATATATTCTGCCGGATGCCACAGGGAAACGGCGATCAGCTTGATGGCGTCGAGCAATCACAGGATCTGCCGGTCTGCTGCTCCGTTCCGCTGCTGGGCTGATCAACGGTGAGAAGCTTCTTTATCCAGAGAAGTCAGCGATGAAGCAGGTGATGCGTTCTTCGCTGAAGGAGATTCAATTTCTCCCATTGGCGAATTTGGGCGAATTTATACTCTTCAACCACGCCCATTTAGGCGTGCTTCGGCGCGAGCTAGGCGGCAAGCGCTCTGATTGGACCGCGCGCCCTAGCTGGTTCGCCATAGGTTTGTGCAGTTGCCGCAGCACAGCCAATCAGCATGCTTAGTCAGCCTGTACTGTGCTCGCTGTGCAGCTGCACTGCGTTTTAAAATAAAGGCTTCAATATTCTCGAGAAAAGGAGTTTTCCCTTAGCATTTGCAACGCTTATACGAGTGAAACGTTGAGAAAAACGCCTCAGTCGAGACCCGGAGAAGGCCACAGCTTATCAAGCAGAAATCACAAGGTTGGTGAAAGCAGGCTATGCCACAAAAGTAAGTGACGAACAGGTGAGGACCTCAACTGAATCATGGTTCATCCCTCACCATATGGTGACACACAACAATAAGAATCGTGTTGTGTTTAACTGTTCTTTCACCTACAAAGACCACAACTTGAACGAGCTGCTATTGCCGGGTCCAAACCTGGGCGCCTCTCTCTTTGGTGTCCTGGTACGTTTTAGAGAACACTCCATCGCCGTCAGCAGTGACATCAAGGGGATGTTCCACCAGGTGAGACTGCTGCCCAAAAGACTGCCCTCTGTTGCACTTCCTCTGGCATGACCTGCAGAAAGACGCTCATCCAAAGTTGTACGAATGGCAGGTCCTTCCATTCGGGACCACATGTTCCCCTTGTTGTGCAATCTATGCTCTCCAAAGACATGTACATGATCACAGCCTTCAGGGAGATGAGTTGTGCAACTCTATCGAGAAGCACTTTTACGTGGATAATTGGTTGAAGAGCTTCTCCTCTATGGACACAGCCAAAGATATTATGGAAAAGCTGAGCACGCTACTAAAGGAAGGGGGATTTGAGCTTCGGCAGTGGGCCAGCAGCAAGTCAGAGCTCAAGGTCAAGGTCAAGGTCAAGGTCAAGATTTTAGAGATTTTAGAGATTTTAAGATTTTAGATTAGGGAAACTGCTGCCACAACAAAACATCACACATGTAACATACAACATATAAAAAGAAATAAATGTAAAACACATTCCAGTCCTAAAATCCTACGTCATAAAAACAATTCATAGCCAATATCATATATCATAACACAACACAGCCCTCAGTTCCTGCCTCTTGTACCCTCTATTACCCTCATTTATCTTCCTGCAGTTGCTCATTAACTAATTTAATAGACAACGGTAAAAATGAAAACTTATATCGGTTATACTTGCATAATGTAACCCTGTATCTTCGACCAGAGTTCATCAGCGTATACTCAGGATACAACACATGCGAAGGGTCTAATAAAATCTTGTTGGCCTGCTGGGTGATACAACGCTCAAAAATATCCTGTAACGAGCTAATACTCTGTGTCCCCATGATTTTTCCTGCCACTCTCAACACATTATTTATTTGGGCTCTCAATTTCACTGTTAAACTTCCGAACCAAACAATAATTCCATACCTTAAAATTGACTCAATCGTTGCTTTATAAAAAATTAACATGATATTACTGCTCACTCCAAACAATCGCAATCTCCGTAGAAAATGTAACCGCTGGTGGACCCTTGTGCACACCCATGATACATGTGTGTGCCACTTAAACTCACTATCAATGTAAACCCCCAAATATTTATACGAAGTAACCTGCTCAATAGCTACACCATGAACCACAACCGAGCTCCTATCCCCCACTGATCTGGGGTCTATGATGACCTCTTCGGTTTTTTTAAGATTGATCTGTAGATAATGGTCATCACACCAGCCCACAAACGTTTCTATAGCAGCTGTGTAGTCGCCAATACTGCCGTCTCTTGTCAACAATTGCAATACTACTGTGTCGTCCGAAAATTTGATAATAAATTGATTTGATTGCTGACTAGTGCAGTCGTTTGTATACAAAGTAAACAGAAATGGCGAGCTTACGCACCCTTGAGGGGCCCCTGTACTATTTACCGCAGCATCCGACAGCGCTGAGTTAAATTTCACCTGTTGTGTCCTGTTTGTTAAAAAGGAATAATACCATTTAATTATAAAAGGATTAACTTGTAGATTAATTAATTTCTCTAGCAGTTTGTGTGGTTGGATGGAGTTGAACGCAGAACTAAAATCGATAAAAAGCAATCTAGCATAAGCAGCTGGACTCTCCAGATGCTTTAAAACCAGATGTGTTAATGTAGAGACCGCATCATTAGTACCACGATTGCTTTTATATGCAAATTGATACTGATCTAAGGATGGCTCCACTTCCTTACGCAGCTCTCCTATTATAATCTTCTCAAATGATTTCATCACGTTCGATGTTAAGGCCACTGGCCTATAATCATTATTGTCCTGAGGGCATGAATTTTTTGGAATTGGAATTACAATAGATTTTCTCCAAAGCTCTGGTACTGTATGCGTGTCAAGTGAAAGCTGAAAAAGGCGATGCCAGACTGATGAGAGCTCCTCCGCAAATGTCTTTAAAAGAAAACATGACATCCCATCTGGTCCCGTTGTTTTACTAGAGCATAAATTTTTAAAAACCCTTGTAACATCCCCCGAATATATCAGTATTCTATCATCACTGATATTGCAGTTTACATTACCTAAAATATCATGACATTCCTTAAAAGTGTCTGTCTCAAATCTCATATAAAATTTATTCAGTTCGTTTGCTTTATCAGTTTCATTGACCGCGAACAATGGCTTCTTTTTCGTGGTCATGTTGGTCATTCCTCGAATTGAATTCCACAGTTCATTAGTATTACATTTTGCCAACTGTTGTTCAGCCTGTTCCTTATATTGTATTTGTGCTACCCTTAGTTGCTGGTTAAGGTCCTTTTGTGCTGCTTTAAGTCCCATTGTATCCCCCAACCTGTAGGCCATTTTTTTCCTTTTAATGCAATCTTTAATTCCCCCAGTAACATATGATTTGTTATTTGGATACCTCTTAATAGCTCTTGTTCGTCTGCCTAATAGCTCGTCAGCCATCTTCCCAAAGAACTGAGATCAGAGAGCTGTGAACAATGGCTGAACCACACGGACATGGACCCTCAAGAGCCAGCTTTAGGTCTGCATTGGCTGTGCCACTCTAACATGCTTCACTACAAGTCCAAGCACCACGAGAGTAGCCCTCCTACAATGAGGAACATTTACAGAGTGTTGGCCAGTCAATACGACCCTTTAGGGTTCCTCATCCCATTCACTACAAGGGCCAAAGTACTTGTCCAGCAACTGTGGAACAAGAAACGAGTGGGATGACCCTCTACTTCCCAGTGACCTACTTACTGCATGGCAAGAATGGGAAGCTGAATTGCCACAGCTGAATAACATCTGTCTGCGTCGTTGCTACGTCAGCCCAGCCTTTGACAAACCTGAGTGCAGCAGAGAGTTGCACGTCTTCTGTGATGCATCTCAGCAGGCATATGGCAGTGTAGCATACCTTCGCACAGAAGACACAGATGGACATGTGGAAGTTGCATTCAACAGCGTCAGCTTTCTATGCCACGCCTTGAGTTATGTGCAGCTCTCACAGGCGCACAACTTGCTAGTTTACTAACCAGAGAGCTGACCCTGCCACTGTCCAGAGTTGTAATGTGGACAGATTCCACGACCGTCCTGACCTGGATTAAGTCTGATTCCTGCCACTTTAAGGTATTTGTAGGTACACGGATTGCAGAGATCCAAGAGCTAACAGACAACCAGGCCTGGCGTTACGTGGCGTCAGCAGACAACCCCGCAGATGACCTCACCAGAGGTAAAAGACTACAGGAGCTTACAGGTCAGTCTCGCTGGGGTTATGGACCTCCCTTCCTATCGCTCCCCCGACCGCAATGGCCAGAGCATCCACTTCCCCCATGTGAGGACTTTACCGATGAACAGCGCAGACCTATGACATGTTTAGCTACATCTGTGAGCATTGACCCTGTGCCTGATGCAGAGAAATTCGACAACTTCAGTGACCTGATTTAGGAAACTGCCAATCACTTTCATGGAGCGATCAGTGATCCTGAAGGAACCCCTTCAGATGATGACTTCAAGGAGGCTGAGCTCTGCATCCTAAGATCTGCCCAAAGAGACAGCTTTCATGATGAATTCCTGTGCCTTTCATCTGGGAAACCCATATCCACCTCAAGTCGCCTCTACACATTGGCTCCAGAACTTGACCACACACTCCAGCTCATTAGAGTAGGCGGGAGGCTCAGACGCTGCCAGGACCTGGAAACTGATGTTAAACATCCTGTTGTCTTGGACCCCAAGCATCCTGTGACCAAATTACTCATCAGGCAGACTGACAGTGAGCTGAAACATCCAGGGGCTGAGAGACTGTTTGCAGAGCTGAGGAGGAAATTCTGGATTCTGCGAGGCCGTGAAGCCATAAAAAGGGAGCAGCGTTCCTGTCCAGAATGCCAAAGGTGGAGAGCCCAACCAATCAATCCAAAGATGTCTGACCTTCCTGTGTCCCGTCTCCGGTTACAGCAACCAGTTTTTTCCTCCACTGGTATAGACTGCTTCGGGCCCATGCTGGTGAAAGTTGGTCGCCGTAATGAAAAGCGCTGGGGCCTGCTCTTCAAATGTTTGACAACTCGAGCTGTCCATATTGAAGTGTTGTCCAGCATCAATACCGACTCCTTCCTTATGGCACTAAGAAGGTTTATCGCTCGTCGTGGGAAACCAGCTGAGATACTTTGCGACCAAGGCACTAATTTCCGAGGTGGGGACCGTGAATTACAGGAAGCATTCAACATCTTACATCCATCCCTGCAGGCCCAGCTCACAGAATACCAGCTGAAATTCCGCTACAATCCTCCCAGCGCTCCTCACTTCGGCGGGTCCTGGGAGCAGGAAATAAGATCCATCAAATCTGCTTTAACATCCACTCTGGGCTCTCAGGTTGTAAGCGCTGAAGTACTCCAGACAGTGCTGATCGAGATAGAAGGAATCCTCAACTCGAAGCCTTTGGGATACATCTCATCAGACCTGGCCGACCCAGACCCCGTCACCCCCAACATTTTCCTGCTGTATCCCTCACTTCCCCAGGTGATGTACCATGACTCTGAGCTGATTGGACGCCGACACTGGAGGACCTGTCAAGTATTAACCGCTTCTGGACATTACCTGCCAACCCTGCAGACCAGGTACAAGTGGCAGAAGGACACATCCCCCATTCAAGTTGGCACCGTTGTGCTAATAGTAAACCCCCAACTACCGAGAGCATCCTGGCCAGTTGGAAAGATCAGTAAAGTCTTTCCAGGAGCTGATGGCTTAATCCACTCGGTGGAAGTAAAGGTGAAGGACCGCACCTATGTGAGACCTGTGAGTCGCCTCATTCGGCTCTCCGCTGTGCCGGACAAAGATGGACAGTAAATCCAGTCTTCAAACTTCCCTGAGCAAGTTTGGGGGCGGCTGTGTTAAAAAGACGAGACTGTTTATATACAGTATTTTTTAGTTTGCATGCAGTTCCCAGGCCGACCACTAGGGGCGCAGCCATTTTGTAAATAGGGAAAGCTTCTGTGTTCAGTTAGTCGGCCCTGAGCATCAGCGATAGTTGCATGTTCCCTTGTTCTTTTTCTTTCTTCACTGTGTGCGTCCATGAGACAGGTGGGTGTTTGGCTGTGCAATGTCTGTAATGTTAAAGTGTATAAAAGTGTTGACATTATTTTTACACGTTCATCATTGTTAGCACTTGAGCTAAGATGTTAGGACAAGTCATGTTTTTCCTGCGCACTTAATGCTCATTCTATTTTACGTTTAGTTGGTTGATAACATCATATTATACTAGAGCAGTCACCTGTATGACAGTTCTGTTGATTAGTAGTGTAGTAGTGTCTATTTATGTGTAATAGCAGTAGTTATGCGTAGTGGTGAAGGCTTTGGGCCTACGTGATAGCATGTAACTGCATTATTACAGTGAATATATGGTGAATTCTACCTATTATCTTCTTTTGGTTAAATTCACATTTCCCCAGGTTATATTTACACTACTATTCTTGTTATTATTTGTGTCATCATAGTAAGTCAATGTAAATAGTAAATAATATTCTTTTTATTGTCTGTTTTGTTACAGAACCACGCACGCATATGTAACTAGTCATTCTATACTCTCCCATCTGAAAATAAATCACCATAAAGATCTATCCAGCCTATTCCTTTGCATTCTAACTGATGCACACTCCATGATCACACCACTATTGAACCACAGTAGTGAGAAAGTCTCCAGAACATTTGCATTTTGCTCATCTTTTGTTTCCTGTATTTTTTTCTGTGGAAGCTCTTCAGTAAAAGCACATTTTGTTCAGTCATCTAAGCCTGCAAGTTATTCTTCTGCCCTTGGGTCCATCTGCTGTTTGTCATCCACAAGAAACAGAAGCATTGCTAATTCACATGGAAAATAACATGAACATCAACAATTAAACAGTATATAAATCAAAATTGCCTAACGTTACCCAATGAAATGTTGATCTAGGAAGAGTTATAGGACTGTGAAGCTTTAGGGGTGTTTATGGACTCGATCTACTCCACCTATGTTTTGATAATCGTTCTGAATCCAATATTTCATGAAGCTAGAATTAAAAGGTTTTTTTTTTTTATTATTATTATAAATTTTTTTAGCAGAAGCTAAAAGAATGTTCAGACATTCATGCCACAAAATACTCTGGGGGCCATTAATGTTTCATGATAATGATACAAAAATAAAATGCTAGAGAGGAAATAATTAATAATTATTATTTGCAGTGGAAAGTTTGGAAAGCAGAATTATGCTAAATATATATGCTCTATTTATTCATGTTTTACATGCTATTAATTTATGTTTTTAGTGAAATCAAACTTCAGAGGACTTGAGAGGCCACAACAGGCCCCTGAGATGTGTTAGATAACATAAAAACACTAGCATGCACTGGTGACTCCACAGTCCAACTAAATCAGAACACAAATAGAGTTCATTACCTGCAGTTTTAATGAAGATGCAATGATGGGCATTTCAGAGTATATAATAGAAGGTATTTGTAATAATGTTTGTAGTGTTAAAACAGCAACAGTAACTGTGTTGAATCATTGATGTGCTAACCATTCATTTAACTGAATGATTATTATATTACTAATCAGATTTAAGACGTTACAGTTAGGGTCACATTACATGGTATAAGACACTGGCTAAACATTCTGAGCTGAATGTTTGTGTGTTTATTTATTTATGGTCTAAATGAACTTTGTTTGCTTTCTTCCTCAGGTTAATGAAAGTTTTCCTTGTGTAAGGAAAATGGAAAATGGAACATATTTTTACTTAATGTTGTTTGAAAATCTTGGGTGCATAAGATATGCTTTCTTCACTTTGGGGTTTATTTTTTACTGTGCTGTCATATACTTTAATGTTCTTATTGTTCTTGTAATCATTCTGGAGAAGACATTGCACAAGCCCATGTACATTTTGATGTCATGCTTGTCCATCAACTCTGTATATGGCACAGCTGGCTTTTTCCCAAGGTTATTGACAGACCTGCTCTATGATGCACATAGAATCTCCTTTGAAGCATGTATCATACAGAGTTTTGTAATTTACTCATATGCAGCTTTTGAACTTACAATATTGATGCTAATGGCATTTGATAGGTTTGTTGCAATCAGTAAACCTTTGCATTACAACAACATAATTACCACACGGTTTCTAACTTTTCTAATAATTATAGCATGGGTTTATCCATTTACTTTTGTTGGTATTAGTGCTCTTTTGACTGCAAGGTTGACAATCTGTGGTAACAAATTACTAAAGGTGTACTGCCACAACTATGAAATTGTCAAACTCTCATGTGTGAACTTTACTATTAATAATATTTATGGCCTGATTGTAACTATCACAACAATTTTTATCCCTTTGAGTTTTATACTGTATACCTATGTCAGAATTATTATTATTTGTCAAAGAAGCACACAAGAGTTCAGGAGCAAAGCATATAAAACTTGTATTCCACACATGATGATCCTTTTAAATTTCTCAGTTGCTATTTTTTGTGAGCTCACTTTGACTCGATTTGTGAATGGGGAACTTCCTATAGCGCTGAGTGTTGTCATTTCACTTGAATTTATTGTTATACCACCCTTTGTAAACCCTATTGTTTATGGCCTAAACTTTCCTGATATCCGCAAAAAAATTCTGCATCTTATAAAAGCCTCCAAATAACCTGCTTTGTTTCTGTTGTAATACTGTAACACAGAAAACCAAGTTTGAAGAAATTTAAAGATAATTGTTCAATCAAGTAGTCACTCACCTTCTAGTTGTGAATGATTGCTAAATGTGATAGTTTTCACCTTTCTGAATTCTTTACAGATTTCCTTTGACCTCCTCAGTAAAGACATTTTTGTGAAAAATTGTATAAGGGTTTTAGAATTATCTTTCTTAATCTACAGAATAAAGGGGCCATCCATATCATATGAGCTCAGATTAATAACTTTATATATAGAATATAAGCTTCCATGAAATCTTGTAAAAATTATAGACTATTAGTGTCAGTAATTTGTTAAAATTGTATTGTTTAAAAATAATAAGAATAAAATAACTATTTTTTAACTGGTGTAAAATTGTTACATTTTGTTATTCTGCATGCGAAGCATTACATTGTCAGACTGAACCTGGCTTATTTTTATAAATAACGATTCAGGAATCAGTTTTGAGAGGTTCAAACAATAGTTGTCAAAATACTTTATATCGAGTAATTACAAATCGTGATATTTGGTGTGGTTATATTTATTGTTAATAGAAATAGAAATAATAATAATAAAAGTGATTCAATGCCAGAATACTAACACTATTCTGTTTATAACCAGATTGCAAAGATGAAACCAGTGTAACATGTATGTTCTACCAAAAAGACTCAGGAGAGAATTATTGAATGCAATAGATTTATTTGTGAAAGATTACAGACGGAATAAAATTGATGCTCGACAAGCTCCGTCTCGGTTCTTTGGCGTGGGCTCTGTCCTCCGTCTGGGTCGGTGAGTTAGCCGGTAGGTCCTGCCTGATGGTCTGGACAGGGGCGGAGCCTAAACCCCCTGACGGTTGGACAGGAGCCTATACCTGGTGGTGGTGGGGAGGATGGGGGAAAACTTTTCTACGACACCTACAGCAACGAAAAGGGGGAGGTAAGGTCAGTCTTTATATCTGATGTTGAACTGTGATTGGTGGTGCGAAATTACATATTAGTGACGTGGCAATAGAGTCTTTCTGGTAGAACTTACGCTGACGCTTCCATTTCTACCAAAAAGACTCAGGAGAGAATTATTGAATGCAATAGATTTATTTGTGAAAGATTACAGACGGAATAAAATTGATGCTCGACAAGCTCCGTCTCGGTTCTTTGGCGTGGGCTCTGTCCTCCGTCTGGGTCGGTGAGTTAGCCGGTAGGTCCTGCCTGATGGTCTGGACAGGGGCGGAGCCTAAACCCCCAAAATAAGGAATATATGATGGATTCCTTACGTACCTAAGATGACTCTGGAAAGTATACAGGGTAATTAAACAACGTGAGAAAAGTTGATAAACGTCATCTAGATAAGGCTTAATACGAAACTAACGTTTGATTATAACGATGATGTAGCCTTGAAATTAATAGGGAGAGTGAAAGATGCAGTTAATAGTGCACTGTGCTTCGATATGTTACAACTCCTAAACAGAGCAACTTTTGGCAAAAGAAAGTGAAGATCTAATCCGAGCCTCGATAGGCTTGAATAGAGGAGCTGCGCATTAAAAAAAATGAAAAAAAAATAAATAAATAAAATAAAGGCAGAAATGAATCTTTGATAGGCCTATGCGTTAACGTCGGCTGCCACGGTTGGCCTCAGAACTTTTAGCTTAATCGTGAATCTCGATAGATTGCGATGCCTCGATAGGCCGAGGACAAGCATGTGCGATGCCTCGATTGGCCGAAAACGAGCATGTGCGATGCCTCGATAGGCCGAGAACGAGCATGTGCGATGCCTCGATTGGCCGAAAACGAGCATGTGTGATGCCTCGATTGGCCCGAGAACAAGCATGTGCGATGCCTCGATAGGCCGAGAACAAGCCTGAGCGATGCCTCGATAGGCCGAGAACAAGCATGAGTATTAATATCTTAGTTTGGCTATGAAAATAAAACCATAGATGGGAAAGTTAAAAGTAGGTCCGTGATGACCTTCTGTTTAAAAGTTACTAAACTGCTGTCAATGTGACGTTCCCGGGCGCTTTGATAAGCAGAGATGGGAGAATGAAATATTGATATTTCTTAAAGCTAGAATTGCTTTGTGACTGGTGCCCGTGATCAGCGTGAAGTATAGCTTAATAGAACTACGTGTACGCTCGCTAATATTAATGCCTCAATAGGCAGAATAATCGTGTATGAACGAGATATGGAATCTCGATAGCATTACTGTAAAGGCTACGATAAGCCGTGGACCAATGTGAATGTGATGAAACAGGTTCGTGATAACCTTACGTTTACTGCTGCCGGGCCGAATTTGCAATTCGATTCATTCGTTCGATAGGGTCTCAATAGGCAGTTTTGTTCATCGAAAACAATATCAGTGCTTAGATAACTTAAATGAATTGATATTGAAATAGAAGCCGCGGAGGCTAGAGAATATTGCGTTGCTATGAGAGACTCAATGAACGCAAGCAGTAGCGGATTCGAATAAACTTTGAGTCTCCGTCAAGGAATAGCTTTTTGTAGAAGCTATTAATAAAAGGTTTAGTTCATTATATTGAACTTGGTCTAAACGTTCGAATGTAGTAACAGCCACCAGTAGCTAGCGAATAATATTACATAGTAAAATAGGGAGACAATTAGACAACTCTTATGTTAAATCTTTAATGCTTATCTAAGGTGCAGTATGTGAGAGACTAATACGACGAGATATGCGCAGATAAAGATAATTGATTAGAAACTTTAACAAGATCGAGAGTGAGAATGTCACTGTATGTGAGCTGAGCTTATCTTCTAAATGTGAACAGAAGCCACGTCTGGACACGAATGATGAGGTGTAGATTTTAAACGAAGCCTCGATAGGCAGAGATGTTAAGCTGCATACATCCGGGTTATGAAGAAAGGAAGAAATAAGATGTTGAGAGAAAAGCAAAGTTAAATAGCATATGCACCAGCCCAGTCTTTCTTTAAAAATAGGTCCGTAATTAACCTTACATTTATAAATAATGAGGGCTGTCGCCAGGCGACTTTACGAGGAGCCACAATAGGCAGAGATAACACATTGGAATGATGCTATCAGGGAAGCTACGATATGCGTTTACGCACGAAGGCCGCGATTGGCCATGAAATATTTGGCTTTAGCGTACAGTTATGAAAGCTCGTACAATAGTGATGCCTCAATAGGCTGAGTTCATGTATCGGAACCGAGATTAGTTGAGAGCTTCGATAGCATTAATGTGATAGGCTACGTTTAGCCATGAAACAATGACAGTGATCATTAGATAGGTCCGTGATTGACCATATATTTATAAATTATGAGGGCTGTTGCCAGGGCGACTTTCCAAGGAGCCAAGAGAGGCTGATATAAGACGTTGAGATGATAATCAGGAAAACTACGATTTGCGTTTATGAATGAAGGCCGCGATCAGCATGAAATATTTGGCTTTAGAGTACAATCGTGAAAGCTTGTTCAATAGTGATGCCTCGATAGGCTGATGCCTCGATAGGCTGATGCCTCGATAGGCTGATGCCTCGATAGGCTGATGCCTCGATAGGCTGAGTTCATACATCAGAACCAAGATTAGTCGAAAGATTTGATAGCATTAATGTAATAGGCTACGTTTAACCATGAAACAATACCAGTGATCATAAAATAGGTCCATGATTGACCTTACATTTAAAATGATAAAAGCTGAAGCCAGGGCGACTTTTCCGAGGAGCCACGATAGGCAGAGATATGACATTAAGATGATTACAATCAGGAAAGCTACGATATGCATTTATGAACGACGGCCACGATCGGCCATTAAAAATATTTGGCTTTAGGGTACAATCATGAAAGCTCATACAAGTGATGCCTCGATAGGCAGAGTTCATGCGTCGAGAACAAAATTAAGTCGAAAGCTTCGATAACATTAATGAAATAAGCCACGATTGGCCATAAAAATAAATAAAAATGGCAGTAATCATAGAATTTCAGAAGCCGCGATAGGCTTAGAATTATTGCAGCTATCAGAAACGAAAGTCAAGTCAAGTATATTTGTATAGCGCTTTTCACAATACAGATTGTATCAAAGCAGCTTCACAGTATTAAATTAAAATACAAGGTTTGTTTCTAGTGGAATTTATTGATTGATCAAATTTAATTAAATATCCCCAAAATATCCCCAACTGAGCAAGCCAAAGGCTTGCCAAAGCCAAAGAAAGAAAGCAAGCCAAGGAAAGAAAGCAAGCAAAAGAAAGTCACGATAGACATAAGCAAGCAGGGATACGAATAACCTTGGAGCGTTGTTATTATGGTATTTTCACAAAGCTATGCTTCATTAAACAATTATGGGCTGAGTTGACAATAAAGAACGAGATAAAGAAATTAACTGCATGTATAACTAAACAGATTTAGCAGCGAAAAGCAGACTTATGATAGATGTATGGATCGTTAACCACCACCAGGAGCTAGCGAAGAAATTTACCTCGATTATGGGTTGAGAGGGCTTGTTGAGCATTTAGTAGGCTACAATCTTAATATGAAAATAGGAAGAGAAGAGAGTCAAGAGACCATTACGGATGGGAAATAATAAAAGGGGGGTTAAATGGATTTCACTTTCTGTAATGTTGCTGTTAAAGCAACAACATGGAACATGCGGTCGCCCTACAGGTTGGAAGCGGAATTGTCCATTACCGCTGTCGTAAAATGATTTACGGTTACTGCCATCCCCAAATCGTCACTTTCAAACATTCTTCAATATCCGACGCACAAAGCACCCCTAGCGTCAACACGAGACGCTTCGGTTATGGGTAGGTTTAGGTCTGTGGTAGGGTTATGCGTCTCAAATGGACGCCAAAGGGTGCCCCGTGCGTCAGACACCGAAGAAACCCCGAAAGCGTCAGTATATGACGCCTTGGGATGAGAACGGGCTGTTACTGTATATTAGTGGTTCTCAACGGGGGCGGTACCGCCCCCCAGGGGGCGTTCAGAGAACAACGGGGGGCGTTGGAAGCAAGATTTTTGAAAGGGGGGCATTCAGGTGTTAATGGGGGGCGTTCACGAGTTTAAATATATAACGCAAATTTTTGTTCATTTACTTTTGTTCATTTTAAGCATTTAGTAATTTAGTTATAATAATAAACACTTTAAGTGGGCTATTTAAAAAGTGTTAGGACTATGTTTTTGTTAAATTATGTTGTAAAACATATGCGCAGAGTGTGATATATTGTGTGTGCACTATACCTCGCTATGGTGCGCGTAAAAGAATACCTCAGCAGCGCTCAAAAAAAAAAAAAAAACCTTCCTCCGCACCCGCTCTACTCCTGACCGCAAGTCCACCGTCAGTGTTGTAGACCGGCACTAGGCAGGTTTTTTTGTGTTCATTATTGCATTACGATTGAAAGCAGTATCAATAATGTCAAAAATACGATGTGCAGTCAAGTTCGGGTGTGTGTATGCTGTGAGTGTTCTCACCAATACGCTTGTTGTGATTCGCGGAGTTTTGACGAGTTGTATTTTGACGACTTGATATTATTTCTTATTCAAAAGTTTAGAATGTCTAACATTCTAAAATCTTCCAGTTCAATGCGACATGTAGCCTATCGTTACTTTTGCAACGATTCTATTATTTTTCCAGTCATAGACCAGCGCTCAAGCACTGACTACAATCCAGCGCTGAGAAGAATCGCATTCACGTGCTCAAAAATGTGTTTCGCGCTGACTACAATCCAGCGCTGACTAGAATCACGCAGCGGAGGAATGGAAAGTTGACAAGCCATTAAAAAGTATTGACTTAAGAAACACTTACATTTTTTTCAAATATTTTCAATAAATCATGTTCCCGTTCACTCTGACGACGAATTTTAAAATTAATTAAACTAAATTCTATTTATAAGGTAAAACTTTTACATTTTTAGGCATCAACTAATTCCAATCCCTAATGCCAAAATGTTTTCTTTGTTCACCAAGTAATTTACTGGTCAGGCATTATTGTTAACTCGCAAGACAGTACGGAGAAAATGACAATTTGATGGATAATTTAAATATATTCTGCAATCACATTTTGGTAATGTATTCATTCCGCCATCACATCTGAGCGCGAAACGCTTGTGTATAGTTTCAAGATATAAAAATAATTAATAATACAATAATAATTTAATTGTTCATATGTGTTTAATCTTGTTAGAAGATTTTTTTTTACAGATTATGAACACAAATTAATCACGACAAACCAAATTAATTGTAATTACCATTGATGACAACAACCAAGGTATTTTAAGCCTACTACTAATTCTAACATAATTTTTCATGAAAAATCATGATTGTATTTATTTATTTTTCGAAAGTAAGGTTAATGTAAGCAGCTTCTTGCAATACTCTCCTAAATGCGTAATAAAACCTAAGTGCAAACATTACCACTTTAATGACCGTCCTTTATTTTTCAGTGCATTTGTTTTACAATATATGGCTACTGTCATGGGATTAATATTATAACTATTATTATGTAGTAGTGTAATGTAGACAGACACAACTAAAAGAGGTTTGAATTTTTCTTTAATTTGCAGTGAATATGGGTTGGCGCTTTTAATTTTGAACTGTCAAAGTGCACCAGATTGATGAATTAAACATTAAAATGCACAAAATTTTCTTACGGGGGGGCATGCCTCCCAACCCCCCTAGAAGGCCTGAGGTCCACCCACCACAGATTTACCAAAAATCATGTGAGAAAAACTTGTATTGCTATGCCAATGCAGTTTATAGATTGTTTTTTGGATTAATCACTGTGGAGTGTAGTTCCATTGTATTAATAAAATTCAATTTTGCACTTATTTCATCTGTTAACTCTCATTCATTCCTGGTCGCTCATTAGTTTGGGGGTGGGGGCGTTCAGGGACCTGGATATTGGATAAGGGGGCGCTGGCCCAAAAAAGGTTGAGAACCACTGCTGTATATGAAGCATGCAGGTTTTTTTTTTTTTTTTTTTCTAATATGGGCAATGATAATATTATTAATCTTCCTCCTTTCATAATTTATGCATGTTTAGTAGACTAAACATTTTAACTCAAACATTTGCGATTTGCATGTCGATTGTAATGCTCAAATCTGAACGAGAATGATAGCGATAGCATCCTAACCATCTAAAACTAGCATGTTAGTGTTTACTAGCTACCAGATTGATAATTCGCTCATCTACTAACATTAGCTGATTCATGAAGATAAATGGAGGACCAGATAGTTTCCGTAACGTAGCCAGGCAGACAACAGATTAGAAAAACTAAAGATAGTATGCAAGCAATTTACTTACTAGTTCAACAGCATGACGGCCAAGTCAGCATCGGTCTGACGATAAGCTCACGCCAGCGAGCAAACGCTCGACCAATATTGATCCTCGTCCTGCCTTTCAGTTTATCACTCTCCGTTTTCCTCTTCCGACTCTACTCCGACAAAACCTTGGACTTCTTACGTTTCGCTGCTGCTTCAGCCATGACGAAAACACACGCACGAAAACAAACGCGCTGGTTGGCCTGTCACGGCCGAATTTGAGGAAGTGATTGGCGAAGTGACGTATGCCGTAAAGCAGTCGAATTTTGTAGTCTTTTTGAGCTCTGGTTACTACCCGCACCCCGAAGTTACATAGTGCCAGTAAAAACGATACAGACCCCGTCAGGCTCTGGCAGACGTGTCATTCAACCTATTGTAAGTCGATGTACCATCACAAGGGTCTTGGAAATATATTATGAAGGTTGAAAAACTACATGTTGTTACTTTAAAGCACAGACAACATCTGCAAAGTTACACGCATAAACTTCAAGCATGGAGGACTTCATTTAAAGAGAATACTTTATAGAGCGTGAGCTGTAATATATAGCATACATATAAAGCCGATTTAATATCTTAGTTGCTCTTTGTTTTAATTCTATTCAGTAACCCAGTTGTAAGTAGTTTGCAACTGCCCATGAGTGCGTGGGGTCGACAACTCTGAAAATAGATTACCACTGCGCTGTGGGATATCAGTTACGTGAATAAAACGTACTCGGTTACTAACGTAACCTCGGTTCTCTCTAGAAGAGGGAACGAGTATTGCGTAAGTAGCTTACGCATCGGGAAAGTCTTCTTTCTTCGAGATCTGAAGCCAAAAAATTATCCTTAATTTTGTATTCATTGTCAACGCAGTGCAGCAGCCGACAGACCTAGGCAGGCTGTATAAGCGTGCTCATTGGCTGCTCGGCTGCAACTGCTTAAGCCTATCGGTGAGCGCTATGAACGCGGCAACCAATGAGGGCGCTTCGCGCCCTCCGCGCCCTTCTAACCGTCAGAATGGGCGTGGCCAGCGTGTATATATTCAGCGCTCACAGGCTAAAATTCTGGTTTTCGCAGTCTGAAGCGCAAAAGCTCGTGGCGCGACACGGCAGGTTACGCAATACTCGTTCCCTCTTCTAGAGAGAACCGAGGTTACGTTAGTAACCGAGTACGTTCTCTTACGAGAGGTTCTCTCGTATTGCGTAAGTAGCTTACGCATCGGGAACCCTTTGTCAACGCCGTGTGCGCCGAGCATCCAGCCCATGAATCCCAGGGGAACCGGGGAAAACACTCTGCTGGAAAATGTGGCCGGTCGAGAGACGGGCCAGCGTAGTACATGCACTTCATGCAGCATATGAAATAGAGCGGCGCGGCCGGTCTATAAACATAGCAGTACAACAGTAGGGCCGGCGGAGCGAGCCCAAACAGTACATAAGCACTCATAAGGGTAGGAGAAAACGACATAGTCGGTCTCACATGAAGAGAAAAATTCCCACGCGGCAGAGAATAATGCGGGCGGCCAGCAGCGCGGGCCAGCACCGATAACAGCGCGTAACGGGAAATAGGAAACAGAACGGATCAGCCGGTCTGAGTCAAACACTTCACCCTGAGTAGTTACCAGAATAGCGCCAGCATATGAACGTAGTCTGCACACGGGAGCTGGGCAGAGCATACATGTCACTTATACTGACAATATTTTTGCCTGTAGGGCAGGAACTTCCAGGTTATAAAACCTCACGAATGTAGACGGGGAGGCCCAGCCCGCCGCCATACAAATGTCGTGGATAGAAATTCCGCTGGACCAGGCCCACGACGAGGCCATGCCTCTAGTGGAATGGGCTCTGATGCCCAGAGGGCACTGCAGGTGTTTGGAGGCATAAGCTGCTGCTATCGCGTCCACTATCCACCTGGACAAGCTCTGCTTCGAGGCGGCAAGACCCTTGGTGCGTCCGCCGAAGGAAACAAAGAGCTGCTCTGAACGCCTGAAAGCGGCGGAGCGCGTGATGTAAACTCTCAGCGCCCGGACAGGGCATAGGAGGTTATCACTGTCCCCACCATCGGATGCTGGCAGAGCCGAGAGGGAAATAACTTGTGCCCTAAACGGGGTTCCAATCGCTTTGGGGATGTAACCGTGCCTCGGTCTGAGAATGACTTTCGAGTCATTCGGCCCGAACTCGAGACATGCAGGGCTAACAGATAGCGCGTGCAAATCACCCACTCGTTTGACTGAAGACAGAGCTATCAGAAAAACGGTTTTAAGCGACAGATACTTTAGATCCGCGGATTCAAGCGGTTCAAAGGGAAAAGCCTTTAGGGCCGCCAGGACCAAGGACAGATCCCACGAGGGAACCGAGGGGGGCCGCGGCGGGTTCATCCGTCTAGCTCCTCTGAGGAAGCGGATAATGAGCTCATTCCTTCCCATTGCCCGGCCGAGCGTCGTCTCAGCGAACGCTGTAATAGCGGCCACATATACTTTGAGCGTGGAAGGGGATCTGCCCTTTTCCAACAGCTCTTGCAAGAAGGAGAGCACCCGCGGAACCCCGCATGCGCGCGGATCCAGGTTTTGAGTAGCGCACCATTTAGAAAACACCGACCATTTAGACGCGTAGAGCCGTCTCGTGGAGGGGGCTCTAGACTGCGTGATCGTGTTCACGACCCCTTCTGACAGGTCAACGGGTATCCGTTGATCACCCATGCATGCAGCGACCAGCGCTCTGGATGGGGATGCCAGATCGATCCAGCGGCTTGGGAGAGGAGATCCTTTCTCACCGGGATCGGCCATGGGGGTGAGTGCGACAGCCTCACTAGCTCTGGGTACCAAGTTTGGTTTTCCCATCGCGGGGCTATAAGCAGCACTGAGTGGTGCGTTTCTCTGATCCTCTAAATGACCTGTGGCAACAGGGAGATCGGAGGAAAAGCATACAGCGGGAGGCTGGGCCATGTCTGGGACAGCGCGTCTTCGCTCTTCAAATAAAACTTCAGGCATTGAGCATTGTCTTTCGACGCAAAGAGGTCGATTTCCGCTCTGCCGAATAGGCGCCAGAGAAACTGGACTGTCTTGAGGTGCAGAGACCATTCTCCCGGGGGAATGTTGTCCCTGGACAGTCTGTCTGGACCGACATTCAGGTGGCCCGGTACGTGCGCGGCTTTCAGCGAGCGCAGCGAGCGGTAAGCCCACACGAGAAGGCATTCTGTCAGCCTGCACAGATTCCTGGATCTGACACCGCCCTGTCGGTTCACATAGGATACCACGGACATGTTGTCCGAGCGGACTAGCACATGGTGATCCCGTATGAATGGGAGGAAGCGCCTGAGCGCGTTCTCGACCGCTATCATCTCCAAACAGTTTATGTGGAGGCATTTTTCCCGGTCTGACCATAGGCCAAAAGCCGGTTTGCCCTCGAACAGAGCGCCCCAGCCTGAGGTGGAAGCGTCCGTCGAGATAATTTTGCGGTGTGAGATAGCTCCCATTGTCACTCCCCGCTGGTACCAGTCGGCCGCTAACCAGGGCTTCAGAGCTGAAACGCAGCTCTGAGTCACTCTGATGCGAATACCGCCGGAAGCCCATGCTCTGTGAGGCACTCGGGCATTCAGCCAGCATTGTAGCGGGCGCATTCGTAAAAGACCCAGCCGAAGCACTGCTGCGGCTGAGGCCATACAACCCAGTAGCCTCTGAAATGTTTTGAGAGGTACGGTGCTGCCCGGCCGGAGAGACGCGGCCAGGCGTCGAATGCAGCGCGCGCGCTGTGTCGACAGACGGGCCGTGTACTGATATACCTGACCGTCGAAGGCGAATCTCAAGAATGGCCTGTGACGGGGTATTATCAGGATCTGAAAAGCACGCGTCTTTTAGATCGAGAGATATAAACCAGTCCCTCGGGCGAATTTGCGCGAGAATTTGTCTGGTTGTGAGCATTTTGAACGGTCTTCTCATAAGAGCCTCGTTCAAACGTCTCAGATCCAAAATTGGTCTGAGTGCTCCGTCCTTCTTGGGAACGAGGAAATAACGGCTGTAAAAGCCCGACTCGCTCATGGAAGGGGAAACCGGTTCCATAGCCCTTTTGCACAGAAGTGTATTTCTGCTCGAAGTAGATGTGCTACTTCCCCATTCACTCTGGTCTCGATACGCGCTTGAAAGCGCGGAGGGCGGCGAGCGAACTGCAGAGTATAGCCCTGTTTTACTGTGCTTAGCACCCGTTCTGATGCGCCTGGAATAGTTTCCCACGCTTTTGCGTGTGCAGCCAGGGGCAGAATGGCCTCCGGGCTCCGATCGCCGCGCATCGCGGGCTCGAGAGCTCGAAACGGAGGGGCGGGCGCGGCGCGCGCGCTCTTGGTGCTTAGATACGGCAGATCGCACGCAGCGATAGCTGGCCGTTTTACACACAGTGTCCCGGTGGCTTTAGACGGGGAACATAAAGTGTGAGGCGCGACGCGCGATGGCGGCGTCGGGGCGAAAATGTTCGTTAGTATGTGTGAGCGCTCGAGGGCGGGCACAGGAGTTACATTCAGGGGCGGGCGCGGCGCGCGCGCTCTTGGTGGTTAGATACGGCGGATCGCACGTAGCGATAGCTGGCCGTTTTACACACAGTGTCCCGGTGGCTTTGGACGGGGAACATATAGTGTGAGGCGCGAAAATGTATGTGTGAGCGCTCGAGGGCGGGCACAGGACTCACATTTAAAACATGACCGGTCGTGCAAGGCCGTGTGACAGAGCGGGCAGTGAGTAGGTGTGGGCACGGAGAAGTGGACACGTGACCTACTTTTAACACTAAAGCGGCTTTTGCCTGCTTCATGAGAGTGGGCTCTGTGAGAGACACGGGATGTATAGTGCTTGTGTACAGGGGTGAGCACAGAACGTGGGCACATTCACTGTACTAGAAACACATACGGCGTCAGCCGTGCAACCAGACATTATGCTCTTTTGACATTTTCTGGGTTGCCGTGAGAACGGCGGATGCGCGCAGGCGAGCGAGTAGATACCGGCTCGTTGACTGCGGGGTAAACAGCTGCAGTAGCCGTGGCAACGGGGACTGACAGAGCGTTAAGCTTCGACGGTGGTCCAGCCGCAGGGCTGCGGGATTTAACCGTCTTTTCTTCTCTCGTGTTTAGACGCTCAAAAAATACTCGAGCACTCTGAGAAGGTGTGGTGCGAGGGGCGGGTTCGCTTTCTGTAAGTAAGAAAGACTGGCCGCGAGCTCGGAGAAGCAAGCAGCATAAATTTTATTTTCCCCGAGAGCTGGGATCGAACGCGGGTCTCTCGCATGAAAGCGTATGATTCTGCCACTGAGCCACAGGGGAATCACATAGGCTTTCAGTTAGCGCGAGCATATAAAAAGCGACCTCTTGTGTCGCGTCGGCGTTCGTTTGCAGGCGAGCGTGTGTTTAAAACAGGCTCGTTTACTGCAATAGTAATATTTCCAGTCGCCTGAACTTAAGAGGGGACTGAGAAATGTGTGAGGATTGGCGGTTGTCCAGCCGTAGCGAGACTAACACACTCTCTTCTCTTTTCGCCGGTGAGTGAGGCGCGCACGCTGAACGCTGCTCGTGACCGTCCGCTTTGTCATCCCTTGAACGGCGCAATCTGCACGGCCCAACGAGGGAGAGAGCGGGCTTGTTTTCTGTATGTAAGAAAAACTGGCCGCGAGCTCGGAGAAGCGAACAGCATAAACTTTAACTGCCGCGAGAGCGGGGATCGAACCCGGGTCTCTAGCTTGACAGTCTAGGATTCCGCCACTGAGCCACAGGGGAGAATACATTAGTACGCGGTTAGCGTCATCATGTCTTGTGACAGCGTTTGCTTGCAGGCGAGCGTGTATTTATAACAGGCTCGTATACTGCAATAGTAACAATTCCAGTCGCCTGAACTTAAGAGGGGACTGAGAAATGTGTGAGAATGGAGGTTATAGTCCAGGCCACGGCGGGACGAAAACACTCTGTTCCCCTTTCACCAGTGACGCGCGAGGACGGAGTAGCTTTCTTGTAACGTAAAGAAAGCTCAGACCGTCCGCTCCTGCCATCCCTTGTGAGCGGCGCAGTTTGCGCGGCTCGAACAGAGGGAGAGGAAACTCGCTCCGAGACCGTCCGCTCCTGCCATCCCTCGTGAGCGGCGTATTGCACGGCTCGAACAGAGGGAGAGGAAACTCGCTCCGAGACCGTCCGCTCCTGCCATCCCTCGTGAGCGGCTCAGTTTGCGCGGCTCGAACAGAGGGAGAGGAAACTCGCTCCGAGACCGTCCGCTTCTGCCATCCCTCGTGAGCGGCTCAGTTTGCGCGGCTCGAACAGAGGGAGAGGAAACTCGCTCCGAGACCGTCCGCTTCTGCCATCCCTTGTGAGCGGCGTATTGCACGGCTCGAACAGAGGGAGAGTACGGGTATCTATCACATTCACCTCATCTCCTGACGCGGCGGCGGCGCGGGCAGAGCCGGCGGTTGAGCGGCCGGGAGGGAGAGGGCGAGAGAGAGCTCGAGGGAGAGGTTCCGGCGAGCTCCTCAGTCACAACAGTCTCCGGTGGTCGCTGCGAGCGGCGCTTCTTATTGCGCGGCCCGGCAGGGACAGGCGGAGCGACAGCTTGGTCGAAAGCTTCAAGTCGAGCCCGCAGGGTCGACATTGAAAGCTCTTCGCACTCGGAGAGTGCGGTGGCGGCGTGCCCGCGGCCCAGTCGGAGAGCGCAGAGAGGTGGCGGTCTCCGTAGCTGAGCGGGGCGCGGCACGAGCCGCAAAAACGAGGCGTTTTTACAAAAACGCCTCGTGCTCTTTTAGAGTACACACAGAAACAGTAATAATGTAAAGGATATGTCGCCGGATAGCGTAGCAGGCACGGATGGCTGAAGGCGGCGAAGACGGCCGGCTTCCTCAGGCGCTGTCCTAAGCTTGCTGGTCGCTGGTTTCAACGGCGGCGGCTCTCAAGATCCAGCGATGCGAAGAGCGTCGCTGAAGACAAGAAAATCAGAATTTTAGCCTGTGAGCGCTGAATATATACACGCTGGCCACGCCCATTCTGACGGTTAGAAGGGCGCGGAGGGCGCGAAGCGCCCTCATTGGTTGCCGCGTTCATAGCGCTCACCGATAGGCTTAAGCAGTTGCAGCCGAGCAGCCAATGAGCACGCTTATACAGCCTGCCTAGGTCTGTCGGCTGCTGCACTGCGTTGACAATGAATACAAAATTAAGGATAATTTTTTGGCTTCAGATCTCGAAGAAAGAAGACTTTCCCGATGCGTAAGCTACTTACGCAATACGAGAGAACCTCTCGTAAGAGAACTACCACGTCACCAGTGAGTCGCCATTTGAACTTAACCGCTGATGAAGGGAACAGTAGAGTAGCAAGTTAATATACTTACCTGAATGAAGTTTAATCATAGTAAAAAGGGATATGTAAGCAGTGGCCGCTGGAAGCGCCTACCAACGTAAAAGCCTTTAAAGTGGAACTTGAACTTGAACCTGAAAGAAACGCTGTGTGGAGATCGACTCTCATGAGATTTAAAGCTGCCACACGCTTACTTACACAAGTGTGTCGCACTCGCGCATCGCGAAAGTTGCTGAGATCAAATCAACGATGTGACTTGTGTTGTTATGTTTGGAATCGAAACGCGAGTAAGTGAACGCCGGCGTCTGCTTCTGCGAACTGAATGGAAGCGTAATTGGCAGCTAAAACTTTTCTACGACACCTACAGCAACGAAAAGGGGGAGGTAAGGTCAGTCTTTATATCTGATGTTGAACTGTGATTGGTGGTGCGAAATTACATATTAGTGACGTGGCAATAGAGTCTTTCTGGTAGAACTTACGCTGACGCTTCCATTTCTGTTTATGTCTATTCAGTTTTAGTGTGTCCGTGTGCCTCAGTTCTTCAATTCATTTGTCTCCATAATCATTAAGTTAAGCCAGGTGTCTTGTGTTAAGTTAATGATCTCAGTGTGTGTAGAAAAAAAAAAAGAAATCTACTCATATCTCATATCTCATAATTCGTTATCAATGTATATTTAAGTTCCTCTTTATTTCTCATTCTCTTCCGGGTATTGGTCTTGTGTTACATTCTGTCAAGTTGCCTTCTCATCAGTGGAATAGCCGTTTTTTTTTTTTTTTTTTTTAAACAAACATTTCAGATCTTTGCCTTCATCCGTGGCTTTGACGAAGACAAAGAGCCCTTTGTATATTCTTTATCTCCTGTTTATAACAAATAAGTATTCTTAGAGTGCAGAATGCAGTGCGCCGTGAGTGTTTTGATTTCCACAAATAATCTTATATAGTTCTGTTTTATTATGACCGCCGCTAGCATAGCTAGCGAAAGCGGTCATATAGGGATTGTCAAAGTTGTTTTTTTTTTTTTTCATCTACTGAATTTTTTTTTTTTTTTTTTTCATCTACTGAATTTTTCGTCAACGATACCAGGGACACGAAACACCGGGGAACATGAAATTTGGTGGGCATGTAGCCCCACTAGACTTTTACGGAAAAATTTCGTTTGGTCCCCGGGGGCCACTCCGGGGGAATGAGTTTAATTTTGTTAACATTGTTTTTTAAAACTCTGGGACCAGGGCTACAAGATAAAACCACTTTTTTGGGGAAAAATGTTTTTTATTTCAGTAAAACACTACAAACCCATGCCAAAGTCAGATAACTGACTTTTACCATCAACAGGCACCTCAACCGTTTGGTAGAGGTTTGTAGAAATTGAATGGGAGGGTCCTTTGAAAAAAAAAAAACACAGATTTTTCATATTTATTTGTTCTTCCCTTATATTATACAACAGTTTCAGCATTATGGATGTGACAGTTGGACTTATATTAATAATAATAATAATAATTAATAATTCGTTACATTTATATAGCGCTTTATCTGAGACCTCAAAGCGCTTTACATAGAAGGGGGGAATCTCCTCAACCACCACCGATGTGCAGCATCCACCTGGATGATGCGACGGCAGCCATATTGCGCCAGAACGCATATTGGTAGATACAATGCCTTAAACATAGATAAAATTAGTATCAGTGAATTAATTTGCATAACTTTTAATGTAACCTCTGTCCTCTGATTCTTGAAAAATCCTCACATTTCATATAATATTTTACATCCTATGAATACATTTTATCAGCATTATGGACATAACATGAAATACACACACTTTACAAAGTGTCCTACAAACTCTGTGAATTATTAAACAAACTGCCGATGTAGCATGAAAAAGACTTGCTTAAACACAATAAGTGTGTTTTTGAAACTCATTTTTGTAATACATTATGTAGGGAAAACCACTGTTATGGATGTGACGTTTTCACATTATGGATGTTAAGTGTCTAAACTAACGACTTTTGATATAAAACTTAAATAGTAATGGCAAATAATTACAAAACTCTAAATTATCCATGATCCACAGGAATACTCCAGACAGTCTTTTAAAATATACAACTTATATACATAAACACGCAATACAGCCAAATTGCTCCACATCATTTATTTTTGTGGAAAGCCAGTGCAGGCCTGAGCGGCGGTCATATTTTGTACCGCCATGCGGTACATCTAGTTTGTTTCATCGTTCCGTAAAAGCAAGTGGCATGCAATAATTTGGTCATGTATGAATCAAATAAAAAAAAACATGTATTATACTGTAAAATATTTATTAAGATCTTTCTTAATATTTTATATTAAGATAATTCCCAAGTTCCCATTTGAAAGGAATTGTCTCAGGTTACAAATAACCATGGTTCCCTGAGAAGGGGAAGGAGACACTGCGTCTGGAAGACGCTATCATCGTGCCCGACGTCTGAACCACGTGTCTAAACACGACAATCTCAATGGCCCATGACGTCATTGCAAATGCGACTGTGAGTAAAAGATGGCACCTGTAGTACACATCATCAACTTTTTTGTCTGAAGGAGATGTGGGTGGGCATACCTGAGGCATGGCAATGAGACACAGTGTATCATTCTCCTTCTTAGGAAATGAAAATGACAAGATCCCTTTCAAATGGGAACTCGCACTGCATCTTGAAGATGATATGTTGAACAAATGCTGAGAGGAGTGACTACCACATCAGCTGTTTTGAAGCACTACCAAAAAGAGCAGAAACTTAATGACTCAACTGCCGGAGTCAAATAACTCCCCTAAAGGCGGGCGTACACGGTGCGATTTTTGCTGTTTTACGAGCTCGCAGATGATCACGTGGAAATCAGTGATGCTCGCATGGTCGCTACTCGCAGAGTGTGAGATGAATTATGAGCTGAGCCGAGCACGTTAAGAGCACCTCCCGACCTCTCGATAATTTTTAAACATGTTTAAAAAATTCGGGGATTCAGCCAGATTTTCACCAGCGTATAGGCTGTCCCCTATTGCCAAATCATACACAACCACGTCACAGGCTAGATCTATGGGGATATAGCTCAGTGGCAGCAACCATACAGCGTGCGCATACACTGTCACACACACACTCTCTCTCTCTCTCTCTCTCTCTCTCTCTCTCTCTCTCTCTCTCTCTATTTATGTTGTTTATGTTGAACAAATCATTTGCACACACATTTCTGTAATTTTTCAATCTGAAGCTATAGTTGCTTGCAACATTGAAAGCTCTGGTCTCTGTGTTTAGCGCGAAAGCTCACGTGATTGCCGCCGGCTTGGGATAAACATTTGTGCAGGACAGTTGTGCCGTGTACCAGCTGCTTTTACGCGATTATCAAGTTAACTGACTCGTAACGTGTGCAATATATCATGACCTCCCGAGTGTCCGAACTTGCACCGTGTACACCCACCTTAACTCAGATGTACCGGATGACTGTAAGTGACAAAAATTCCAATACCCAATATCCATTGGCCAATACCCATTCATGGTTCCAGACTCTAGCAAAGGTGTAGAGTTACATTCAAGCTATTTTAAGGTATGAAGAAATGATTTTCACAGGAAAACAAAACATATGCCATTTTGACGATCAAAGATTAATTTTAAGGGATGAAATTATTGACTACAGGGGAACTTTAATATTTTATACATATGCAGCAGATGTTGGTCACCAGCATAAGGTATGTTTTGCATGCTGGGACCAGCATGGGGTGCTGGTTGCTGGTTTGCCGGACACCAGCATGTGTCACCAGTATAAAGTATATTTTGCATGCTGGGACCTGGGACCATCACACTACAAGTAATGCTTCACTATTATTGGTGAAACCTGCAGTTAACAAGCAGAATCAAAGAAGATAAGAGGAACAACAAGAACAGAAAAAAAAGGGGAGGGGCAAGCAGATAGCACAACAACTACAACTGACTGCCACACAGACAATAAATCAGCAAATAAAATCAATAATATCTCACCAGAGAATGCTTAAACAACTCCAAAAAAACATTATCATGTTTACTTATTATGAACACGCTTTGCTTTATTTATTTCATATGGTACATTTACAAAAGTTGTTGAAGTCTGTTTGAAGTCACCATTATGGTGATTAGTGTTCATTTCGTTGGGCACTTGGCCATGGATTAATTATCTTTCAGCAATTGTTAAAAGTGCATGATATCACTATTGTCTACAATATTTCATGTAGTGACTGTAATGACACACATTTTACTATGTGTAGTTTTTGGAATCAGTGACTGACAGCTGGAGTTTGACACATGTGAGTTCTCAAATGAGCATGAAAGTGTTTTTAAAAAAGCAACTTTCCATTTTGAACTTGCATTATTAAGTTATTATTAAAGGTAGGGTAGGCAAAGGTAGGGGCTAGCAATAGCAAGATTCCACCATCCCTTCCGAGCATCTCCAAACCCAAAACACATGAACGTGCAGAGCCATAACAGAGTCTGAAAAGTGTCACCATGAGATGGCGTTAAATTAACTCATGTCTCAAAGCACATAACATATTATGTTTTATTAAATAAGTTCGGGAAGAGCATGTTCAGATAATCTGCCTGTTTTGACACGGCCCAAGAGGCCAACATTAACCTCTCTGTGCTCTTTGTTCCAGTTCCGCCTGATCTGCCCTGGTGGTCTTCAGCCCTGTCTTCAGTCCCATCAGCTCCGCCTTGATCACCTGCCCTGTCAGCTCTGCCCTGATCACCTGCCCTGTCAGCTCTGCCCTGTTGGCTCTAGCTGCTCCGCCATGGCTCCTCGACCCACCTCAGTCTCTAGCCCTGTTTCCACTCCACGGACCTGGCCCTCTGTCCCTCTCCCTGTTCCGCCTCTGCTCCACCTCCCTCCTGGACTTATGGTTGTGTTTGGAGCATCTCGAAGCCGCTCCTTTGAGAGGGCCTATGATGTGATTACCCACTGAAGTTTCCAGGATATCCACCAGAGGGCACTCCTCCCCATACCATTGTCATTCCACCATGAACTACATTTCCCAGAGTCATTTGCCCAGACTCATTATCCCTGATTAGTTTCAGCTGTTTCTCATTTACCCTTGTTAATTCTGTCTATATAAACCTGGTTAACTCATTTTGATATAATGTAAGTGCAAACTAGTGAATACAATATTAATGAACTTAAACAAATTAAATAGCTCTAACTTGTACCACCTGACTGCTGCAGATTAATTTCACCATTAATAATGTTGCCATAGAAACTCATAATTCCGAGTCTGAGGATGTGAACAGTTGCAAGTAGAACAATACAGGTTGCCATCTCTTAATTACAGTAATTATGACATGGTGTGAAATCATAATCATAAGTCATAAACTCAATGTTTTGGTTCAGGAGGAACTGTTTGCGGTAATCAGTGCCTCTACAACTCTGTATATCCTCATATACTGATGACGTGTGATGTCTGCATGAGCAGGGTGCGCAGAGGTATGGAAATACATACCGTACACCTGATGTTCTTTCATAAGAGGCATTTTCATAATAATAATGTATATTAATAATGAGCATAGCGCACTAACATTATCGAAACATTAGCTATCCTGATTCAACAGTGATGAATGTCAAAGTGCGGCTCACACTGCACGATTTTCAGACTCATCAGATCACTGTTCTTTTCACACTGCATGACATTACAATAGGAAGAATCACAGACAACTCTGTCTGGTCCGCAAACTACATTTCACATCCAAACACATGCGAGAAGTGATAAGGAAATAACGCAAGATCATGCGTGTGTGAGACCGGAGTTCTTACGGGAGACCGGAATTGTTATTAGGGAGGGACTGTTCGTTTTTTATTTAAGGGGCTGCCGGAGGAGTTTTGAGATCTATAGTAAAAATATACTTGACCCTCCCTTTGCCAGCAATACATTTTTCTATGACCCTCCATAATGATTGTGGAAAAAGGCATGACCCTTCCCCATAATTTATTGATTACTTCCGTACTGGTTTGCACTTGGCAAAGATGTTTAGATATATCTATGCGTAGTAGACCTACACCAAACGTTCATTAAAAAGGGTCCTGTACAGGGCTGTACAGTGCGACATATATCTACGAAAAGATTGGTCTGTGCGATGAATAAATGTACCACTGTAGCACGCGTGCGATACCGTTTTGTAAACTCCGCTACTTGTGTTTGTTTTCAGACATGATAACAGTCGTTTTATACTTGTGCTTATGCGATATCACGATTTTTGATCGTGGATGATTTAATGTCTCCACAATCTGCTTTTGAAGAAATATGTATCGTGCTACAGCGAACATTATATCAGTTGAAGTTCTGGAGCCTCGAGCTTGGTTTATACTTGGTTTGGTATGCTTGGTTTAATTTTTAGAGAAATTAGAAAATATGTAAGTAATCGTTAATTTAGTTGTAGGCTATGTTCTCAAATTCATTTATTTTGTTCTAATGTAACAATTAATAAACTCAAGGTTTACTGCTTTACACGATTCTTTTGTAGTGTGGCAAGCGCGTCAAGTTAACGCCTCGTCCGTCTGGGGAGGTGCGCGCGCAGGAAGCGGAGGCTCGCGCTGCGGGAGCCAGGCGAAAGTATAAACAAGGCTTAAGTCCCAATGCTGTAAAACTCAACGTACACATTCGTACACACACGTTCACATCACATGTTAATAGGTTGCCAACTTTGTCACTATGAAATGATGGACAAAAGGTGGGCTGATTTTGTGCGAAAATACAGTGTATGATTTTTAGCCATTTGTCATAATGATAGCTACCTTAATAAAATATTAATATAACTCTCATGCCTCGGCAACGTACAGTAGGTTTAATAATAGTTCACGTTCATTTACAGCAGCGTTAACACAGACAAATTGTAAAGGTAATAGGTAGTAATGGTTCAATTAAAGGACTAAGACAAAACACTTGTGACTCCTGCACTGTAGGTTAGAAAAATTCATGTTAATCTTGCATGTAAAAAACTAAAAATAATATAGCTTCTGTATGCTGTAGTTTTGCAGAGGAACCAAATAGCAGACTCAGAACATGCAACCTCGGCCACCCCCGTTCCAACGTCCACCCCACCCCTTTTCCCCACCCCTCTTCCCCACCCCTCTAGGGGTCACCCAGCTGTTTTTTTTTTTTTTTCGTTGTTTTTGTTTTCCGTTGTTTTGGTTTATATATATATATATATATATATATATATATATATATATATATATATATATATATATATAAATACAGAATCTGAATTAAAATGTGTTTGATTTAAGCCTACATTTCAAAATTTTGTGTCATAAAATTTCTTGTTTTTAAGCCTTTTGCATGTACGATCACACTGGTGTAATCAGTCTAGGCTGGTCAGTCTGACATGTCTACTTTTTAACAGAACAATTCAAAACGAAAGAAAACAGACTGTTCTCTGCTTATGTAATCCGTATGAAATGTGCATTTCTCTCTGGCGCGTTCACTACTGCGAAGATCGTGAGTCAGCATCGTCAACTTTTTCAGCAAACGACACAGAAAACACTTGACATTTGACATATTCATAATCATAACTTTTGCCGGTTCTTTGTGACAGCTTTTAGGTGCTTTTTTTGGCAGCGCCAGCACCACCCATTTATGTACGCATCACCACCGCATCAAAAACATGATTGCGTGATGAAAACATGATGAAAAACACCACCTAAACATAGCCTAACTGGTTAGAAAGAAAACACAGAACAAACAGAGTAGGCTAATGCACATACGTCCATCTCACGAATGTACACTCTTCTTCTACCATATTCTCCCGTTAGCCGCTTTTCCACTGGCCAGTGCGAGCGCAGAGCTGTCATTTAGTCTTTATTTACAAACTTGGACACCACACACGGCTATTGACTGACCACGAACAGGTAATAACTTGCACTTTTTATTCGTTAAAGGGGCGGTGAAATGCTATTTCATGCATACTGAGTTTTTTACACTGTTAAAGAGTTGGATTTCCATGCTAAACATGGACAAAGTTTAAAAAATTAAATTGTACGTTTGAAGGAGTATTTCTGTGCCAAAAATTGTCCTTCCGGTTTGTCACAAGTTTCGGAAAGTTTTTTTCGAGTATGGGTCTTTGTGACGTCAGCTGGGGCGGAATTTCCTTATATGGGTCCTAAGGGCACTTCTTCGCGGGCGCGCGCGCACTCGTAGACCAGACAGAGAGAGAAGAGAGCGAAAGCAGTACGTTACCTCATCAAAGCGCTCTGCTCAGCTTTTGGAAGTCAATGTCACCAAAGAAGTGGGTTTTTGGTTGGCAGGGCAAGACAACCCTGCACAGATTCCTAAAGAACCCAGCGCTAAGGGACCAGTGGATGGAGTTTGTTTTTGTGCAAGACTGTTTGTTCCCTGCATTTCGACGATGATTGTTTTATAAACAAAGCCCAGATCGACGGATTTGCAGATCGTCTAATGCTTAAGGATGGAGCAGTCACAATGATAAAGGTTTGCGGTCGCAGGCGGTGAGTAAAACTGCTTCTATAGTCTCTGTGTGTTGTTAGCTCGGCGCGTTAGCACAGCTTTAGCTCCGCCCACACGGCCCGCCTCCAGACGCTCGTTTTTTTCCGGAAAGACTCGGTACAGCCTATCTTTCTTTTATAAATATAATAAAACTAAAGACTTTTTGGAGATATGAAGGATGCAATACTACTCTATAGGTACTCAAGATTTACAGGAGATTGAGTGAAAATGAGCATTTCACCCCCCCTTTAATGTCTTGCGGTCGTGCTGTTTTTTCCCCCGGGGTTTTTTTTTTTTTTTTTTTTTTACAATTACATTTTGGGCTAAAAGTGTGTTGTAACGCAAGCGTTACTGAACATGTACCGAGTAAAATATTACTGATTAGTAATGCCTTACACTACTGCGTTACAGCAAAAAGTAATATGTTACTGTAATGCATTACTTTTGTAACACGTTACTCCCAACACTGCACAACACTGCTTCTCAGAACCAATGTTTTTACGCACGACCACATGAACCAAGCTCAACAAGGCCCTGAGCTCACGCCCTGCTCTGGGGAAGTGACCAGCCTCTGTCCGACTTTAGAGTGCTCCGTGGATAGACTGAAGGAGTGCTCCGTGGAGCTCGCTGAACTCCAGACACACACGGCCACGTTTTCTGCGCATTTATAACCCTGCTCTGCGTAAATGCATTGCCTCTTTTGATGCGTTTTGACATAGATTTCATTGAAGGTAAATTGGAGTGGCCACACTGAGCTGTGCATAACGCCCACAGACAGAGGCTGTCCGGTACTGTCTGAAATGGTTAACTCTTTGGCGATGCATGTGCAAAACAGATTTAACTAATCATAAAGTCAATCAGGATACATAACACAGCCTGCTATAGGCCTACACTAAAAAATCCCACCCCCCTCTGACAATATAGTTCCCACGTCCCTGTCTGTGATGCAGAGATTTGTTTCCTCCAGCTTTCTAACGAGTGTGTCAAACACACACCCCACGATGTGGAAAAAGCACAGATAAATCTCAGCAGCTGCAGTTTTTTCTTCGTCCTAAAAAGTCCTCCTCAGTGCCACAGGACAGGTCTCCCCAAGGGACCTGAAGTATGAGGTGTGAGCTGGCCATTTCTGCAGGAGACGAGCAACAGCCGGATGAAGAGACAACCATCGCGTGCAAAAATTTTACGCCACTCAATGTCAACAAAGGCAAAAAATGCACGCAGTTCCTCTCTTCTGGAAGCAGATACTGAGAAGTGGCTGTAGATCTTTAAAACCAGCGACTCAATTTCCACTGAGAGCTGATCACAGGCGTGCTTGCAGGTGTTATGAGCTATATGAGCCAGGCAATTAGCTTTCAAAATGCGACTGTTGGCACTGCTCAATAACTGGTAAACAGAGTGGTGTTTTCCAAAGTTAACATTGGCATTATCTGCCGCATAGTCTGTTATGTGTTTTATATCCAGTTCATACATTTTCAGGCAGTTCATCAGAGCTCGATGAATACAATTTGCAGTTTCATCACTATCTTCGTAAAAGTCAAATAACTTGCACTGCACTCCATCAGAGACAAAAATATCTCACGCACACTGGAAACATTTTTTATATTTCCCTTGTTTGAGGCATCGGTGGCAACAGAGTAAAACACAGGCTCACCTTCAGATGGAGATCAGGATCATTCAGGATATCCCACACAGTCTTTGGTCCTTTAGCTAGTGTGGCCTTCTTGTGCATTTCTGTGGAAGCATGTTTAGTCAAGTCATTCTCAACTCCATGGGCAACTGAAAATTCCCTGCGACATAATGTACAGAAGGCTTTTGTTGAGTCGTGTGTGTGTCGCCGTGTCGGTGATCATTCTCAAGTGTCGTGATCAGCACTGCTGCTGTTGTATCAGTGGTTAGATCAGCGTAGTTGTAAAAAAACGGTACAAGTGAGGTCCCGTACGGGACAAATCAATTAGGCTCAAAATACGGGATGTCCCGGCTAATTCGGGACAGTTGGCAACCCTACGTTGATGCAGCGGTAGAGTTACACTCACAGATTATTGAACAGATTAATCAATTCGTCTGGACCCACTGAAACAGATGGAGATTCAATAGTATCAATTAATGAATGAGTAGGCCTATAAAATGCTGGTGAAAAATCACTGACTGTATTAGATGTAATCGCACGAGAGTAATAAGCATCAGGCTGTTTTTCCGGGAGACCACATAAGAGGGTAATATTAAAAACAATAGGCTTATGGTCAGAAAAATAATGATCTAAGATCTGTACATTACACACAGAAATACCCATGCAAAGGACCAAATCAAGAGTGTGGCCATGCAGTTACACATAGTGAAAAGTTAAATGAATCAATAATGTTTAAAAACTCTGTGACTAAAGGCTTCGATTGAAAGCAAACATGAATGTTAAAATCACCAAGAAGTACAATGTTGTCAAAAGAAGTTACAATCACAGATAAAAAGTCTGAAAACTCTGTATAAAAACTGACTGTATAAAGTCTGCATTATATTTAGGAGGTCTATATACAAGAGCACATAATACAGGACTAGGCAGAGCAATTAAAAATGACTGCACCTCAAAACTCTAGTAACTCTCAGCAGGGATTAATCGACATTTCCACGCATTTTTAAAAATAGCCGCTATTCCTCCACCTCTACCTACAGTTCTCGGGGTATTAAAAAAGTTGCAGTTCATAGGTAAAAGTTCGGAGAAGGTGTCACTGTTCATGGGTTCACTGTCTCGCCCTTTCTGTCTGTCAGTGTTGTAAGTATTAGTGTGTGGGCGTGTCTCGTTATCCAGGCTGATCAGCGCCAGCTGATCCTCATTGAGCACCCTATTTATTGTGTGTGATTCCATCCTGTCTTTGTCAGATCGTTGTGAGGCTTCACTAAGAGCACTGAGCACCCGTCATTCCTGTATCCACTGGTCTTCCTCGTGTGGATCGCCTTCCCGGATCTACCGCATCCTGTCTGGATTCTGCCTGGATTATTCTGCCCATTGCGTCCCTGCGTTGCCAGTGCCTCTTCCTGTCTGTTCGATCTTCGCTGACCAGCTTCATTGCTTTTCCTGTTTTCTCGCAATTGGATTCTACTCTCGTCCATTCCATACAGAGTGTGACAGAAGGGGCTTATATTCCCATCAGTAAGCCATGTTTCAGTAGTAAATAAAAAGTCTAATTTTCGTGATACAAAGAAATCATTCAGAATGGATGTTTTGTTTGCAACAGATCTAGCATTAACCAATGCTATAGTCGCCATAACATCAGAAGTATCGTGTTGAGTTCTGGCCTTCACTGGTGTAGGTGTATCCACATGCCATAAGTTATTAAACTGTATTCCTCTGCCGCATCTCCGTGATCTAGCCAAGACGATTTGTGACGTCGGCATACACGACGCAGGGCAGACATACTGTAGAGATCCTCTAGATGGAATTGCTGGTTATTATTGCCAGGACCCAGACCACTTCTCGCTCGGACCCGCAGACCGGCTCGTTTCCCACGCTTCCTGCTGCTATGGCGTTCCTTCTATGACGCCCAACCAAGCGCCACATATTTGCCGGTATAACAGACGTGGATTGTGGAGTGGTATACCATTCTCCTCCAGAGTCCTGCATACTTTGTTCCATGACCGTTGTCTGAATACTGAGCAAAGTATAACGATCGTATACTACAGTATGCAAGAACAGTCATTATACCATGGTCTGGGTGAATACTCGATTCTGATTGGCTGCAGGGTGTCCATTAAAAAGTGATAATGTACACCTAGGAAAGGCGTCCCGTCAATTTGCCTGATGACAGTTCTAAATGATTGCGCTGGCTCAAACTCACTGATCAACTGCTGCGGTCGGGTTGCTGTGGCCACGTTGCTTGGCAACGCCTGTATACGGGAGATATTAAATAGTGCGCTTGACTTATTAAATAAAAACCCTCACGATTTTTACTCTAAAACACATTAAAGTATTATTAATTGATTAAATATTTATTTCTTTCGTAAGTGACCATGGTATGAGCGGGTTAATGCCCTTCGAGGTGTCCATTATCAGGTTTTAATGGACTTCGGCTGCGCGTCGGACGGTTCACGCCTCGCCGTCATCCATTAAAACCTGATAATGGACACCTCGTCGGGCATTAACCCTTACATAAATGTAATAAAATACATACATAGTAATAAAAGATAAACAAGAGCCGTTGAGCGGCTAGAGCGACAGCATGCCGACAGGTAACCAGGCGCCATCTTTTTCTTCATCAATTATAAGTGGTATAAGTATATGAAAAACTATGTAAAAAAAAAAGTACTGTATACTGTATAGGCTACTCGATCAAAAGAGTTAACGCAACTACAAGCCAAGTATACTTTGAATACTTAATTATACTTTTAAGTATATCTTGATCAAAAGATTGAGTACAAGTACAGGCCAATTATACTTGGACTTTTCTCTCAGTATAAGTCAAGTACACTTAAGTGTAATTTTAAGTATATTTCTGAGAAGTACATAAAGTATATTTCTGAGAAGTATATAAAATGTAGACTGAAAGTATACTTTCTTATTTTTAGTTTAAATGAAGTATACTAATAGAATGCTTGAATAAACTTCTTTTTCGTAAGGGCACTTCACTAGAAATCCTGACCTGCAGCTAATTTCATTGGTTAAGGTTACAGTAATGGGTAGGTTTAGGTATGAGTGTTTGGTATAGGCAATAATTACTGTGATTGACATGACAAATAAAATCATAATCGGCTGCAGGGCGGAGGTTCCGCTGAACTTGATTGACGTATATGGACATGGACGTGGACGTGGATGTGGCTTTTGTCATCACACTTCGATGTGGGCCGGATTGGGTGTCCACCGCAGGCTGCGGCGAGACACTTGACCCCAGCTGGAATGGAAGTTTTGATTGGTTTTGCACTCGAGACAGACCAGTCTGAAAATACAGCTAGAGGTCTGGACCTCGGGGATCTCAATGGTGGGTACGGCCCTGTGTGTTTGTTATTGCACCCCTGTAGCCATGTTGCTCTGTTGTCCCTTTTGTCATTTTGAGTATGAGTATGTAGTGTCAAATTAAGGTAATTGGCATTGAAGCAGCAATGAAGATATCCCTGAATGTGGCAGAAATAGAGTCAATTCAATTGGCTCTTCAGTATGTCCACCCAAACAACTGGGCCATTGACCTACATCAAGGCATGTCTCTGTCTGTCTTCTCCTAAGTGGGAGGCCATCCTTCTTCCTCACAAGCCAAGTAAAAAAATAAAAATAAAAAAAGAGGAAAAAAAATATTACAGTGTTGTCAGTGCTACTGACCTCTTTCTTATGTTCCACATCTCTTTCTTATGCAGCTCTCGTGCTCATGCTTGTAACACTTTTTACATATGCATATGATCGTAATAAATAGACACAAATAATATAAAAACGAATAAGACAAAAACATACTTAAATGCATGAAGAATGAAAACTATCACAGAACAGATTAACATAAATCAGTAACTGAGAACTTCCACATGATTTCAAGCATATACCATTCAACACTATAATCATAATATTAGGAGAGGTTCACATGCCACATACTACTAAATTATACACAGATCAATATCACCACCTGCTGGTGAAGGCTGTGTTAAAACATACCCTTTGCCATTTAAAAGCCAAACACAACTGAGAACACGGTGTATGAATCTAGTTCTATAGTACCATATTCCCACTGACACTTCACATATTATGTAAAAATGTATTTTCAACTAAAACACCTTTCCAAAGACTCACAACCTCATTAGTTGTGTCTGTGTTTGCCGACCAGACTGTAACTTTTCAGCCAACATAAGTTGTGGTGTTACATTCTTACATCTTCAGACTTCAAAGTATGTAATTTGATGCAAAGTGTCCAATAGCTTGCGGTTATCAGAGTGAGTTTTTAGTTACAAGATTTTTACCCACTGTGCCACATTTTTAATGTGTTTTGCACTGTAAAACCCAATAAGTTAAGCAAACTCATTTCATTTGAGGAAACTGATTGCCTCAATTCAATTAAGTTTATAAAAACAATAGTTATGAGTACTCTGAACTTATTTTAATCGAGTCCACTAAAACAATAATACAAAGTCAAATTCAATAAGTTAAGCTAACTTGTTACATTTGAGGACACCGATTGCCTTAGACACCGGCCTTAGACACCCTACACACCGGGACGAATATCGGCGCACGTTATTCACCAGCGTTTTTCAACACGTTTTTTGTGTTCACACCCAAGCGATTTTCGCTGACGATGAGCCGAGTGAACATGCAAATTCATTCCCTGATATTAGATGGCACTTAATGTAAAACAGAAATACCCCGGTACACAAGGTGCAATACCACTCCATAACAGTTCTCTTTTATCAAGATTTTTGTAGTCGCTGTCGCGTTTGTCATATAGTTCTTTATGTTCCGACACCAACGAGACCAGCAGCTCTACATTCATCTTGCCTTGCATCTTCCTCGTCTTATTTCTTCCCGGCAGTGTAGACGCTACTTGGCGTATATCTTCTTCGCCGTTACGTATGTGTGCTCGGCAAGACCATTTTGTGTTTGAGCGCCCCCAAGTTGTGTTTTACTGTAACTCCAGAAGCTCCAGACACGTGAGCAAAAGCGCCAATCTCATTGGTAGGATAGTTTTTGACGCGGCGCGTCAAACCAAAAAAACGAACCCGAGGCGTTTTTTTTTTAAAAAATGACGCTTTTACGCGTGCCGTTTTTTGTGCCGGTGTGCACACTCACATTGGCGCCCTTTGTTTAGTCACGAGGCGTTAAACGTCTGTCCCGGTGTGAACAGGCCTTAAAGGAGTCATATAATGTCATTTTTGTACAAGCTAATATGATTCTTTAGGGTCTAAATTAAAAGTTTGTAATATACTTTAATAAAAAATTTTCATTAGTATTGTAAGAAAACACTAATTTTACCTGGTCAAAAACAGCTCTGTTTTCAGCACGCCGTTTCAGTGCATGTGTCTTTAAATGATAATGAGCTTTGCTCACCCCGCCCCTCTGTTCTGTGCGTACACCGTTTGTAATAATAACACAATAATAACCATAACGCGTTGTTCGTTATAAACGTGGGATTATGAATTATATTGAGAACGTCGTACATAGAATACATGCCATAATGTACCCTGAGTGTAAAAATAGCCACATTCATTGTGAAGCGTGCAAGCTATTTGCAAAGATTAATATAAAGATTAATATAAAGGTCAATAAAACGTTACACTCACTTGTTCTTCTGGAGGTGCAGCAGGAACACGAATAGTTGGTACTGATCCTTTTATCAGGAGCAGCTTCTTAGCAAATCCAGCTTTATACTGACCCTCGTTTGTAAAGCAGTCTGGTGAAATGATTCGCGCAAACATGACAGCATTGACGTTGGTCGTGGGGAATATTCCCTTCGAAAACAAACTCAGCCACTGCGTCTTCAGTGGTTCGGATTTAGAAACATTATCAATATGACTGCTGTGTTCGTTATTACACCCAAGAACAGAACACCACAATCGTTAGACACCATTCTACTCAGCACTCCAGCTATCAACAATGAACGCGCCGGGCGGCGCGTACTATGACTGACAGCTCGCTCACGAGGGCGCAAGGGCGGGTCTGTGTTTGAAACGCTGCTGTCAATCAGCCATCGTGGGACGGGCGTCGATTTTGTGATGTCACAATATCGAACAGCTTGATTTGAGACAGGAGGAAACATATAAGAAAAAAAAAACAAAACAAAAAAAACACTGGATGGATTTTTATCATTTTATGATGGTTGTGTACAGGCACTGCCAACACACATTTCAGTACAATCAACTTGTAAAAGTGCATGGACCATTATATGACCCCTTTAAGGCTGTTTATGCAAATCAAGCCACAGCAGTGAGGTCTTCAGAGACTTGTTTTAAAAAGCATGTATGGTGACTCGTAGGTCTTCTTAAACAGAGCACACATAGGCTAGACCTAATTCTCTGCACATTCATTCTATGAAGATAAAGTGATGGTAATGTCAGATCGTATCACAAAAGGTATTTCTGGTAATGCAATTTCATGTACATGTATATTGTTAAAATGATTAAAAAATTCATATTCACATGATGTATTAAACATTGTGGCTGCAATTATACAAAGCTGATAAGCATGAAAACAGTTGGTTAAACTTTAAGGTTAAATTTTAAGGTGTCCTTGTTACAATGCAGTGGTGCAGAGTTATATTAAATAACTAAATGTACTTACTGTAGGGTTAGAGTTAGGATTAAGAATAGGTTTAGGGTTAGTTTCGTGTACTTATGCAAAATTTATAGTTATTACTATATTAACGACATATAGCATATGTAACAAGGACACTAAAAAAAAGTGTTACCAAACGATCTTAGGTAAAAATCACGTGATCTGTGTCTTCTTTCATCCTCAGGTCAATGAATCCATCCTTTGCTTAATGAAAAATGGAAAATGGAACATATTTTTACTTGATGTTGTTTGAAAATATTGGGTACATAAAATATACTTTCTTCAGTTTGGGAATTGTTCTATACTGTGCTATTATATTCTTTAATGCCTTTATAATTCTTGCAATTTGTCTGGAAAGGACTTTACACCAGCCCATGTACATTCTGATTGCATGTTTGTCCATCAACTCTGTGTTTGGAACAGCTGCTTTTTTCCCAAGGTTACTGACAGACTTGCTGTCTGATACACACTTGGTGTCCCGTGAAGCATGCCTCTTACAGGCTTTTGTCATTTATTCATATGCATCAAATGAAAATACAATATTAATGTTAATGGCATTTGACCGATATGTAGCAATCTGTAAACCTTTACAATACAACAGCATAATGACTCCCAGGATTGTATCTGTTTTAATAGCTATAAGCTGGATTTATCCAATGCTTTGTGTTGGTATTACTGCTATTTTAAATGTCAGACTGACTATGTGTGGTAACAAACTGTGGAAAGTGTATTGTCACAACTGGGAAATTGTCAAGCTTTCTTGTGGAAACACTATTATTATTAATGTTTTTGGCTTTTTTATAGTGACCACAATTATTGTCATGCCTTTAAGTTTTATATTATATTCCTATGTTAGAATTCTTAACATTTGTACAAAAAGTTCACCAGAGTTCAGGAGCAAAGCATATCAAACTTGTATTCCACACATAGTGATCCTTTTAAATTTCTCTATTGCTATTTTTTGTGAGGTTACTTTGAGTCGGGTCACGACTTTGGATCTCCCTCTAAGCCTGTCAATTATTCTTTCACTGGAGTTTCTTATTGTTCCACCCATCCTGAACCCTCTCGTTTATGGTTTGAATTTTCCTGAAATTCGCAAAAAAATTATATGCATTATAAAAGCATCCAAATAGCTGTGTTTTTGATGTAATAGATACTACACAATGGTTATGATATTCAACCCAAAATCATTGTTTAATCTCTTACCATGCTTTATAATGATATGCATTCCATGTTAGGAGTTTAAGCCTGTACATTTTAACCTGCCAGTAAATCTTTACCACAACTTTATATTTATTATAGGCCTATACATTATTGTGCCCGTAGTCCCAGACTAATATGCATGTTTGAGCTGTATGAACTGAAAGCAACTTGCACTTACATATCCTAAAATATGTCAGTGCCATTGTTTTGTCTCAAGATGCACACCAGTAATGTTTTTTTTTTTTTTTTTTTTTTTAAGGCATATTTATAAAAGCTACTTAAATTTCTAAATTTAACTAATCTAAGCCTTGTCTGTGAAACTGGGCCATAATGTATTATTTAGTCTGGCTTGTAAAATCCACCCCTTAACTCTTTCCCCGCCACTGACAGAATTTTCCATCATTTATGACACAACAATTTCCCACTATTGACGGAATTTTCCAAGAGGCCCTCGATATGTACAAACTCCAACATAATAAAACGTTGCCAGATTCACATTCATCTGTTCAGGAAAAAAACCTAACGATTTTAGCGCCAGTCACTGGACATTTCACTTTGAAACTTTTTTGCGTTTTTCAAAAATGTTGCCACAGGTACGTTTTTCTAATGAGCCTGGGCTGGTAATGCTGAGATAATAGTTGTTTTTCATTACACAAATTATATTATTCTGTGATTTTTAATCAGTAGCTATAGTGTATTCAAACTTTAAGCAATGGGGGCGAGTAGTCTTTGAATGAAAGAGTTTGGTATGTATATTTATTTTATTATTATTTTAATATATTATTTTGATTCATTTTAGAAAAAATCAAAATCTACTACTACAATATTGTTTTGTGAAAAAAATGGGGTTTAGAAACTATTTTCACGTTCTGTTGGTGTTTAGTTTCATTTTCATGTGCTTTAATTTTGTTTCTCTTCAGTTGACTGTTTCCTTTGTTCTAGTTTCCCACCAGTCTTTAGTTACCATGGACACTCTTGCAATCAATACAACTTTTACAACATTTAGTTCATTATCATTGTATATTTAAGTTCCTCTTTAGTTCTCATTCTCTGTCGAGTGTTGGTCGTGTGTTAAACGTAACGCTGTCACGTTGCCTTCTCATCAGTGGATTACCTGTGGTTATTTTGTTTAAATAAATGCCCTTTTGCTATTAGAACCTTTTTGGACTTACTTCTTCATCCATGGACTAAACTGTTACAACTATTGTCTTTATTTTTTCCACTAATAATCTTATAATGAAACATCACTGAACCTACTTAAGATGGACTGTGACGCTATTTTCTTCTGGATTATGGCCTTCTTTTTTGCATTATTTTCCTGTTATCTCTGTAAAGCTGCTTTGAAACAATCTGTATTTGTAAAAAAGCGCTATATAAATAAATGTGACTTGACTTGACTTATATAGTTCTGTTATTTGTTTCATAATTCTTTAAAAGCAAGTGACATGAAATAATGCAGTCATATATTAGTCAAATATTATTTTTTGTTCTCACTCTCTGTACTATATGTGACGGAGTATAAGAGTTATACTAAAACGTGGATATATTTTTTTTTTTACCGTAAAATATTTATTAAGATATTTTTTAAGAGCTTATATTAAGATAACAAATAAAAAGAAGAAAACGTCTCGGGTTACAATGTAACATCTCGGTTACGTATGTAACCCTCGTTACCTGAAGGAGGGAACGGAGCCGGTGACCTGGCTGCCCCAGCGGGGCACAGCAGATGTGGCGACGGGACGTGACGTCTCCATTCCCTCCTTTAGGGAACAAGGGTTACATACATAACTGAGATGTTCCCTTTCAGTCGTCTCTCTCGACATCAAATCGGTGATCGACGAATAGGAATCCCCTACCAAAGCACCACAGCTGCTGATCCCATCCAGCGCCCTTTGTAAACCTACAATCTCAGAAAAAAAGGTACACGGTGGTACAAATAATGTTCCTAAAAAGGAACAGTTTTGTACCTTTTCAATAATAGTACCTTTAATGGTACAGGAAAGACCACTGACGAAACTGTTTGGTACCTGTTAAGGTACAATTGAAATCAAGGTACATAATTGTTCTCACATCAAGGGTACAGTGATAGGCCAAATTACTATTTCATTCATGATTGGTTGCTGTGTTGAGTATTCGGCATAGCAACAAGACACTGATTGGTCGAAATCGCTTTAGCCACGGAATTTTCCGAACTGAAGCAGGCTAACATTACACGACTGCAGTGCGGTCGAGAGTTTATTTTATCAAACTTGAAGAAGACGAATTATTTTTTATTTTTTTTCCCTTTTAGAAAAACAATACATACAGGTATATACAAGCCACAAAAAGAGAGTAAATATGCATATATATATTCACATACATACCTATACATAAGCATATTTAATGAGCATATGATTAACATAAAAAATTAAATAAAAATACAAAAAATAAAAATACACTAAAAAAAAAAAAAAAAAAAAAAAAAAAAAAAATGGAAAGTAAACCCCCAAGTATAACCCACCCACCCACCGGATCCAGATCTCCAAGTCTCAGTTACAAATTAAATCTGAAGCCCACGAAGAATGGTTAGCAGTGAATGCCAAGCCTCTATTGCTGACTCTTTTGCACCGTGGACTCTAGCTGTCGACAACTCCAAGTAAACAATATCCATATATGTTAAAACCCAAGCTCGAAAACAGAGTGAATGTGGAGGTTTCCAACGTGTGGCAATTAGTTTTTTTGCAGCTGTAAGTCCAGCCAGCAGTGCTCTTCTTTTATCCAGTGTCAAACCCAACCTTGAAAGATCATTCAAAATGAGTGTAGCAGGCGTACAGGGCAGTCTAACCTTAAACAGCCTAGAAAGGTTAAAGGCAATCATCTTCCAAAAGTCGGCCACTGGGGTACATTCCCAAAACATGTGAAAGTAACTACCAATCACTTTGGAAGAACATAAAGTACACGTAGGATCATCGATAACCTTCATCATATGAAGCTTCCTAGGAGTTAAATAAACCCTATGTACATAATTATAATGTATTTGCTGATGATCGGGGTTCCTGGACGCTAAACCAATACTACTCCACACTTTATCCCAATCAAATGTGGGTGCCAAATCTGGAACATCTCTCCTCCACACCGTGTCCAACGCCAGAGGTCTATAAGCATACCGCAGCAATAACCAGTAGAGTTTCGACACAAAACCCCTTGTACTCCCAACAGAGAGAAACAATTTTCGAAGTGGGTGTGATGTGAGAGGGGCCTGTAAAGGGGCACCATTGCTTTTTAAAGCCGATCTCAACTGCAAATAAAAGATAAAAGAGGTACGTGGTATACCATGCTTAATACAAATGTTCTGAAAAGTGAGTAACCCCTCCTCCCCATAAATATCACCAAGTGTACAAACGTTTTTATTTTCCCAATCAGGAAATCGAATAGGACTACCACCAATCAACAATCTCTCATTGTTAAATATTGGAAAGTGTGGGTCCCAAACAGAAGAGCAACCAGCCAATTTCTCCACCCTTCTCCAAACCAATAACAAATATGAAATCATAGGACCAAATTTCAAACGGCAGTGATGGGGTGAAATTTTGGCATGCAGAATGTTAGTAAAAGAGTATGGAGCTATCATCTGTTCCTCCAAAGTACGCCAAGACACTTGAGCATCAGATTGAAACCAGGATAGGAGAGGTCTAAGTGTAAAGGCCCACTCATAGAACTTAAAATTTGGGAGAGACAGGCCACCGGCCTGCCTTTCTCGCTGCATAGTGGTGAGCTTAATGCGAGGTCGTTTGCCATGCCACAAAAATTTAGTTATTGCTGCCTGTAATTTGCTCCAGTAATTAGGGGGCGGGGGAAGGGGGAGCATTGAGCTGACGAAACTGACCCTGGGCAGAATATTCATTTTAATTATGGCTACCCTGCCACGAAGCGAATTTGGCAGGTCAGACCACCTGTCCAGGTCCGCCACAACTTTGTTAAGTGTTTTACAAAAATTGTTTTTAATAATTGCCTGTATGGAGGAAGATATATCTATCCCCAGATAAGTGAAGTTTTTAGTGACTGGAATAGATGCAGGGATGGGAACATTACACATTGCCTGATTTAAAGGTAGCAAAGCTGATTTCTGCCAGTTTATTTTAAAACCAGAAAGCTTGCCGTAAAGATCAAAGGTTGACAAAACATGTGGGATGCATTGCACTGGGTTGTTTACATACAATAAAACATCATCAGCATACAGTGAGACATGATGATGTGTTCCTCTGATGGAAATTGGAGAGATTGTGGGTGAGCCGCGGATAGCTTGCGCCAGTGGTTCAAGGGAAAGGGCGAATAACAGGGGGCTAAGAGGGCAGCCTTGTCTTGATCCTCTTGAAACAGCAAAGGGAGAAGAACTAATTTTGCCCGTAAGTACTACAGCTGTTGGGTTTTTATACAGGACCTTAATCATATTAATAAACAGTAAACCGACCCCCATGAACTCTAACACTGACCACAGAAATGGCCACTCCAGGCGGTCAAAGGCCTTCATTGCATCTAGTGAAAGGACAGCAGCAGGGGAACTTAAGCCTTGAGCACCATCAATAATGTGTAATAGTCTTCTAACATTATCTGTAGCAAGTCTAGACTTTATAAACCCTGTCTGGTCACTATGAACCAGTTCTGTCATATGACCTTGAAGCCGTCGGGCCAGTACTTTCGCGTAAATCTTTAAATCTGCATTTAAAAGCGAAAGAGGCCTGTAGCTGGAGCACTCAACTGGGTCCTTTCCTTTTTTAAGAAGCAGTGAAATTAATGCAGAATTAACATCCCTAGAAAAAGATCCCACTCTGATTGAGTAAAGGATCATATCCAATAAAAGCGGACCGATCAGGGGCCAAAAGGTAAGATAAAATTCGGGTGGAATTCCATCTGGCCCTGGTGATCTACCTTTACGCATGTCCCTAGCAGCTGCCTCGCACTCCTGCAATGTGATAGGGCGATCTAGCTTTATGGAATCATCAGTGTTAAGGAGGGATAGTTTAACGTCATTCAGGAAATTATCACAGACACGTTTATCAAAATTACTTTCTGAATTATATAACTCCTGATAAAAGGAGGCAAAAGCAGCATTTACTTTCTTTGGGTCACATTGTATAGCTAATACTGTCTTTGTCTCTGATGCAGAAAATATCAGCAAAGTGCTCATCCGTCCGGAGTTTCATTGCTAGTAAACGACTGGGTTTAGAGGAGTTAAAATAGTAAGTTTGTCTTTTGTGCATGAGGAATTCTGAGCGACGCCTCAGAAGGGAGTTAATCTCTTTTTTGATCAGTTCCTTCTGTAGGGCTGTGTGATTGTTAAAATTAAGTTGCAGGGAAGCATCAAGGGTGGCATATTTTACTTCTAAAGCTTCCAATTTGGCTGCACGTGCTTTGTTTCGTGTTGAAGCGCCTCAGATGCAAGATGTTGGTCCCTAGTCTCGCTGCCACCTGTTCTGTCCATTCCGCTGTCCCACACCGCATTGAAATCCGCCCCAAGAACTAAATGAAACCCTGTGAGATCAAGCAAAGATTTAGTTAATAATTGGAAAAAAGTGCGATCAAATGCATTAGGGGCATAAGCAGAAATAAGTGCAATGTTTTTCCCATCCATGCAAATCTTTGCAATGGCTATCCGACCTGCATCATCTGCCCAAGAGTCAATCACATCAAATTTTAGTTTGCGTTTACACAAAACCATTACCCCTTTACATTTAGTAGCTGCAGATGAAGTTGCAATAGGGTGGTAAAACTTATTGGCTAATCGACCCACATCTTTGCACAGTAAATGTGACTCCTGAATCATAGCAAAATCTATATTTTCCTTCCGGAGAAATTCTAGTACAGTGGTCCTTTTGTGTGGAACGTTCTTAGCTGAGTGAAGTAGACGTTTACACTCCAGAAAAGAGTGTCGACGCTCCTGTGTGGCCTTAGAAAAGTCTTGATAGAAGCTTATCTTATGATTCTGCCAACGGACGTCCCCGATTTCTCTAGCAAGTTGTCTCACCCGCTCCTTCTGTTGAAACCTCAGGAACCGCACGATGAATGGCCTTGGAGGGGCTCCGGGTTTAGCTGGTAATAGCGACCGATGAGCGCGCTCCAAATCTAAGCCCCCTTGGAAGTCAGCCTGGAGGATTTCGGGGAGAGTGACCCTCAAAAACGATATGGCATCTTTATCCTCGACACGTTCCGGAAACCCATAAATGCGTAGATTAACTCGCCTTTCCCGATCCTCGTACTCCGTTAGTTTGGCGCTCAATTTTTCAACCTCCGAAGCCGAAGCCGGGGGGGAGTCGCAGCGCTGCCTCTCCACCTCCTCCAGCATATCGAGACGAACCTCCGCGCTGGTTATCCTGGTTAACATGTCGGCTAGCTTACCCTCAATCGCCTCAACAGCTCTTCTCGTTTCTGAAACGTCCTTGCGAATGTCAGCAAAGTGCTTGGTTTGTTCATCTGATAGTTTCTGAAGAAGCTCGTGTATTTTAGCAGTGGAGATGGACTCATCGACATCTTCACGTGCTGGCGATGCAGGAGAGGCGTGGGCAGCTTTTGAGCTAGCGGTAGCCCTAGCACTTTGCTGCTGTTGAGATGCATTTTCGTTTTTCCGTGGGTTTGGCATATCGGTAGTGGTTGACACGAATTATAGGCAACTTGTGAAAAAAAAAACGATGCAATAAGATGCGAATGCCTGTATATTCATACAAAATGTAAACTCGTGGCGCCGCCGCCCTCAACCTAAGCAGCCATCTTGCTCGGCGTCATCACGTGACCAAGAAGACGAAATTTAAAGGTGAGTTCTGATAATTTATGTATATATTTAGTTCACAAGTCTAAAATATAAATGTTTCAGCCACTTAACATTAAATTAGCTTTGCACCAAATGCTTTTTAGCCATTTGACTTGTATACACTTTTAAATTTTTTTAATGCAATTATTGACTAGTATTAAGTCATCACGTGTACATTATAAGGTGTTTGTTCTCCATTATCCACTATAACTGTTAAATGTTAACTTTGCTATTAGGCACAGCAACATGAAACTGATTGCCCAAGGATGCTGCAGCCGTTACTGCATTTTCAAATAGACCGGAGAGCGGGAACTTCGGGAAGCAGATTACGAGCATGAGCACGAGCACCACCACAACCATGGCTTCGCCCTCTTTATCGTCAGAAGTACTTTAGTGGCTGGACTCGAATTATAAGACGAAGAGAAGAGGAAATTCAAAGGTGGGTTTTATGTTTATGTTTAACCAAATAAAAAATGTATAAAACGTTACAGCTACTCAACATGATAATAGCGAGTGTAAATTGCTTAATTAGGTACGAATCCAGTCAGTGATATTAGCCGTCTGCAAATATATTTTTAAAGCAATTGAGTTTCTGTGTTGTAAGTACACATTTAATACATTGTTGTTGTAAATGAATGCTCAACCAGAGGTGCCATGCTGGTGTACTTTACATTAGTCCACAATACTGTATGCGGTTTTGGAACAACGTGATTGAACGCCAACGAACAGTGCGCAGATAAAATAGTTGATCACTCGTTCAGTGTTTAAATGAATGCGATTACCTGATTCTGTCCTAAGTCATATACATGTCATATACATTCATTTTATCAGACCTTTGTTGAAACTCAGCTAATGTGTCTTTGATTTTTAGATCATGAAGATGATGGGGTAACGATGCTTTCGGGAAACGCACCCCAGTTTAGTCCAAGTTTTTCTGTAGAGATACGATCGTTTTATATGATGAACAGATTTAATTTAGGCTTTTATTCACATATAAATATTCATCAATTCACACATCAGTTGCGGTAAACACATCAGACGTGCGAAAACTGATGATGTTCATCGTTTATGGTCACTGATATCCAAAATGAGTGAACTGATTGACAGGTCCATAGGGCATAAAGATCCCCATTGTGTCTGTGTCCCTTAAGCCCATTATAAACATCTTTTTTTTCAGTGATGTGAATCCTGTGAATAATCTTAACCCTCTGGGGTCCTTCGTTTAACAGTCACACTCAGGACCTTCGGGTCCAAATGGACCCGGAGGGTGGGATTAATATATATATAAAAAAAATCATATATATATATTTTTTTTTACTTGTTTTTTATAATATTTTTTATTTTCTTTTTTGGTGTTTTGAGATCATTTTATGATTTTAATTAATATTTATGCAATAATTATGACCCATTTTTTCCCATTGAATATAATAGACATTTTTTATTAAAAAAAAATGTGTGTGTGTGTGTGTGTGTGTGTGTGTGTGTGTGTGTGTGTGTGTGTGTGTGTTTTTTTTTGTACTCTTGATGTTTTAGAGATTCACCCCTTCACTGTTGAGTCCTTTTTTTCTGCATCCTGGCTGATTTGTAGATTGTATGCACAAAAAAATTCTGTGTTTTCATATTTTTGACAATTTCCCATTCATTTCCTATGGGGGTCATTTTTGACCAAAGAGCAGAAGTGTGACGTGCTTGGATCATGACCCCAGTATTTTTTGTGTGTTCACATACCTAATACCGTAAAAGTCACCAAGTTTCGGGACATTCCGATGAAGCTGTGATTTTTAAAAATTCAAAACAGATTTTTGTAATCGGAATTTATTAGTGTGTGTGTATAAAAGTGTGTTTCTGTGTGTGTGTGTGTGTGTGTGTGTGTGTGTGTGTGTGTGTGTGTGTGTGTGTGTGTGGATGTGTCTGTTTTGCACTCTTGATGTTTTATAGATTAACCCCTTCACTGTTGTGTGCTTTTTTCTGGATCGTGTCTGATTTGTAGATTGTACGCACAAAAAAACTCTGCATTTTCACATTTTTGCCAATTTCCCATTCATTTCCTATGGTGGGTCCATTTGGACCCGAAGGTCCTGAGTGTGACAAAAAAAATTTACAACCACTTAGACTATTCAAATCCTGTCCCCAATTTTTTTGGGTGTTCATATACCAAGTACCAACAAAGTCACCAAATTTCGGACCATTCCGATGAAGCTATGATTTTTAAAAAAAATTTATTTAAACGCTTCGGGTCCATTTGGACCCCAAGGACCCCAGAGGGTTAAACTGTATGAGCTGGAGGTTATGTTAGTCATTGAAAATGTATTGTCACAGATTTCCTTCCAGAGGTCGGTGTTGGGGGGTAAGGCTAAATCATTTTCCCATTTGTTCATGGGTATTATAATTGTTATCATTATTTAATATAAGTTTATATAGTTTGGATATTAGTTTGTTGGTGTTAGTAATTTTTATTATATCTTCCATTAACTTAGAGGGATTTGTCAGGACTCTGGTTTGATCTTCAGCCTTTCTGCTGTATTTGTCTTGTGTCTTGATTGTCAGTTCACCTCACTCTACTCTCACAGCTGAATCCCATCCTAATTAGTGCTCTCACTCTCATTAATCACACACCTGTTTCCCATTTTCTGCACTGATTTTCTCCACTACTTATGCTTCTCTCTTTCTTTGGTTCTCTGTCAGTGTGTCTTGGTTTCAGTCCGCTTCACCACTGTCCCCTTGCCTGAAGTCTCGTTTTGGTTGCTTCTAAAGACCTTTAAAACCTTGTCTGATTATTTGATCCTGTTTTGTTGTTTATTTGCCCAGTTCCTGTTCCCTATCTCAACTTAGCTTGCTCACCCGGCTTTTGACTCCCCTGCCTTCGTCCTGGACTATTGCCTTGGCCTCATCCTTGAAACTGTTGATCCGCTACTGGTTTTTGACCCCAGCCTGTCCATTGGATTTCGCCTCTGTCTCGCCCTCTTACTTGGTAGCTCGGCTACCAATTATTTTATGTTTTGCATTGTTTTGTTTTTCAAGCTTTTGGACAATAAATTCTATTCTGAATTGATCTGCTCTTGGGTTCCTATTGTCTCTGCACCTCCCTAACAGGATTAAGTGGGTTATTAATTATGTTGATCTTGGATTTAACTATGGATTTAATTTGTTGGAATTGTAGAAAATGTTCTCCCCCAAGACCGTACCTCTGGACTAGAGTTAGGAATGATACAAATTGGTTATTTTCAAATAAGTGAAGGAGATGAGTAATTCCTTTTTGTTTCCAGGATGGAAAATTGATAGGTGTATTGCATAATTGGAAGTCAGGGTTGAACCAGATGGGGGGGTGTCAACATGATGTTAGTGATGAGTTATTCATTTTATTTACTTTCCACCAGGCTGTCAGAGTTGATGCAACTGTAATATTATTAAAATAGGGCATTTTTTAATTGATTTTGGTAGGATGGCGAGATCTGAAACTGAAGTATTTTTACATTGATTTTGTTCTTATTCCATCCATGAGTTATTGTGATTTTTATATGGATCCATTTATATAAATATTGTAGCTGGTTTGCTAAAAAGTAATATTGAAAATTCTGAGCTTCTAGGCCACCGTGTGATTTTGTCTTTTATAATTTTTCTAGTGATATTTTAGATGTTTTGTTTTTCCAATAGAATTGAGAGATTAATGAATCATGTGATTTGAACTGTTTCTATTCTAGTAGCTAATGCTTTGGTAATGCTTTTTAAGTCTGTGTTTATTAATGAGAGAGGTCGGTAACTAGAAGGGTGCATTGGATCTTTGTTCAGTTTTAGCAGAAGTGTCATAGCCGCCATGTTCATATGTGTCGGTATTGTCGATGTGGTTTTAATTTCTTTGATAACTTTGACGAATAATGGAGATAGAATTGGCCAGAAGTGTCTATACAATTCAGCTGGTAGTCCAACAGGTCCGGGTGATTTGTTATTTGGCATTTTGTCTAATGCTTTATGGAGTTCATCATTAGTGAGCGGTGCATCTAATGCATTTGCCTGCTCTTTTGACATTGTTGGTAGTTTTTTAGAAAATGTTCTTTTCTTTTCTTTCTTTTTCATCTGGATTGTGATCTGATGAACATAAATTTTGGTAGAAAGTTTGGAATACATTATTAATTTCTTGTGGGTTCTGGGTTATTCTGTCTGATTCATTGTATATGGATGGAATAATTGCTTTTTCTTGTGTACGCTTTAGTTGATTTGCTATATTTGCCCAATTTGTTAGAATATTGGTATTGTTTCTATTTGAGTTGTTGGATAATAAACTGTGTTTTTTGGTTTATGATGCTATTGAGTTCAGCTTTAAGACAGTTTAGTTCGCATTGTATTTCTTCACTAGGATTGGAAGTATATGTATCTGTGAGAAGTTTAATTCTTTGTTAAAAGAAAAGTTAATTCTTTGTTAAAGTTATTTTCCAGCTCTTGTTTTTTTTTTTTTTTCTGTATGTTGAATATGAGTTTATTTTCCCTGTAATTACTGCTTTGCCTGTTTCCCATAATAATGATGGAGAGATCCCTGAAGAGTCATTCATTTCCAGGAAGAAAGCCCATTCTTTCTTAATGAAACTGTCAAAGACGGAGTCGTGAAGTAATGAGGTATTGAAACGCCATCTGCTGGGGGGTTTAATAGAAGATTCAGTGTTTAATGTGATGGAGATGGGAGCGTGATCGCTGATTATGATTGGATGAATTAAAGTTTCTGTTACATTTTGGGTTAATGAATTACTGACGAGAAAAAGATCAATTCGGGAAAAGGATTGGTGAAAAGAAGAAGAATAGGTATATTCTCTGAATGAAGGCTTGGTAACACTTTACTTGAAGGGGTGTGCATAAGACTGACATGATACCGTCATAATATGAAGGAGGTTTTATGCATGTTTATGACAAATGTCATTAAGTGTCATTCGCTCAATTATGACATTTTTAATGCAAATATGACATTGTGTGAGATGTCTTTGTTATGGCAACTTGACTTTACTAAGGCAACACAACCTGTCATTAATATGTCATAATTATGACATAGCAGATTAATTATCAAACTTAAGAAACCACTTAGCTTTATGGGTTAACATTTCATTAAACTGTCATGTGGTTGGTTTTGACATTGGCTGTCATGAAGCCATTATAACATTTTAATGACAAATTAAATTTGTACCACTGTAGTTGAGGTCAAGAAAAACATTCATGACACAGCTATAATGGCCTCATGACAGCCAATGTCAAAACCAACCACCTGACAGTTTAATGAAATGTTAACCCATAAAGCTAAGTGGTTTCTTAAGTTTGATAGTTAATCTGCTATGTCATGTTTATGACAATTAATGTTGTCTTGGTAATGTCAAGTTGTCATGACAAAGACACGGACAGGTTATGATGTATTGGTTTATGTCAAGTTGTCATAACAAAGACATCTCAAACAATGTCACATTTGCATTAAAAATGTCATAATTGAGCGAATGACATTTAATGACAGCTGTCATAAACATGCATAAGACCTCCTTCATATTTATGACATCTGTCATGTCATGATTATGAAGGTTTCATGTCAGTCTTATGCACACCCCTTCAAGTAAAGTGTTACCGAAGGCTTATTCATTCTCCAACTATCGCCAAGTCCAAAAGTAGTCATATATTGTTTTATTGTTTCAGCCCGGTTCTTGTGGAATTGGATGAATTTGATCGGTCCATTTGTGGGTTGATAACAGTATTGAAGTCTCCAGCAATAATAATATTATTTGTGTCGGGTAGTAGTGAGAAGAAATCATGAAAGAAGGATGGGTCATCACTGTTTGGTCCATAAACATTAGCTAGGGTATATGTTATATTATGAATGGATATATTGATGATAATAAATATTGATGATAATAAATCTCCTAAAGATGTTTCAAGAATAAGTGGGATGTTTTTATTCATTAATATTGAAACTCCTCGTTGTTTACTATTGTATGTCGATGAGAAAATGTTGTTAAATTTATTAAATTTTAGATTTCCAAGCTCCGATTTTGTTAAGTGTGTTAAGATATATCAGCCCCCAATTTCATCAGATGATTAATTATTTTAGTCCTTTTTACATGGGTCCGGAAGCCACGCACATTCCATGATACCATTTTAAGTGTTTGCATGATTGTTGATTAAATGTCTAAAAAGAGATAATGATGATAGTCACAGAAGTTTTAGAGAGTTATTTTGGCAATTCAAGTGTATTGGTAAGTACATTTACAAACCAATGAATTTTAGTTTCTAGCTAGTCATAAAATGGTTGTCCAGCTACCATACTCCAAAATTCATCTTGACCACTTTAAACTGGTGTGACCATCTGGCAGTGGTGGCTCCAGAGATTTTCTGTTGCAGGTGCTATGGGGATGCTCAACACTTAAGAGAAGGTGCTTTGAATTTTGGGGCGTTTCATTATGGAGGTTGCATTGCACCACCCTTGGTATACACATGCGTACACGCCCGCATTAACTATACTCGTTCCGCGACTATAAGCATATATATACTGTACATATATATATTTAAAAGTATTCAACGCAAGGGCTATAGACAGGGACGCAACTACCCAGTGTTAGAGGGGTATGCAGCAACAATTTTGCCAATCATCAATCTGGTGCACTTTGAGAGTTAAAAATTAAAAGCTCCAACCCATATTCAGTGTGCAAATTAAACAAAGAAAAATTCAAACCTCTTTTAGTTACAGTGTCAGTCTACATTACACTACTACATAATAATAGTTATAATATTAATCCCATGATAGTAATAGCCATATATTGTAAAACAAATGCACTGAAAAATAAAGGAAACTTTGATAATTAGTTTTGTACTAATTTCTATACTTCACATTAAAGATGTGATTGGGCCAAAATTGTCAGTGTCAAAAGTGTCAATCAAGAAAAGAACCAATGGGCCGCTGATGTTTCATAGGGTGTCAGAAAAAAAACTAACCCTGACTTTTTTTGACCAATGCATTACACCGGCACTAACCCATGCACCGCCAATTAAGCAAAAAAAAAAAAAAAAAAAAAGTATGAGATGTATCGGCCCAAAAAAGCACGTCTGCCCACCAGGAATCTCCCGGTAGTCCTGATGGCCAGTAGACTGCATTCCTGGACGTCACACTTTAAATCCAACCTGTTGCCTTTCACCATCCACTTATTTAGCTGCTATCAAATCAATTGACATGCCATCTCCTTTTCCCTCTTTCTTTTTCTATTTTTAGTCCCCGACAGCTTTTTTGCTTTATCCATCTTTTTCGATGACAACTCACTAACGCGATTTTTAAATTATTATTTAATTCTTATTTTTAACAACATGAAAAAGACTATTGAAACATGACATTAAAATATAAAGATAAAAAATTACAGACATTTCTTGGGGGTGCTGGGCAGGTGCTATGGCTATTATAGGGGGAGATACAGCACCACCTAGCTCCTCCCTGGCGCCGCCACTGCCAGCTGGTAGTTTGTTTATTGCTTTTTCAAGATGGTTTACCAGTTTGCACCAGCTAGTGATTAGTCTGAATCAGATGGCCAACTAGAAACCATAGCTATATTACAGCGAGACGTTTCAGATGGATTCTTCCGGCAATGAAGGGCTTCCCATAAATTTCATGGGTGTGTGAATCCCTGAAGGCTGTCATCATGGTTCATGATCTGTCTTCTTAAGTTTATTTGCTGTCAAATAATGACGAGGGACCACACATAACTTTTCTATTAAGAATCATTTGAGGAATTGTGGGATTACACATTTAAGAATCTGTTTAAGATCTGCTGATCCTACATCCTTACATAACATCACATGAAAAACTAAGGGGAAGTACGTTGTATTTAGCATTTAAGGTAAAGATGATGACATCAGATTAATGATTCTGTTAAGCAAAGATTTTAGCAAGAGTTGCCTGCCAGTCCTGTTCTCTTTTTGTAAGTCAAATGAGCCAGATTCCTGAGACTCTAACCTTTTGTCTTTAATGGTTATTGGTGCCCCTGTCCTATTCTTTGAATAGTTATACTGATTGGATTAGGAGTGGTAACACTCTAGAGTCTGGGGCGGGTTCCCATACCTGCATACTTCATTTGCATGCTTTGTTTAAAGGGTCATGAAACTCCCCTCTTTCAGCTCAAGTCTAGCTCACAATCTTTTTGAAAAATGTAACTTAAAGGTATAGCGGAGGATTTTCCCGAATTTTAGAAAAGAACCGCCCTCTCCACTTTTTGAAAAATTGCACGTGCAACACTCTACCAGCTCCCGAGAGGGAACGCCTATTAAACGTGTGCACGAGAGAGCATGCACGAGCTAATCATAGCTTACATTAACTTTTACTAGCAGTGATTTTAAATGGATTTCTCCAAATAGCATGCCAAACTTTACCTGTCAAGTAGAAACTTCGCGACTGAGGCATCAGTGGGAAGCCCAACCTGTGTTTTGAGTGCACGCCATCGTGTGAATCGTGTGCACGAGCACGTACGACGGCCTTACGTAAACATATCACCAGAATGATTGACAGTTAGGAGGACCAATAGTCTTGATGATCCACCCGGAAAAAGAAAATCCTCCGCTATACCTTTAAATGTGCATGGTGGCTGTGAGAAGAAGGGAGGGGAGTGGGTGTGGTGTGGTATGGCACGGCATGGGAGAGGAAAGAGGGGAGAGGGGAGAGGGGAGAGGAGAGGGGAGGGGGGGAACTGTCATCGCCAGTGGCCCATGCATATCGACTGTCACTAAAAATCAGTGGTAAAACGTGAGGAAATGCTAGATTTTTTGTTTATAGCTGACAAAGTTAAAGTCTAATGAAATACACTGACACCTTATTTTTGTCCTTTCAAAAGCAACTGAATGCCCTGCTACATATATTAGCCTACAGTAATCATAATTCTATTTAAAACATAAATGTACATGCATATGTATAATTTGTTCATTATAAAATACATATTTGTTTATATACACACTATAAATGCATATATTTGAAAATAATACATTTTCCGCTTAAAAAAAAAAGTTCCGTACATAGATCTGAACGCGCCCCCTGAACCCCATAATAAAGATGGACAGTGACATAAAAATTTGTACAAATTAAGCATATGTTCCAAACAATTGAGGTGTTATCGAAATGTCTACATTTTAATAAAGAGTGATTATTTAACAAAAGGCAAGTAAAACAGTCAGGGTTACATTTAGACACACACACACACACACACACACACACACACAATCCTCTGAAGCTATAGAAAAGTCCTCGCGACCGCATCACTCGCAAGATGAAACCTGCATTGGTGTACAAGGCCGAAGTCCACCATTCTCCAGTTGAATGGTTGCTACACACACATAGTTTAGATGTGTCCGTGGTTGATGGCCAACCAACCGCCCTCAGCCAGAGTCTTAGCCCTGGCAGCATCACGGGGAAAGATGCACTGGAACTTTTGCACCACGAAAACAAATGCGCGTCCCATCATTGCTCTCTCATCTACTACACGATATTACAGTTTGACATGTTTGTCATTGGAAAGTTTCACGTGGTGTAATGAATAATTATGAGACATCGATGAGTCATCAAAGTACTATAGTGCTCTGCCACGTCACGACACGATGAAGATTTTAAACCCGGAAGATGAAAATAGGGGGGAAAAACTCAAATTTAACCATTTCCCCCCTACTATTAAATCTAACAGATGCTAACATTGTCTTCAATGGTGTTCAACACATATACCTCTGTTAAAATCACAGAAAATTTGGTTTAGGGTTTCATGACCCTTTAACCCTCTGAGGTCGGCAAACGCGTGGGCGCGTTTTGCTGGATTTTCTCCACATTGTAGCACTATAAACTTAAATTACTCCGTCATGTATGGCCATACAGAAAAAAGAAATATAAAAAAAGAATCTGTGATATTTCTACTTTTGTATGTGTCCACTTACAATCAAATCAAACCATTGTGCTTTTGTAAAATAAAGAAAATAAACAGGGTGTGCGTTCTGCCTCTCCATCGCGGTGAACTTTTTTTTCTTGAGCACGTCTATAAACTGAAACAAAACTCAGCGAATACTTGTCACACATTTATGAGCCATACACCTTTATAAACATTTAAGTGTGTACTTTTAAATGATCGGGTTCAAAACGAAAACAAATATTTTCTGTTTAAGTAATTTGTATAAAACCAACAAGATGTCCAGCTTCTCAAACGCTTGCTCATTACAGTTAATTTGGCCACGCCTACTCGCGCAAAAGATATTCACATGCAAATCTCCACATGGAACGCGAACACGCTCGTTACCTCAACAACAAAACACCAAAACACTTCACTTCACTTTTCGTCGAGTTTGAAAGACGCGCCAGAGCTTACATTGGATTTAGGCTACCTCAGAAGAAGAAGAACGCGATTTGAAGACAAGAAAGATTTAAGGTAAGAAATTCTTACATGTTTGTTATTGTTGCATAAATGTCACATTGCAGTTGAACACCACAGCACCCATTATACTTTCATTGCCAATAAATACATAAGTAAATAAATAAATAAATAAGTAAATAAATATATAAATTCAACAACTTTGAATAATGTGTACAGATGCATTAATGTCTATTATGAATGATGAAAATGTATCAAAGTATTTTTCTCTCTCTCTGCTTGAGTTCATGTTGACTAAGTTTCATCTGTCGGCTACAAATAGACTACTTAGGGCATGAAAAACAAGTGTTGATTAAATCCACTGATTTGAAACTAAATGCAATGTATATTTTTTGCAGGTGCAGGTTGACAGCCTGTTTACACAAATATTCATAATATTCACATACTTTCAAACAGCCATTTAGATTTGTGTTTTAAGACTCTATTCACTCACCTGATCGCCAATATCATCAGGTTGACCATGTACAGGTACACGGGTTATACCAGGTAGATCGATCAGAGTGAGGTCACACACATCAGGAGATGAAATTTCCAAAGAGATGAGTTAATCACATATTCCAACTGTATTTCCAGCAAGCTTGTTTTGAGCTGTCCAATATACATACATAAGTTTGCAGCAGATTCAAACAAGACTAGTTTGGGGTTTTCAAGTGGTACAGACCTTATTCAGAGCAGCTCCATGACCGGTATGAAAGTGAGGCTGTGAGGGATAGACTTGCCGTGTTTCCAATGGCATCCGCTGTAAAAAAGCTGTATAAAGCTCCTAGATTACTTACAATTTTCCACAGCTTATATTGTCGGGAGTTTTTTGTCAACTGAAATTTCTTGGAAAGATATTTCCCAGTGTTTCATGAGCAGAATAATCCAAAAACACATTAAATAACAGTACAGCCCATTGAAGAGATGCATGTCTGTCCCTCACAGCAAGATGCCCAAAGATGGCGCTATACTGTGAATAAGGTTTATTGGTGAATTTGACCCTGGAAATCCATCTCAGGACACCAGGGTTGTGCAGAATTCAAAGCTGAATGGAGAAGCTCTTTTCAATTATAATTGACTTTCTGAATTTGAATCGAGGAAGCAAACATTCTGAGATTTGCTCAACTGTTTTAAACAGATGGAATATAGGCTAGTCCTTTTTCGAAGATGACATTCATCAGGGCATCATTACAACTGATGCTGGTTATGATCTGTAAGGGTTTCTGTTCATACTGACCTTCTCTGACAAGGTTATTGTCACTGGGTGACGAATAGGAACTACGATGAACGGAACGAGTTCCCTTGGGGAAACGGTTCCGGTGTAACACCAGGCCGGTTCCGGCGGCCTGTCATGATGAGTAACAGCTGCGGTGGATAATCAAGTGGCTTTTTGAGCGTGTGTTGGGAACGAGTGAGGGTGGGTGGCGGCTCGAAAAGAGAGAAGCAGCAGGTTGAAGGCAGGAGTGCGCAGGCAAGCAGAGCGGTTGTGATCGAAGTCGAGGTTACGAGAAGACGAGGGGCAGAGGCGGCAGGACGGCAGCGGACGTAAAGACGGTTGGCGTGGCGAGGGAAATGAGTGGGGTCTGAATTGCAGATTGTTGGTCGAACTCGGTGTCTCCCTTTTGAAAGATCCGTTGCTCGTATGTGTGTATTCTGGCTCAAAACACTCAGGCATGACGGCGTAACGTTACGATTATAACGTAAGACTATAGAAAAAATGCCAGACGTTAGCTTCAGTAAAGTTAGCTTCATTCATTGAGAGAAAAGGTATGACATCGCATGTGCGCCTTCTGGGTTTGTAGTCTTTCTAATTACGTATTTTCACAGTCTTATACCTCAGCAGTTTTACATCAAGCTGCGACTTTCTTGACTTTAAAATGTATCTTTTAAATTGACAAACATCATATGTGTAAATCAGGGCACAATTCAAACGAGATCAAAATATTTGTTGTCTCTCGCCATTGACTACCATACAATATTTTTCCAAAATAAGGTCCCATGGTGGTCGACCGGAAGCGGAGGGACTTAGGCTCTCTATACAATAACCGAAAGAAAGAAAACAAGACAAAACAAACTTTACTCCCACAAAAGTATAAACAAGAAAACGAAAACAAAATAATAAAAAAACAAAACAATTATTTTCTCTCAATAAAATGAGATTGTCGTATTCTCCATGCTGATACACAAACAGAAAGCAACCACTACACACAATCGGAACCAGACGAACAGTCCCCTTTTAACAACGATGGCGGTGGCGTCTGCACGACAGTATACACAGCAAAACTGCAGGAATGAGAGCAAAATGTCCGCAGCGCAAAGCGGAAGACAGCAGCAACGCAGCAAATCCGATATAATAAGATAGAACGGGATGAAAAGAGAGTGAATGAGAGGGAGAACCCTATAACAAACACAAAAAGAGATGTTACTAATAATGAAATTTGCCCTTCACAAATTATAATTACATTTAAAACACTTACCGTCAAGGTATCATTCCAAATAGAAAATGGACAGGCACAGGTCTATTAATCAGCCCACCAATAACAATGGGGTACAGGAAACCATACCTAGACAGCATGCGGCAATGTCAACAGCACAACAACGGTAGTACAATATGCGTTTATAAAGATGCACGTGCACACACACATACCTGAGGGGCAACCGGTCACTATCCACTAAAGCAGCGCCGAAAACACACCGACACCCGGACAAAACGACACTATAAATTCACAACAAAATGCTTTAAAAAGACCAACCAGTTTTAAAATTACCCCCCTATTACAGCACGGAACGCTTACCTGTAACTAACCACCGTAAACACGGGCACAAAGGGGAAAGTCGGACGTGACGCACCACGGCCAACAACAAATCAGCCTTTATATTACGGATACTGATCGCTGATAGGCAAATCCAGCTGTCAATCACCTGATTTCATTACATATTCATACGGTATTCAAACGGTATGTCCAAAGATTTCGGATACAAAGATACATCACAATATATACCAGTCTCCATTACCGTTTACTATCAGCGTAAATGACTTCTCATCTCTTTAATTTTTGTTTGAATCAAATGTGTAAAATATATCATATTCCTATTATTGAAATCATGTCTAAAATATACTCTGCTACAGCGGGAAAGTTAAGAGATCATGGGACTAATCAGATAACATGCCATTCATGGTGAGAGGAAGAGCGTTTCGGTTACATATGGTGACTCTCGTTTCCTGAAGAAGGTAACAGAGATGTACGTCGTGACCGACGGATAGGAATCTCGCTAGACAGGCCAAGGGGGGCTCACTTTGACTGAATGTCATGTCATCACTCTGTCATCACTCTCTGTCATGTTGTTGAAACATTTTGAATAGCCGCCAGGACAGCTCTGCCGATGCTCTCGGCTAACGGCGATTCGTTGGACATTTTGAACGACAGTAACGTTACCGTACCTGGTCAGGGGCGGGCGGGGATATAGGCTCTTGCTGGCTTTTAAGCAAGCGAACATGACAGAGAGTGATGACAGTGATGACATGACATTCAGTCAAAGTGAGTCCCCTCGTGGCTGGCTATTATGGCTACAGGTCATAAGTCCCGCACTTTTCATAAAAGTGACACTAGCCTACTCTTCAAATACAGTTTCTCTTCAAACGTGTTTATTATTTTAGGTAGTTATTATCACGATAATCCATGTCCAAGAGTCCATTTCCTCGGATGAGATGGTTTTTATTTGTTATTTGACACTATAAACCATGCTATAAACACACACTGACACACTGACTGATTTTCATTGTGTGAGATTGTCCTGTCACTTGAGCATGCATGAGCTCTTGAAGCTCTGCTCCCTTCTTTAAAGAGGCCGGGGACCAAAAAGTGTCCATTTTAACATGCTATAAAAATTATCTGTGGGGTATGTTGAGCTACAACTTCACATACACACTCTCGGGACATCAGATACTTATTTTACATCTTGTAAAAAGGGGCATAATAGGTCCCCTTTAATTATATTTAAAATAATAATTATGAACGTAATTTTCTCCAATCCTCCGAAGTGCCTTTTTTTGGTTTGTGTCACTGTCCTGCATAATTTATATGCACGACCCTGATTAAAATTATAATTATGTATTTTAACAACACAGAAAGGTCAGAGGAAATAAAAAAAAAGTTAATTCAGTTTAACTGTTTTCAATACACATTGTAATGCTTCATTAAAGGGGTGGTTGATTGCTATTTCACTTTTTTCATTTTAAATACTGTGTAATGTTGCTGTTGGTGCATGAACAGTATCTGCAAAGTTGCTGCGCTGAAAGTTCAACGTAAGCGGAGATATTGTCTTTTAAAAATCAGGAAGTTTAATGCCTACAAAAACGACTCGAATGGGACTACAACGAGATACTTCCCGGGTTTTATACGTAACTAACCCATACATTTACATCAACCCTCCCTCCGGAACATGTTCTGCTGTCGAAGAGGAGGAGTTATAGTGGAGAGCTGTAGCCGTCAGGTCTTCTGTGTTCAGGCTTCCTACAGACGCTGTAGTTCGTCAACAATGGTTAAAATTTAAGTTTGATTATGTTCCTGACAATTACAATCGTAGTTTAGCTCTCTGTGCTGCGCATTTTACGGAAGACAGCTTCCAGAATCAACACGAGTTCAATGCCGGATTCAACAAGAAACTATTACTCCAACATGAAGCAGTTACAGCTTTAAAACCAGAGGCAGCAGTTGTTGGGCCACAACCTGCAAGTAAGATTTAATCATTTTAAATGTATTTGCCTGTATATTTTAAGACGTACTGTTTTAGTTTTATCAAGGATGTAAACAAATGCCAGCGCTGGCTTTAGTATATGACAGATGCGTATAAACATTTTGGACCCGAATTTGTAATATGTACAAATTTTGTAAACGTATTTTCCATGTATACTTTATGACGTAATTTTTTTATTTGATCAAGAACGCAAACGCAAACCAATGCCAAAGCTGTTTGGTTATAAGAGCTAGTTAGTTCGATGTTATTTTGTGTGTATAAGAAACGTGTACAAACTTCAAAAAATTATCGCAACAGCGAACTTCAGCTGCTGTTATCACATGTACACCTAAAGAAAACGACAAACTGAGTAAACTACCGGTAAGTTTTGTGAATAGTTAAACGGTTGTTCATTCTATCAATAAAACAATATCTTTAAAAAACGGTATTACTCAGTCATGTATTCAGTTATATCAAATGTTTAACCAGGGGGAAAGCGCATCTCAAAAGCTAACAAACAGCAGTAGCATTTTCAAGTAACAGCGTATGGAAATTCTTTGAGAAAATAATAATAATTAAAAAAAATTACCATTCAGAAACGTTTAGTAAGAGCCGTGTTTGCGGAGGTTCTGCTTGACTCTCTTCATCACCGCTCTCTGGGTCTGATTCTGGCTCAAACTGATGAGGCAATATTGACACCATTACATTTGCAGCACATGCAACTGTCGCCCGTAAAGGTAATGGGCGTGAAGATTCCGGACGCAGTTTAGCCAATTACAACACACCGGCTGAACTAACCAATCTGAGCTCATTGCCACTTTCTGAGGGAGTGGTTTCATAGACTCAGGAAGTCAACCGGTCGTTCAAATGACAGAGGAGGAAGCGGCTTACAATAAAGGTGAAATTTTGGAAAAATAAGGCGTTTTTTAACAAACGAAACACGAAGACATGTTATATTGCAGCCCATAAACACAATCAAGCAAAGAAAAAAGGCAGTAAACCACCCCTTTAAAAAAGAAAAAAAAAAGAAAAACGGAAACTGTGCAAACTGACAGAAAATATGCAATTTTCATTGTTTCAAATAAACAGTCCCACTATATATTAAGTGGCTTTAAGTACTATGTACTTACATGTACTTACATTGAAATGAATAATTTGTTACAATGTATTTATTGTGTAACTACATGTTTTTACATTGTACTTACATTTTAAAAATTCCTGCATGCAATTACAGCTGTAATTCATTTATGTAATTACATTTGTAATTACACAGTTGACCCTTCCCTTACACCTTAAACCTACCCAATCCACCACACCTGTCCCTAACCTTACCCGTATCACACCTCAATAGCAGCAAAAGTGTTTTACAATACAACATGAACACAATAAGTACATTGTACTTATTTTTTGATGTAAGCACATAGTACTTAACGCCACTTAATATAAAGTGGGACCAAAACATAATTGCTGTTGTCTCCTTTAAGTTAAATTGCTTGTTTAATTTTTTATGCTTGTTTTAATTTTATATATATATATATATATATATTTTTTTTTTAAATAAAATAACATTTTAAATAAATGTAACATATTACTATTATTATTATTAATAATATTAAAGCTCATTGGACACAACCATCAGCTACATTAACAAATGTAAATTAGTTTAATTTTAATAGATGGGGACATGTCAATAACATATTGCAACACTGCAATACATAATTCCAGTCATTCTCATTTAGTTGCAAGGAGCTGAAGTAATTTCAGAGTCTTACCACTTCCTCGAGGTAAAGCCACCCCAGAGAGAGCCTCCAACACAGAACTCTTTCCAGAACTCTGATCTCCCACCACTGCAATGGATGGCAGATCTATATCCTTATCAAGAGCGATCATCCTCAGAGAGTCAATCAACTCAATCAAAGGCTGAACAGACTCAATGAAATGACTGTGGAATGCTCCAGGAGCTTGTGAGTCTGAAAATGAGCTTTATAACAAAAACATCGGTAACACTTTATTTTGATAGTCCGTTTGTTGAGACTTTACTAGTTATTAGTAGCCATTTAGTTGCTTGTCAACAGTGCATCAGTTGACATTCAACAACACTGTTTCAACTGACAAGTAACATACGTTCAACTGACTGCCTATAGACTATAAGGTACAATTCAAGTGTTAATCTACAGATTTTACAACAAAGTGCTTGTTGACTGTCAATATTATTTTGCAACAGGTTATTAACCAATTGTCGACTAACTTTCAATTGTCAACTAACTTTCTGTAGATTGAGTACCAACAACTCAAGATCATTCTGTCAGTTAAATGTCAACAGTCATGTCAGCATATGAAGTATATGATACTGTATATCCTACTCAAGGGGTCTCATATGCATCAAATTTATGATTATTTTAGCTGATTTAAAAATGTTTTAACCATTTGTAGATAATCTGTTGATAGTCAACTAAAGATTAGATCTGTTGCTTGTCAACAAATAAATTGTTTATGATCAGTAGACTATTAATAGACATTCTCAACTAAGCATTAGTAGATATTTTTTAGGACTATCTAATTAAAGTGAAAAACAGTTTATATCAGTAGAAAGTCTATAACCTATCAACAGATTGAAAACATACTTTTTTGTACATTTGGATAGATGCTGAAACGTATGATACAGACATGTCTGCAACGTAGAATTATTACGAATTCACAGCTACAAAACGTTTACGAACCATAAAGATATCTGTATCATTTCCCTTATACTGTTTTATAGATAAATGTAAGTTCCCTTAACCCTACTCCCAAACCTAAATATAAATTACTCATTTTATACAGAATATAAAAAGAATAAAACACTTTATGGACAGAGATGTGTAGGGAAATGCCAGTTTTATTAATAGCATTAAAATATATTTTGAGCCACTAACATTAATCCTACCCCTGCCCCTAAACCTACCCATAACCATTTCTTAAAACTATGCAGGCTAAAATTATGAAGAAAAACAACAGATGCATTTGTAATCATAATAATTTATTGCGAACATGTAAATCGGTACCAAAAGTCGCTCAAATGACGATGTGTTGCAGTCCTCTCTGGCAGTATAATAGTTTTGTATAAGAGACAGAGCAGAATTTAAGTTATTAATCCATGGAAATGTTAACCCAGCTTCCCTCTGCGTGAAGACGGCGCGCGCGCACGCGCTTCTGCATTTCAATGTTGTTTCAACCATAGATATCATAATCATATAAAGGCTAGATGTCTCGTCCGCGCTGCTGGCCAATGGAGCTCGACATCCGCACACGGCGGCCATCTTACGACAGGGTGCTCGCTCACTCATAACATGGTGCATGTACTTTTAAATAACCATAACTTGCTCAATTTTCTACCGATTTTCAAACGGTTTGGTTTGTTATAAACGTCAGAGATGTAGCTATTTTCAAACCAACAAACGCCACCACCACATCTGTTGTATTGTGTTTAACATCATTCTGTGGTAGAAATGACTTGATGAAAATTACATTTTCATTAGACTAATTTTTCATAAGACTAATTTTAAAGTTGTCATATTATATGTACAATATATACACAAAATTACATTAGACTAATTTTAAAGTTGTCACATTATGATACAATATATACATAAAATTACATTTTTTTCATGTTTAATTTGCAACTAAGAACAGTCAAATATATACAAAAAAATAAGCTGAATACTGTACCTCCCTTCATCTTGGGAATCATAGTCTTTAAATTTGTCTGGATGATCCATAGTTTGTCTGAAAATGAATTAAGAATTCTAAGCTGATATTACTGAAATAATTAGAAAGAATGATTAGGTGTCTTCAATAAGCCAAAATATCATGTCAAATCTTAGCAAACACCATGTTCAATGCAGTACTTTCACTTAACCCAAAAAGAAATGTAAAAGAAAGAAACTGTTGTCTCCTTACCTTACGCTTGCGTTGTGTGTAATAACAGTTTAACATCTGAAAGGTATATGAGGGTTGTGTTTCATACTGTTATTTATTAACAGAATGAACACCAATAAATCTAAAGTTGTAAGGAACTGGATATGACTCATGACTTGGCTGAATTGTCATTGACATTATCTGTAGACAGAGACAGTTTCAATCAGAACTCATTAAAAGATAAATTCTTAGTTTCGTTTGTCCTTATCATGTTTATCAAGGCAGTTACTATGGCTGTCAATAAAACAGTAAAGATAATATTCAGTTTTGTTTTGCTTTCTTTTGTAATTTTGGTAACACTTTAGAATACTGTTCATTCATTAATGAATAACTACACTAATTTTGCACACGCAATTAAGTCAAGTCAAGTCAAGTCAAGTTTATTTATATAGCGCTTTTCACAATACATATTGTATCAAAGCAGCTTCACAGTATTAAATTAAAATAATACATCAATGTTTGTTTCTAGTGGAAAACGTCCACGTTTGGTAATGCTGATCAATAGTATTGTTGATTGATTAATTAATTAAATATCCCAAACTGAGCAAGCCAAAGGCAACAGTGGCAAGGAACTGAAAAAACTCCATCAGGTGACCTGATGGAGAAAAAAAAAAAACCTTGGGAGAACCCGGGCTCAGTCGGGGGCCAGTTCTCCTCTGGCGTCTATGAACTAGAGGTCGGATTTAATTGTAAGATTAAAAGTATTATATGAATGCCTGTCTGAAGAGATGCATCTTTAATCTAGTTTTAAACTGGGAGAGCGAGTCTGAGCAACAAACAGTGTAGCAACAATGACAATGACATCCGGTCAGCTGCTTTTCAAAATAGTAAATCCTGATCTCGCAAACACATCCTTCATAGGCCTATTTCACAAAAATGGCCGCCAAGACTGGAAGTAGGGTAAACTCTTTTCCTGTGAAAGCGCTAGCAGTAGCAATCGGAGGACAAATGCGGAGACTAAAAGCGGCCAGTCTGTCATCATTCTGGTATCTTTCTCTGTCTCCCTCTTCTGGACACACACACACACACACTCACACATTACCTCAGTTCACCTTTAATTATCTTCAGCTGTTTCCAGTTTCTACTTGTCATTACGCTAATTCCTTCACTCCTGTTCTCTGTTTCCTCTAATTGTATTTGCTACTTCTAGTTCCCCTTTTTCCCTGCTTCTTTGCCAGATTATTTTCGTACGCTACTGATGCAAGAAGTCTTTTCTTACCTGCTGTCCGAATCCTGTCCGAGTCCTGTCTGAGTCCTGTTCGAGTCTAATCAGAGTCCTGTCCAAGTGCTATCCGTATCTACACGAGTGCAAGACCGATTATTCTTCCAGCTAGGCACAGGTCTATTTCTATCTGTTCGTTAGTAACCATTTGTTCTGCACTCTGCCCAGCCTGCCGATTGCTGACGATCACCCTGAGCGTTCTCCTCTTCATCCGTTTGCTGTTGTTCTACATGAGAGGTCTGAGGACAGTACCCGCTGGATCCTTTTTTCCAGACTGTTTGCTGCTGCCTACTTAAGACGAGACTTTCTGTTATCTGTGATTAGAGCATTAGCCTTGTTGGCAATTTTTCTGTTTACCTACAAAGAAGAGGAAACTTATTTCTGTTGAACTCACCATTTCTCTCAATTAAAGAGACTGTTCCTCTATTTCGCATTTGGGTCTTATCTTCATCACCACAGAATAATCTGGCCGCCATGGACCCAGCGATGGAGAATCCGATTCACACGGCGGTCGAATTGCAAGGTGCCATGCTCGGTCGACACGATGAGGAGCTGACTGCCACCCGGCGCGTGGTTGAGACGCTGGCTGCCCAACTCACCGATCTGTCTTTACAGGTTCACCAGTTCAGGACAGATCCACCAGTTCCTCCCAGGTCTTCAGAAGCTCCCGAGCCCCGCATTAACAATCCTCCATGCTATGCTGGTGAGCCCACTCAGTGTCGTTCATTTATCACTCAATGTGAGGTTGTGTTCTCCCTTCAGCCTACCACATACTCGAGGGAGCGAGCTCGGGTGGCTTACATCATCTCTCTTTTAACTGGACATGCTCGGGAATGGGGGACTGCCGCCTGGGAGGCCGGTGTAGACTTTACCACTCACTTCGACTCGTTTAAAGAGGAGATGATTCGGGTGTTTGACCGCTCAGCTCATGGGGAAGAGGCTTCTCGAATACTTTCGTCCCTCCGCCAGGGCAGAGGAACTGTAGTGGATTATTCCATTGAATTTCGCACCCTGTCGACTACTTGTGGATGGAATGAACCAGCCCTGGTCGCACGTTTCTTAGAGGGGCTTAATGCGAACGTCAAGGACGAGGTAATCGCTCGTGAACTGCCCACCCGTTTGGATCCTCTCATCGAGCTGGCCATCCGCATTGAGAAGCGGTTCGATCTCCGCCGTCGTTCCAGATTCACGGACTCTGCCTCACTTTCTCCTGTGTCTGCTGTCTCCAGCTCTCCTTCTTCTCACTCAGAGTCTGAACCAATGCAACTTGGTGGTCTTCGTATCTCCGCCAAAGAGAGAGAACGCCGCCTCATAAATCGTCTGTGCATGTATTGTGGGGCATCTAACCATTTTGTGTCCGTTTGCCCAGTAAAAGCCAGCGCTCGCCAGTAGAGGAGGGATTACTGGTGAGCGCTACTTCTCAGATCTCTCCATCTAGATCATGCACCATCGTTCCCATAACTCTACGCTGGTCTGGTACCTTCGTTTCATGTAACGCTTTGATTGACTCTGGTGCCGAAGGAAATTTCCTTGACGAATCATGGGCACTCAAACAAGGTATTCCCCTGCAGAGACGTGAGGAGGCCACTCCCCTTTTTGCCCTAGATGGTAGTTCCCTTCCTAGGGTCCGTCTGCAGTCCTCTCCCTTATCGCTCACTGTGTCAGGCAACCACCATGAAACTCTTTCCTTTTTAGTTTTTCACTCCCCTTTCTCTCCAGTAGTTTTAGGACACCCCTGGCTAGTAAAACATAATCCCTACATTAACTGGTCAAATAATAGCATACTCTCATGGAACCTGTCATGTCATGTTGAATGTTTAATGTCTGCTAATCCTCCTGTTTCTCTTGTCTCTGTTTCTCAGGAAGAACCGGGTGATTTGATCGGGGTCCCGGAGGAATATCATGATTTGCGGGCGGTTTCTAGTCGTTCACGGGCCACTTCTCTCCCCCCTCATCGTCCTTACGACTGCGCCATTGACCTCCTTCCCGGTACCACTCCTCCCCGCGGAAGGCTTTTTTCTCTGTCTGCTCCTGAGCGCGTTGTGTTAGAGAAGTATCTTTCTGAGTCTCTCAACGCTGGTACTATTGTTGCGTCCTCCTCTCCTGCCGGCGCAGGTTTTTTCTTTGTCAAGAAGAAGGACGGCTCTTTGCGTCCTTGTATAGATTATAGGGGGCTCAATGACATAACCGTTAAGAATCGCTACCCCTTACCGCTTATGTCATCCGCCTTCGAGTTACTGCAAGGTGCTAAAGTCTTTTCTAAATTGGATCTGCGTAATGCGTACCATCTTATTCGCATCAAGGAGGGGGACGAGTGGAAGACTGCTTTTAATACCCCGTTAGGTCACTTTGAATATCGGGTTCTTCCGTTCGGGCTGGTCAACGCTCCCGCTGTTTTTCAGGCTTTGATTAATGACGTCCTAAGGGACATGCTCAATATTTTTGTCTTTGTATATCTTGACGACATTTTGATCTTCTCAACCTCTCTCCAGGTTCACATACAACATGTACGCCGAGTTCTCCAGCGTCTCCTCCTAGAGAACCGTCTTTTTGTTAAGGCAGAGAAATGCACTTTTCACGCTTCGTCGGTCACTTTCCTGGGTTCCGTTATCTCGGCTGGGGGCATTGAGATGGACCCCGCTAAGGTTCAGGCAGTAACTGATTGGCCAGTTCCTGACTCTCGTGTTGCGCTTCAGCGCTTTCTTGGCTTTGCGAATTTTTATCGCCGCTTTATACGTAACTTTAGTCAAGTAGCTGCGCCTCTTACAGCCCTTACTTCAGTCAAATCGTGCTTTAAATGGTCAAAGCCTGCTCAAGAGTCTTTCGATCAGTTAAAGTCGCTTTTTAGGGAGAATGGCGACAGTGGTTAGAAGGGTCTACCGTTCCTTTTGTCGTCTGGACTGACCATAAGAACCTCGAATACATTCGCTCCGCAAAGCGTCTTAACGCTCGTCAGGCTCGCTGGGCTTTGTTCTTTGGTCGTTTTGATTTCACTATTTCCTTTCGCCCTGGTTCTAAGAACATAAAGCCCGACGCTCTCTCTCGCCTCTTTGATTCCCCAGAGGCTGCCTCGACCCCCGAAGTCATTGTTTCGTCAGGTCGAGTAATTGGAGCTGCTATCTGGGGAATCGAAAGACAAGTTAAACGCGCTCTTTCTCGCTCCGTTGTTCCACGTAACGTTCCTAGAAATTGTCTCTTTGTACCAATTACTACACGGTTAGCGGTGCTTCAGTGGGCTCACTCCTCCAAATTGACTGTCCATCCCGGCGTTAGGGGCACGCTTTCTGTCATCCGTCAACGTTTCTGGTGGCCTACCCTCGAACGTGATACGCGTCGATTTATTGCTTCGTGCACTGTCTGCGCTCAGACTAAGTCGAGTAATTCTCCGCCGTCTGGTCTTCTTAGACCCCTTCCTGTTCCGTCTCGTCCTTGGTCTCATATCGCGCTTGACTTTATTACGGGTCTTCCCCAGTCGACCGGTAACACCGTTATCCTGACCGTCGTGGATCGATTTTCCAAGGCTGCTCACTTTATTCCGCTCACTAAACTTCCATCTGCCAAAGAGACGGCCCAGATTATGGTTACTCATGTTTTCAAGATTCACGGTCTCCCCTCAGACGTCGTTTCGGATAGAGGTCCTCAATTTGCGTCTCAGTTCTGGAGGGAGTTTTGCCGTCTGATTGGTGCGTCCGTCAGCCTCTCCTCGGGATTTCACCCCCAGACTAACGGTCAGGCTGAACGCACCAACCAAATTATCAGTCGACTTCTGCGTAGTTTGGCTTTCCGTAACCCCTCATCTTGGGCCGAACAATTACCGTGGGCTGAGTATGCCCATAATTCTCTACCTACGTCTGCTACCGGTCTTTCTCCGTTTCACTGTTGCCTAGGTTATCAGCCTCCTCTGTTTCCCTCTCAGGATGCCGAGTCTAATGTACCGTCGGTAAAAGCTTTTATCCAACGTTGTAGACGCACCTGGAGAAGAGTTAGGTCGACTCTCTGTCGTTCAAGGGCGCGTACTCAAAGAACCGCTAACAAACGTCGTGTCAAGAGCCCTAAATATGCTTGTGGTCAGAGAGTGTGGCTTTCCACACTTAATTTGCCTCTCCAGGCCACGTCCCGCAAGCTGGCTCCTCGTTTCATCGGACCTTATCAGATTTCTAAAATCATCAATCCTGTCGCCGTCAAGTTAAAACTTCCCCCCAACCTTCGTCGTGTTCATCCTGTCTTCCACGTCTCGTGCATCAAGCCTGTCGTGCGCGCGCCTCCTCGTTCCCCCCCCCCCCTGTTCGTGTCGAGGGTGCTCCTGTTTACACCGTTCGTAAACTTCTTGATATGCGTCGTCGGGGTCGGGGACACCAGTTCTTAGTGGACTGGGAGGGGTATGGTCCTGAGGAGAGAAGCTGGATTCCCTCCCGGGACGTCCTGGACCGCTCGCTTGTTGATGAGTTCCTCCGGGCCCGCCAGATCCCTGCCTTGAGGAGGGGGGTACTGTCATCATTCTGGTATCTTTCTCTGTCTCCCTCTTCTGGACACACACACACACACTCACACATTACCTCAGTTCACCTTTAATTATCTTCAGCTGTTTCCAGTTTCTACTTGTCATTACGCTAATTCCTTCACTCCTGTTCTCTGTTTCCTCTAATTGTATTTGCTACTTCTAGTTCCCCTTTTTCCCTGCTTCTTAGATTATTTTCGTACGCTACTGATGCAAGAAGTCTTTTCTTACCTGCTGTCCGAATCCTGTCCGAGTCCTGTCTGAGTCCTGTTCGAGTCTAATCAGAGTCCTGTCCAAGTGCTATCCGTATCTACACGAGTGCAAGACCGATTATTCTTCCAGCTAGGCACAGGTCTATTTCTATCTGTTCATTAGTAACCATTTGTTCTGCACTCTGCCCAGCCTGCCGATTGCTGACGATCACCCTGAGCGTTCTCCTCTTCATCCGTTTGCTGTTGTTCTACATGAGAGGTCTGAGGACAGTACCCGCTGGATCCTTTTTTCCAGACTGTTTGCTGCTGCCTACTTAAGACGAGACTTTCTGTTATCTGTGATTAGAGCATAAGCCTTGTTGGCAATTTTTCTGTTTACCTACAAAGAAGAGGAAACTTATTTCTGTTGAACTCACCATTTCTCTCAATTAAAGAGACTGTTCCTCTATTTCGCATTTGGGTCTTATCTTCATCACCACACAGTCCCGTTGCGTACCTTTTTATGTTTGCACTCATAGAAGAAACAACACTATTTATAATTTCACAGCTTTCCTTGTAACGAAATGTTGAAAAAGCGCTGGATTTGGGCACTTTTTTGTGTATTAAAGGTGGTATCATTGATTTCAGGCCCAAAAATATATATATTTTTTTCCTAACGATCCGCTAGCTGCCCGCCCTAGAGTTCTCAACGGTTCGGGTCGGCCCGACAAACCCGACGGGACCCGCGGGTTCGGGCCGGGTTCGGGTCGAAAATATAATCAAATGACTCGGGTCGGGTCGGACCTCGGGCTTAATCTTTTCCGCTCAGTAAAAAAAAAAAATAAACATTTATTAATCATCGCTGCTGGTCACCGTAAAGAAAGTCTGGCTGAGGCGTGTAACGTGCATCATGGATAGGGGCGGGGGCAGACCTGACGCCGCTGCGTGCACGCCTTTAGCCTTTTGCCGCAGGTGAATTCACCGTCGCTACTACAGCCTAATTATAGTTATATTATAATTATAGTTTCAGTTGTGTGTATTGTTTGTATTGTTAAAAGGCGTGAACATTAAAGGTTGATTTGAATTCCCGTCTGCTGGTCATGATAATATGTGTATGAGAGAAAAAAAAAAACTGACGCGGCGTCGGGCCGCGGGTCGGGTAGATAATTCAATGTAGGCAGCTACCAATACCGTACCAATCACCGACAGGGGGAGGGTGTTGTGAGGTTTTGTGCTCGTGCACGGCTACACGCGAAGTCAGATCTGAAGAAAAAGCTGGCTCAAAACGTCACAACACCCTCCCCCTGTCGGTGATTGGTTGGAACACTATTTGTTTTGGTTTTGATTGTTTGGCTAAACCATTTGATTTTGTGTGCAGATCTCAGAGCCTAGGCTGCCTACAGAGATGCGGTTTTTTGACAGCACGCTTATGGGGCGGGCAGCTAGCGGATTGTTAGGAAAGATTAGATGAATGTGATAAAAATATTTTTGGGCCTGAAATCACTGATACCACCTTTAAGCACTTCACGGAGGATGAAGTCCTTTTAACTTACGAGTCTACGAGAGTCCGGTCGTAGATATCTTACACCACAGGCCGTGCTTTGCAGGTTTTCATGGAACAACTGGGGAGAAGTTAAATCACGCCAGACACAGACGGCAAAAAGACGTGTCTGTGGTGTGGAGGAGGAAGCAGATTTTGAAAATGGAGTGTTGATGCTGGTTCGGGAGTGATGCCCTGACTAAACATGTTTATATTGCTCTTGATTGTTATCTGCACGTCATGCACGTCATATCTGTTATTTGCACGTCATGCACTTTTATTTATTATTATTAACTGTTGGCAAATTAAAATTGTTTGTAGAAGTTGTTTTCTGTAACTTTCTTTCAAACGAGTGAACACGGAGCAGTTTTTCCGTGAGCGGGACTGGAAAACCTGGAGTGGATCAGGAGCGGAGTCATAGCAGAACGCTTAGAGTGGAGAGAGGAACATGCTTTTGCTCCACTCCAGGCTTTGATCACATCCGCCTAATCAGGGTGAATAGCCTACACCTCGTCCTTCCCATTCAAACTAAAATTAAGACATTTATTACACTATTTGAGAAATGAATCCTAAAACAAGCTATAAGCTACATTGGCATAGTTACATGTTTTTTTAAAACTATGGTGGTGGGTCCTTCTAGGGGGGTTCGGGTGCATGCCCCCCCCCCCCGTGCAATTTTTTTTGCAATTTACAGTTTTTCTCGATTGCTTAAACACTATAACCAGGCTTTTGAACTAAAATTTCAAAACCATAACGCCATTTATCAAAAAGCATACCCATTTCACTAAACTATAAACACTATTCCCTGTTTTGACACATGAGTCAGATTTGTTGAAATGTCACTGCAAAACTCTACACACAAATCCCTTCATTTCTCATTGCCTAGACCATGTTGTCATATAGAAAGCACTAGCATTCAATATTGTTCCCTCAAGTCAGCACAGATTCAGCTCCGTTAGCACACAATTACCCAAGTGGAAACACTAAGAGTCAAAATTTAACACACATCAATCAGAACCTTCAATAGATATATAAAAGGGCCCAAATCAGTTTATTGAGTTTTGGAGCAATGGATCCAGAAAGACATGAAGGAAGAGGGATAAGAAGGAGGAGGAGGAGGAGGAGGAAGGGCAAGGATAAGAAGACAAGCAGTCTCAGATGAAGTTCAAGCCACTCTAGTTGCCCATGTCTTAGTCAATGGTATGACTATGAGGGAGGCTGGGCTGAGAGTAAGGCCAAATTTGAGTCGCTTTACCGTTGCCTCGAGAACCTTCAGGGAGGTGTGGTGACAAACAAAATTCTATCACTGAATAAGAGACAAACATTTTCAATAGTCTTTGATGAGGTTTATTTTCTTGCAAGAAAAGGCCAGCAGTCGTACAGTCGCACAGAGTGTCTGCAGAGTGTGACAGTGAAGAATCCTTTCTCCTTTATAGTCTCGACTCCCAGAATGTTATCTTTCTAGGTATTTCAACCATATGTGGAACAATCTTAGACGTGTCCATCATAATGTATCCTTGAGTGGAGGCCCTCCTGTCACATCCCAACACTCTTTACCATTCCAATACGATTCGAATTCCATATTAGAATATGGTTTGTGTGTGCTCTTTTACTGTCATATGTTGGTCACACACATCTTACTGTAAGTAAATATAAAAAAAATTTAGAGGAGAGAGTAAAAAAAAAAAAAGTAAAAAAAAAAGAGTAAAACAGGAAAAAAAAAGTTTTTTTGTGTGTGTGTTTTCTGTGTATGAATAAAATTGTGCCAATGTATCCACTGGTTGTGTCTTTTGTGTTCATCATGTGAAAAGGTTTGTGATGGGGGAACCACAAGCAACATAACTTACCAGTTTTGGAAATGTTGTTTTGAATTTATTGCACCAGTGTGTTTGACTATGTTGTAGTGTGTGTGATTGTGAGGGCTTGTGTGTCCTGTCTGAGGGCAAAGTTTGGTTTTTCAGCAAGAGTGAATGGTTTTGAGTGTAGAGCTTCATTTTGACCTGAAAATAGGATGTTTGGGGAATTGGGTGAGACGTTATGGATTTGTGTTTGTAGTTTTGAGAATACGAGGCATAGTTTCAAGAAATGTGTTTAAGCAATCGAGAAAAACTAATGTTAAATTCATCAATCTGGTGCACTTTGAGAGTTCAAAATTAAAAGCTCCAACCCATATTCAGTGTGCAAATTAAACTAATCTGGTGCACTTTGAGAGTTCAAAATGAAAAGCGTTAACCCATATTCAGTGTGCAAATTAAACAAAGAAAAATTCAAACCTCTTTTAGTTACAGTGTCTATAGTATTTACATTACACCTACTACATAATAATAGTTATAATATTAATCCAATGACAGTAATAGCCATATTTTGTAAAACAAATGCACTAAAAAATAAAGGAAACTTTCATAATTAGTGTTGTACCAATTTCTATATTTGAAAGAGATAAGCACATGATCTTTTATTTTGACGCAAACTGCATCAAGCTTTTATTTTGGCGGAAAACATGGTTTACAAACGCCTTTCATTAAATTTCTAGTGAATTGCGTAATCGTCAACTATGCAGATATGGAAATAATCTGTAACTGGGTTATGGGTCCCTACACTCATGACATAGCTTAAGTGTTTTGAAAGTAGTTCTGCTTACCGCAGGCTCTACACTCTCTCATCTCTCTCCTGATCCTTCGTCCTCACTATCATCATCTGCCGCTGGAGCTGATGAAGGTCAGAAAACATATATTTTGACACAGTTTACAGTGTCTGCTTTACAGTGTCTGTTTACAGTGTCATTGGGCCAGCCCAGTGTCAATCAAGAAAAGAGCCAATGGGCCGCTGATCTACGTGTTTCATGGGCTGGTCTGTAAGAAAAAAAAAAAAACTAACACTGACTTTTTTTGACCAATGCATTACACCGGCACAAACCCAGAGCCGCCAATTAAGCAAAACAAAACAAAACGAATGGGCCGCCGATGTACACATTTTATGGGCCGTTAAAAAAAAAAAAAAAAAAAAAAAAAAAGTATGTATGAGTATGAGATGTATCGGCCCAAAAAGCACATCGGCCCACTGGGAAAATGCCCGGTATGCCCTATGACCAGTCCAGCCATGGTTCACAGTACTATCTGTATAAATACTAGTTTTTAAACTCAAACTGTTTTAAGCACTCGGTCTTCCAAATGATATGCGTTATCTTCCATGGTATTATTAATGTAACATACTGTAAAAAGGGAGAGCTGTAAATTAACGGTAGCCTAGAGGGCTGTAAATGTACAGTACATTGCTGGCTACCACAGCTGTCAGTAGATTACCGCTATTTTACAGCACAATATTTTACAGTGGTAACTCATTTAACCATTATTTATCATGTACTACTAATTTTTGTTTGCTGTGGGGAACAGAAAATACACTAAAACACAACATAAATTCACAAAATACATCAATTTAATTAATGCGCTATAATCCACATCTAACAGACAACAGATCCAAATTAAATTATTTATTCACAGTTCTTATCTCCATCCTGGGAATCATAATTGGGTATCGGGCAAGATATTATAGTGAGTCACAAATGGCTTTTTCTTGTAGTCTGTTAAACTGCAACATGTCTGTCAGTATTCGCTATGGCCATCAACTTTTCTCTTTATTCTATCTATATATTTTTATGCAGCTAACCCTAAACCAAACACTAATTCTAATTAACCATATAGTAAGTACATTTTGTGACTCAATTGTTTAATTACAGTAAGGAAACATAAAAAAAAGTGTTAACAAATATTTACATGTGCCATGTGCAATAAGTGTATTTAATTGTTGTCAGAGAAACCAACTTAAAAAGCTGGTGTCATCAGCCATTATAATGACGCAATATTCTTCATCTAAAACATCAGTCATAAGCCTCACTTGGACAGGTTTTCTGACCTTTAGACCAAAGGGATTTAATTGTTGTTGTAATGTCTAATTAAAGGGATACTTCACCTCTGGGAAGATGAATGTGTATTTAAAATAGGTCATTTAAGTAGAAGAAATGTGGAGAAATTTTTGAATTTGGAGCTTTCTAGACTGAGAAAAGCCAGAAAATGTATTTTTGGCTTATGTGGATGAAAGACAACAACTCCCAGAATGCACTTGCTTCGCTGCCATAGGAGGCCACGCCTACCGGTTAGAGAGCACAGTTGAAAACAACAAGGCTAGCCTAAGTAAGTGATGAGTTTGCCAGGGATTTAGAGACCCAAAATGTCCGGGATTCGGCTTTTGCGTTCTACAGTCGCCATTCATCATGTTTACTGTGGCGAGCAGGACGAGGCTGACGGCCGCGGGAGAACGGCGCGAGGCCGGTGGCTTCATTACTGAGACGCGCCGGGTCTCGCATCTCTCACGGAGGAGCGGAAATTTTCGTAGCAAGGGTAAAACGCACATCAACCGATAACTTGTTTAGCGTTCATGTAAACACTACAGTCAGATTCACCGATCGGAATTAATTCAGTTAGATTGAAACGAGAGGTGTGCATGTAAACAATGAATGGCGACCGCAGAACGCAAAAGCCGAATCCCGGACATTTTTAACAGTCTCGCCCACCGGACAAGTCCGGGAAAAGGAAGATGGTAACCCCTACTTACTCAGCTTTCTCCTATTATTCAGCTTTCTCCACAAAACAAGAGCATGCTAGCTTAGCTTCCAAAGAAAGACGGCTGATACTGTGTACATTCTGTGAGTGAGATCCCACCCTCTATGGGCGGGCTGTAAACATGCGGAACAACGCCATCTACTGGCTGTAGTCTTTAGCCTCTGGACAGAAAATCCTCCGATGACGCAAAATGACGATTTTTGCGTCATCGGAGGATTTTTTCCAGACAAAAATATACATAAATCTCTCCTCTCAGGGGGATATGAGGGGGGAAAGCATGGTAATTCGAAAATACTACAGGTTTTCTACTAATACAAAGCTTAATGCTAAATCCTGAAGTAACCCTTTAAACCTGAAGGTCCATTTATCTCAGCCCACTGGGAGATGTGCTGGTCAAGATGCTTTCCTGGAATGGTCAAGGGACCATATTAGGAGTGAAAACAAGTTAATGAGTTGTTAATTACATGTTTTGAGTTACATCATTTGTTGGTGCACTAAAAATATTTGTATTTGCTACTGTACCACTGAACGCTATTTAAGATTGAAAATTAGCACATTTGGAAGTCACTAAAAGCTATGATCAGCACAAAGGTTTTTAAGTGTCATTCTATGGTCAGTGGGGTTTAATTAAAGTGCTATCATTACAAGATAATCATCTGTTCTGTTATCCCACTGAGATCAGCTCTGGACAGAGAAGCATTCTGGGTATAATGACTAAGGCAAAGAACTTTAACAACCATGTTTATTAAAGTACAATTAATTAGGCCATATGGGTCCCATATGAATTACATTATTTGGTCCATTGCATGATGATTTCAGTTGTTAGCCATGAGCTAAGCAAGAACCACCATACCTGTCCTTTAAAAATGTATCATCTTGATTTTTTAAAACCTACAGATTTCTTCCAACATCATTTAAAATGAACTGAGATTATTAGACTATTGTTTGTGAATATTTCTGACATTGCATATGACATCTGAATTACCAGCTAACCCTATCACAGGGTCTCAGGCCGTAGGCCAGGAAACACCTTGGACATATGGCCAGTTTATCACAAGGGTAATGCTGGGTACACACCAAATGATAATCGGGCTGATTTTGGGCCGATTTCCCCCCTTCCAACAATCCTATGGTGTGAGATGATGATGTGCAGGTGCGGTGAATCAGAATTCAGGGGAGACTGGAAGTTGAATAGTACTCACCCCTGGGCGTGGTGGTCGAACTGGACAGGCGGTGATGACATGACCTTCTCTCCCGCAATACAAACACAGTTGATTAAGGATTCTTCGCTGACGCTCTGCATGTGTGAGGTGATAGGAATCTACCTGCATGGGTTCAGGTGCTGGAAGAGCGACTGGTGGTGCCGAGAGCGGAGGATAAGCAGTGGGATTCAGGAAAGAACAGGCAGTGAGAAGTTGAGAAACACGGATGGTTTTCTGGATGAAGTTCTCTATCCCCATAGCATCGTCATACACGACCATCAGTTGGCGGATGTCGGCGTTGAGTCCCTGACGGAAGGCGGTGAGAAGTGCAGTCTCATTCCAGCCGCTAGCGGCAGCTAGTGTACGAAACTGGAGGGCGTAAGCGTTGACAGAGTTATTATCTTGTCGCAGATTGAACAACTGGTCATGAACTGACAAATCTCTGACAACAATTAAATACACTTATAGAACATGGCACATGTAAATATTTGTTAACACTTTTTTTTATGTGTCCTTACAGTAATTAAACAATTGAGTCACAAAATGTACTTACTATATGGTTAATTAGAATTAGTGTTTGGTTTAGGGTTAGCTGCATAAAATTAAGCATACTTTAATGTTATTGGTATAATAAATACATGTATGAAGAAAATCTGGTTTAAGCTTAAGTGTTCCCTTTTTGCCATGCTTGATATTTGACCTAAAATATCCTGGAAAAGACCTGTGGATTGACTAATTAACTCATATTTGCACTTTATAAGTGACTACGTTTACAAACTGTCAATATTCGGGTTATGGTCGGGTTAAGGTCACTATTTGGGTTTCTGAAACATTCGGAATAACCCGTTTACATGCGTGAGCAGAGAGAGTTACTCCTGTATACATGGAATTTGTAATCAATTGGCAATATCCCGGTGTAAACGGCGACGCACGGTTAACGTCTGGACGTACGGACAACCTTAAGACGCAATATGCGTCATTTCCGATTCTTCTTCCTGTATCCAAAGACAACAACAGCAGCAGCACGCAGATAATGAATAGTTCGGGGCAGATAGTGATCGCCTTTGTTTGCGCTTTACTCCTAGCTCCAAAAGTGTGGTTCTGTGCTGCGTCTCGCCATGTTTACCTCTACTTCTTGTTTACTTCCGGTATACTGCACGCGGGTTTTTGTATGAGCCATGCGTAGAACACAATGCGTAGAACATGGGTAGAACACAAATCAATGTTCCTTTTGATAGGGATATGTCGATACGCATTTACATGACCAAATATTCGGGTTAGAAAAGGGGTACCCCAGGGATCATATTCGGGTTTTTAAAAACCGGGATATGAGCATATTCGGGTTTTTGCCGGTTAATTATTTAAAACATTCAATATGGCCGTGCGTGGCCGGGTTATTGCTAATATTCCGGTTTTGAACAGGTTATTGGCTGCATGTAAACGTAGTCATTGTCGCCTTTGGATTTCTTAGTTGGGGTTTAAAAATATCCAGTAATATTATTGATATGAGAACAAAGATTTAGCTGAATGGTGACACTATTGTCTTGTGCAGAACTTCTTTATAGTAGCCTAATGACAACTCAAAGTCTTCCTAGCCAGTCTAGGGAAACGACGGTGTTCAAGTCCCGCTGCGGCTGGACTTCCACCAAAACTTCTCGCTCGTTCAGTTCCAGAAAATGTGACTGTTCCAGTGTATTCAGCAGAAAACAAGCCGGTTTCACAGCCCATTTGCCTGCACACAAACCCAGATAAATCCCATAAAGAGTGTATTTTCTGGTATTCCGGCCACGGTCGATGGTGTTATGAGTGTAGTAGCTCGTGGCTCGCACAACGTGGCTCGCACAAATAAAATCGACTCATGTCGATTGTGCATTAGATATAGTGAATGTGCCCACGACCCAGTGCCCACAAACACTACACATTGCATGTCTCACAGTTTCTGTAAAAACGAAACCAACGGACACACAGACTGCTTGAGCAGACGGTGTTTTCAGTGTTATGAGTGTGCCCGCTGTCCCGCGCCCACATTCACTCAAGATCCGGCAACGGCCGATGGTGTTTTGAGTGTAGTAAAAATGCCCACAACCCAGTGTTCATTCCTACACACAAGCACAGCCCACCAAAATACAGGGCTCGCACACATAAAATCGACTCATGTCAATTGTGCATTTAACATAGGGTATGTGCCCACAACCCAGTGCCCACAAACACTATACACTGCATGTTCCACGGTTTCTGTAAAAACAAAACCAACACACATAGTCAGCTCACGCCGACGGTGTTTTCAGCGCAGTAAATGTGCCCGCTGTCCCGCGCCCACATTCACTCACGGACATGACAAGCCCCACAGGGTTCCCCCCGCTCGCTCTCCCTCGGCAACCCACTGTAAGAGAGTCAAGTGCGGGCAGGCTGCCCTCTGTGATCAGCGCACCCCCCGCCTCGAACACTACAAGCGCGATGTTTGTGTTTCAGCACACCGGAGCGCTCCAGCCGCCACCATGTCGCGGCCAGAGCCCAGATCTCATTCAACCCCTAGCTATCCAAGTAAATGTGTGGGCAAAGCTTCCCGGGGTATCAGAATGGGTGCTGAACATTATAGAAAGAGGCTATTCGCTACAGTTCGCTCGACACCCCACCGTTGCGCGGCGCAAATCGAAACCACGGTAGAAAAGGAAGTCTACTTCGTGCCGAAATTGCGAAACTGTTGAGCAAAGGGGCCATAGAGCCTTTATCTCAAGCTCAGAGCAAAGGGGGGCTATACAGCAGATATTTTCTGGTACCGAAAAAAGACGAGGGTCTCAGACCCATTCTAGATCTGAGACAGCTGAACAAAGCGCTTTCAAAACGCCGGTTCAAAATGCTCACGACCAAGAAAATCCTCTCACAAATTCGCCAGGGGGACTGGTTTGTGTCAATAGATCTGAAGGACGCGTATTTCCAAATACAAATAGCGTCACGTCACAGGCGATTTTTGAGATTCGCCTTCGAGGGCCAGGCATATCAATACACAGTCCTACCGTTTGGCCTGTCCCTAGCACCCCGTACATTCACGATGTGCATGGACGCAGCCCTCGCTCCCCTGAAACTTCGGGGAATGCGAGTTTTGAACTACTTGGACTATTGGCTGGTTCTAGCTCAGTCACACTCAGAGCTCATAGAACACAGAACCATTTTACTTGAGCATCTCGAGAATCTGGGTCTCGAAGTCAATTGGGCGAAAAGTTCACTGTCTCCCAGTCAGAGAATATCTTTTCTGGGCACAGAACTGGACTCGCTGTCTATGACAGCTCAACTATCGCCGCAGCGCAGACTGGTTATTCAGCGCATGTGTCTGGCCACCTGAATGTGGGACCAGACAGACTGTCCAGGAACAATGTTCTGGCAGGGGAATGGTCTCTACATCCGCAGACAGTTCAACTGCTGTGGGAGACATTCGGCAGAGCGAAAATAGACCTGTTTGCGTCTCAGGAAAACGATCACTGCCCGGAGTTTTTCTCCAAGAGCAGGGATGCGCTGGCCCACGTCTGGCCCCACTGCCCCCTCTATGCTTTTCCCCCCGTCGCGCTCCTACCTCAGGTGTTAGATCGGATCAGGGAAAACGGATGCTCAGTGCTACTAGTGGCCCGTTCTGGAAGAACCAGGCTTGGTTCCCAGTTCTGATGCAGCTGACGAGCGCTAACCCATGGCCAATACCAGTGAGGAGGGACCTCCTCTCTCAAGCCAGGGGCTCGATCTGGCATCCTCGCCCGGAGCTTTGGTCCCTACATGCGTGGGCCATCAACGGGTACCCACTGATGTCCCAGAGGGAGTGTTAAACACGACCATGCAGGCTAGAGCCCCCTCTACGAGACGGCTATATTCCTCAAAATGGTCTGTGTTCTCTAGCTGGTGCACAGCACACGGCTTTTCACCCTAAGACTGTGGAGTGACGGAGGTTCTCTCCTTCCTACAAGAGCTACTGGATGAGGGCAGAGCCCCATCCACGCTCAAAGTTTATGTGGCGGCTATAGCAGCGTTTTCTAAACCAAAGCTTGACCAGTCACTGGGAAGGAACGATCTGGTCATTCGCTTCCTTAGAGGAGCTAAGAGGTTAAATCCTCCCAGACCTCCCTCAGTTTCCATATGGGACCTTTCTACGGTCTTCAGTAAAGCGCATAGGGGACTTACAAGTGCTCTCAGTGAGCGCGACATGTATGGAGTTTGGGCCAAATGACTCGAAAGTCATACTCAAACCGAGGCAAGGGTACGTTCCTAAAGCGTCTGCCAGCGTCTGGCCCCGCTGCCCCCTCTATGCTTTCCCCCCCGTCGCGCTCCTACCTCAGGTGTTAGATCGGATCAGGGAAAACGGATGCTCAGTGCTACTAGTGGCCCGTTCTGGAAGAACCAGGCTTGGTTCCCAGTTCTGATGCAGCTGACAAGCGCTAAGCCATGGCCAATACCAGTGAGGAGGGACCTCCTCTCTCAAGCCAGGGGCTCGATCTGGCATCCTCGCCCGGAGCTTTGGTCCCTACATGCGTGGGCCATCAACGGGTACCCACTGATGTCCCAGAGGGAGTGTTAAACACGACCATGCAGGCTAGAGCCCCCTCTACGAGACGGCTATATTCCTCAAAATGGTCTGTGTTCTCTAGCTGGTGCACAGCACACGGCTTTTCACCCTAAGACTGTGGAGTGACGGAGGTTCTCTCCTTCCTACAAGAGCTACTGGATGAGGGCAGAGCCCCATCCACGCTCAAAGTTTATGTGGCGGCTATAGCAGCGTTTTCTAAACCAACGCTTGACCAGTCACTGGGGAGGAACGATCTGGTCATTCGCTTCCTTAGAGGAGCTAAGAGGTTAAATCCTCCCAGACCTCCCTCAGTTTCCATATGGGACCTTTCTACGGTCTTGGAGGCCATGAAAGGTGCCCCATTTGAGCCAATCCAATCAATAGATATCAAACACTTGTCTTTCAAAACAGTTTTTCTTCTGGCTCTCGCTTCAGTAAAGCGCATAGGGGACTTACAAGTGCTCTCAGTGAGCGCGACATGTATGGAGTTTGGGCCAAATGACTCGAAAGTCATACTCAAACCGAGGCACGGGTACGTTCCTAAATCCCTCAACACACTGTTCAGGGCTCAGGTGATTTCCCTGTCTGCCCTGCCGGTCTCTAACGAGGAAAAGGACGCCAGCTTCCTTTGCCCGGTCAGGGCATTAAGGGATTATGTGTCTCGCACGTCTGTTTTCATACAGACAGAGCAGCTCTTTGTTTCACTCTATGGACGTTCCAAGGGACTTGCCGTGTCGAAACAGAGCCTATCCAGATGGATAGTCGATGCTATAGCGCTGGCTTATACCTCTAAGGGCTTGCAGTGCCCATTAGGTGTCAGAGCGCACTCCACGAGAGGTGTGGCCTCGTCGTGGGCTTGGTCAAGTTGGACTGCCTTGCAAGATATCTGTATGGCGGCAGGCTGGGCCTCCCCGTCTACATTTATAAGGTTTTATAACCTAGAGGTTCCCGCTTTGCAGGCTAAGCTGCTTTCGGTCTAAAAATCGGTACTGTCTGCCCCGATGTGTTCGGCCCAGAATACTGAAACTGCTTGAGCAAACACTCGCTGATTGATTGTGCAGCTCTATGGGCAGTGTGTAAGACCCACTATATTTGTCAGTTCAGGCCAGGAGTCGCTCTGACTGTACGAAACATCATCAGTATAACTGCTCCTTATAGGACGTTATATTATTACAGGAATGATGCTATTCTAGCCACTCTTTCCTGGACTATCTGTGAGTCCCTTATGATCATGTACTATATGAGCCCGGGCACTTGCCCTTGGGTCTTTACATTGTGTTCCCCTTTAGCGTAAGACTCACGCAGTACGAGAGAACCTCTTGTAAGAGAACGTACTCGGTTACTAACGTAACCTCGGTTCTCTCTAGAGAGGGAACGAGTACTGCGTATCTTGCCGTGCCTGCACACACTCTGGTTCACTCCGGCGATGAAAAACCAGTGAGCTAGCCTCTCGAAAGCTATATTTATAGCCCAAGGCCACGCCCGTCTTGGCGGGACGTGACGTATTGGGCGCGAAGAGCCCCCATTGGAGCTGACGTCACGATAGGGCCTTATCGATAGGCTGCTGCAGTTGCCGCAGGGCAGCCAATAGGTGCGCGAGCCGTCTCGCCTGTGTCTGCATGCTGCTGCAACGCGTTTTACATTATTTCAAAATTAACCCTCAGAGGTCGGAGATCACGCCGGCGTGATCTGCTCGCTTTTTTCCTTATGAGTTGAATTGAGACCCGAAATACTCTTTTGACTTTGATTTTACAAAACAAGTTTCATACATCAATCGATTCTGTTAAATGTGTATTATTTTTGTGTATACTCACAATAAAAACAAAGTGTTGTGCTTTTTGCCGAATACAGAAAAATAAACATGAAGCGAGTTCTGCCTTCTCTCTGCCAGTGTAGTCCATTCTGAAACGCGTCCGAAAATGAACAATAACTCAGCGAATACTCAGTCAAACAGGCATACAGTCACACAGTTATGAAGCTTGAATTCTCTTCTTTTTAATGAAGTAATTTATATAAAAAACAAATATTCTCATCTTGTGAAATCTGTATTAAAAGAGAGCGATTCCAGTCGAGCTAATTGCATCTGATTCAGATGTAATGTGACTCCGCCCACGGAGAGCGTGCGCTATTCAAACGCAAATGACTGAGGCAATCCGCGCAATCCTGTGAACGCCCCCATATCAGCTCGAGAAAACACAAGTTTATTCAGATCATTACTTGTTTACACCGTCTTGCAGCTGTGAGGAATAATAATGGAAAATGACCCCCAGAAGTGCGGGTATATCGAGGAGCGAGCTGAGGAATACTAGTACGTTTTTTCCTTCTCACGTGAATTTTTTTCACGTGGGTTTCTGTTTATGAATGAATGAACAGCAGAGATGCGCTGTTTACCACAGCTGGCAAAGACAGTTTAAATTTAAATCGCGTGTGTGAATGAATGATGATGTTTCAGCAAACTGTATTGCTATACTGAGATGAGTAAAAATCGACTGAAATATGCTGAAATAAAATGTAGGCTATTTGTATAAGCAACGTATTAAACTGCAAATTAACAATATGCCCTAATATTTCATGAAAACAACGTTACAGTCAGGCGAAATATGAAAGTAATGAATACATAGATAAAATGTAGGCCTATAATAATTTTTTTTTTACAAAGAAAGAGTACACTTGAAATATTGTTGAAATTGTAATATTGTTGTAATTGTAACCTTTTTAATAAAATGGCAAAACATATTTACAAGACAGATGTAAGCAAAATCTTAAATGGTCAATATAAGTCTTCTTCTAAATATCCTTTGTCCTTGCATTGTGGCTCAGTCAGTTTCACACCTGAATGAATGGCTAATTATGCAGAGTCATTATGCAGAGTGGGTGTTCTAAGTTGTAAACCACTCCTCGTTCACGCCCCCTCGCATATTGGCTTTCCAAGCAAAACCTGTTTTACATCAATTTAAATCAATGTATTGTTTTATGTGAACGATAAAGCAAGACTATTTTCACATAATTTTGAAGAAAAACTAGGCGAGGACATCCATTATTCAAAAGTCTTATTGACACATATTTACTATGTGTTTTGTGGCCTTATTTCAGAAATTTTAGTTTTTTTGTTTTTTTTTTCAATAACCATGCATAAACATTATTCTCTCAAAAATGAAAACATGTACATACACGTGGCTCACATATTATGGTAGCCCTGTTTGTGCTTTATAGAGTGAATTTACACCTTTGCTTTGCCATTAATATGTTTATAAGCAACTGAAAAAAGCACAAATGTCAGGGCATGTCAGAACATCTCAAGGGCCCCAAAAACAGCCCAGACCCCTGAGGGTTAAGGATAATTTTTTGGATTCAGTATCTCGCGAAAAAGAGATTTTCCCCCTAGCGTAAGACTTGTGCAGTACTCGTTCCCTCTCTAGAGAAAACCGAGGTTACGTTAGTAACCGAGTACGTTTTTGACTGAAGCACAGTCTCATCTTGTCTCAAGATGAGACTGTGTGAAGCACATCTTTGACTGAAGCTCATCTTTGACTGAAGCACAAATCTTCAGTTAGAAGTTAATGATATAATTCAGTGATTAATTAACTGATGATTGAGCATTAGTGATGAACCTCTGATGTTAACAAGTAGAATCACTGAAAGACAGAGTAACAACAAGAACAGAAAAAAGCAAAACACAAGAACTACAACTGACTTAGAATACATAAAATCTCTCAAGATGAAACAACTCCAAAAAATAGCATTACCAGCTTCACTTATTACTAACCAGATTTTTTTTTTCATACATCTACAGCAATTCCTATTGAGAATTAACAGAGGTTTAGATGTTGTTTTGTTTCATTTGACGTTACCTTTATGGAGATCAGTGTTTGCTTTAGTTGTGCTCTTGACCCTTGACTTTTTAACATTAATTTTTTGGGGGCTGCTGTAGCTGTGTGTTCTAAAACTGGAAAGTGGCTGGGTTTAAACCATGGGTTTATATAACTGTCAAAATGTTGTGGAAAGATTAAAACTGCTTTCTGAACCAGTGAGGCTTTGAAAGTCATCAATAATGTCATTGATCTAAAGCGATACAAGTCTCGATACATGCTTCACTGAAAGCCTCCGAGATTTCTCGGCACACGCTCCGAAGTTCGGCACAGAACGTAACATTACTAGCAAACGCAAAGCCAACAAAAATGAGATCAGATGTTGCTGGTCATGTTTTGGTTTTGACATCATCACATAATGTTTGGATCACCGATCTCGTCCCGTGTCTAATCCCTTATTTTATATTACCACCACTGAGAAACTACAGTAACATATCAAGCAATCAATTAAGGATTCTTTTCAATTAAGCTTTGAACAGCAGCATCATTTAGACACACACAGACATCAAGAATCAATGAATGAATCTCAACAATGGTGCCAATCAATAAAAAAGATATCATATCTGAACATCACAAAACACACTTCTAAAAGTGAACACAAAACCAACAGCAAAACTAGCAGAGAGTAAAATTTAAAGGGGTCATATAATGCCATTTTTGTACAAGCTAATATGATTCTTTAGGGTCTAAATTAAAAGTTTGTAATATACTTTAATTAAAAATTCTCATTAGTATTGTAAGAAAACACTCATTTTACCTGGTCAAAAACAGCTCTGTTTTCAGCACGCCGTTTCAGTGCATGTGTCTTTAAATGATAATGAGCTTTGCTCACCCCGCCCCTCTGTTCTGTGCGTACACCGTTTCTACACACAATAACCACGCGTTGTTCATTATAAACGTGGGATTATGAAATATATTGAGAATGTCGTACATAGAAAACATGCTGTAATGTACCGCGCAAACATGAAAGCATGGACGATCGTGGGGAATCCCCGTGAGGGAATCCCCGCGTCAATCCTTTGGGCATATCGCTTCAAAAACAAAACTCAGCCACTGCATCTTCAACGGCTCGGATTTAGGAACATCCAAATGACTGCTGTGTTCCTTATTACATCTAAGAACTGAACACCACAATCGCTTAGACGCCAGTCTACTCCAGCATAACAACAATGGCGGACTACTATGACGGCTGTCACAGCTCGCTCAGGGCGGGTCTTGTGTTGAAACACGGCTGTCACTCACAATAGCGGGAGGGGCGTACGATCTTATGACGTCACAATATCGAACGGCTTGATTTCAGAGAGGGTCAAACATATAAGGAGATTAAAACAAAACCACTGGATGGATTTTTATCATGATAGGATGGTTGTGTACAGGCACTGCCAACAGACATTTCAGTGCAATAAACTTGTAAAAGTGCATGTACCATTATATGACCCCTTTAAGAAAATAACCAGACAATTCAGCTGCATAATTTATTCACACCGCAATGCATGGTGGGAGTCATGGACAATTTTTTTTGTACTATTCTGGTACCCATCATGCAATGCAGCATGACTCTTTTGATTGTCACCATTGTTGAGATTCATACACAGATTATTGATGTCTGTGTGTGTCTGACTGACATTGGAAGATCACAATTTTTAAAGCACAAACAATCTTTCATTTTTCTTGACGAAATACTGATAGATCTCATTCTGTAGAATCACAGTGATGCCATAATCGATAATACAAAACATCACCCAAATAAAGATTTTAGACAATGAATGAGATTAGTGAATCAGTCCATGATGATTGTGACTATTAAAGGAACATGCTGACTTTTTGGGACTTTAGCTTATTCACCGTATCCCCCATAGTTAGATAAGTCCATACATACCCTTTTCATCTCCGTGCATGCTGTAACTCTGTCTGATGCACCCATCGCTAGCCTAGCCAAAGACTGGAGGTAAACGGCTCCAGCTAGCATACAGTTTAGAGCCCTGCACGGGGCAAAAAATCCAGCCCTAACCAAGACCTGGTCCGTGGTGTTCAAGCCCTAACCCGGCCCCAGCCCGAAAACGTCTGCAATTTTTAAGCCCGAACCCGACCCGAGACCAACATCAATATCACTTTAAGCTCTCTCTGACGCGCGCTGTGCTGTCTCTGCTATATGCACACACATACACACATGCAACTAGGTAAAATTTAATTATATGCCTCAAACATAACTACCACCACCGACAATTATGCCCACAAATATTAATACAGACAGACTGTCCATTACAGAGAAGCATAAGCATGCAGTAGAGAATATTATATAGCCAATTGTGATCCAGGCAGGGGCACAGGAGCAATTTTGAACATGAGGGGGACAGTAAATGCTAGGGGGGTTCAGGGGAAATTCCCTGAATTTAGGGGAGAGTGGGGTGATTTGTGCCAGGGGGGGAAGTAGTTCCACCCTTGTTTCTGGAAAACCATAGAAGAAATTGGTCATGTGTCCACATAATTTTGAAAAACAATCACTTTTACTCGTCCTCCAAAGAAGAGAGACACATGGCATGAGAGTTAAGCACATTTTAGTGCAAAAAAAACTGTTTTTTCCCTTTCAAAGTAAAATTTCTATGATTAAGGTTTTTTGATTGTAGTGTCTGAACAATTATAGACAAGTTTGAAAACATTTCACACATGTTTTAGTGCTTTAGTAGGCTACACAATGAGTCTATACAGTTAGCATGATGTTAGCTCTTAACTGCTGAATCATGCTATTTTTTCAAACTTGTGGGTCCGGGGTGATTTGTGCCAAAGGGCCTGGGTTAAGTTGTGCCAGATCCAGACCACCTAGACCTACATACTCACAGGGGATAATCTTGAGAAGTGAGGAGATGGGCATGCCTCATCATTGTTTGACTTAGGCCTGCCTGCTATTTGTTTAATTTAGCTAACACTGATTTCAGTTTTGAGTTTGCACTATGTTATTAAAGAGAAGTTTTATTCCGTTTTTAAGTGGCCTAAGTCACAATAGGATGTTTAGAAATTAGCCTAGTCACTTTATTCTTATATGTTACATAATTTACAGACAGCGCTATGCCAACAGGCATCTATTGCCAAAGCCTTTTTGTCTGAAATGATTCACAAATATCATATATTGTGTTGCTATGGTGCTCTAAATGGTTGCTAGGGTGTAGCTTGATAGCTTCACAATGATCCTGAGAGACTGATTGGTCGTCTGAGTAAAATGAGCCCGCCCCCTTGTCTCTATGACACTGTGATCCAGAGTTATGTTCAATACAAAATCCCTATGCAATTGACCATAGTAGGAAAAACCCATGCTATGGTATTCCAGGGTGACAATATCTAAATAAACCTTAAATTAGTAATTTTGTATTGAATGTATCTTGTTTCATATAGCAGTATGGTTCATAACATTAAAATGTTCTGTTTTACTTCAGAAATCACTGGCACAATTTACCCCCAATGTATTCCCCCAAAGGCACAACTTCCCCCGCACCAGGGGCAAGTTGTGCCATGAGACCACTTTTTTTCCAAGAGCTATATTTCTGAAACAATTTATTTCAGATCCAAAGTTATTGTTCTCAGGGATGGACCACATCCTGAAATATATGTACATCCTTAAGTTGAAGGCATTACTGCCATGGCCTCACTTTAAAGTCACTTTGAGTAAAAACTGGCACAACTCACCCCACTCTCCCATATATATATATATATATATATATATTAGAGGTGGGCATAGATTAATTTTTTTAATCTAGATTAATCTAGATTAATTTTGAAATTAATCTAGATTAATCTAGATTAAAATGGCTCATTTGAATTCTGCAGAAGGCATTCAGAATATGTGTGCTACCCAAATAATGACTATAAAAGTAGGCTAAGTCTTTGAGAACGGGTTTCTCAAGCCAGGTGGCGCATTAGACCAGGGGCTCATCTCCTGTTTCCAAAATGCATCACAAACTGCTTGAGAAAGCTGTTCTACTCATAGACTGTAAAAGGTTACTTCTGTACTGTTACCGTCCGTAGGCAACATTAGGTAGGCCTATGTTATTATCAACTACTATAGGCTATAAATAAGGGATGGGCGATATGGCCTAAAATCTATATTGTAATATACATTGCAGCCTCTTGCGATAACGATATACAGTATATTATAATAAAACCATTTCAGAACAGGTTACACAGACCCTGCTAAACAACTGCTAAATTCATTTTTTTAAAGGGTATATGTAGTTTTGAGAACATATATTGTGCAAAACTGTAAGTATACAACATAATTATGCAGATAAATACAATTTAAGTACACTAGCTGCAGAGATCTTAAGTAGGTCTAATGTTTATCATAGCTTTGAGCTTATGAAACCCCAAATTTAAAGTTATAATATTGTCTAACTGATGTCTTTTCAGTTAAAAAGAAACACAACAACGATTCTTAAAATCGGGCGTAGACAGAGATTATGTGTTAACGTTACACCACTAGATATATTGGAATGAGAATAATACGCGCACGCTGGTATTCAGTGATGTCATGTTTCTTTTTGAATTTGAGGTGGTAGAACGGATTAGTCGTGTGTTAACTTACCGAACCGTTACCCCACACACTCGGATAGTTTGCTGCTGTTTGTCGGACGGCTTAAATCCGAACCAAGTCCAAATTATGGATGTTGCAGTTTTCACTTTCAGCCGTGTTTACTTAAGATGACGACGAATATGCGTTGCAGCCGGGTTTACCTCTCGGCCGCGGGTAGATTGCGTCATCATAGCTTGTGTAGTAGAGCCATCTCCCAACCCAACTTGGGGAATAGATTAACGGCGATATTTTTTTTATCGCACGATAAGAGTCTCACGTTAACGCAGCGCGTTAACGCCGATAACGGCCCACCACTAATATATATATATATATAAAGCACTTAAATGCTCATTTCTAATGACTTTTGGGAACAGACTGTACTACTTAGTTTGGTTGTCAGAGGATATATGCAGTGACAGACTGGGTAGATTATAAAAACAGAGAGAAGCAATCTAATATAACTACAACCAAATGACGGCTGAATTAACGTTAGCCTACTCCTAACGTTGCCTCAAATACAAAGTGAGTCTCTGAATGCTGTCGTTATTCTGTTGTAACGTCAACCGTCCACCAGTGTTGCCAGATCCAGCTGATGAATTCCAGCCCAAAAACTGTTCAAAAACCGCCAAAATGCACACAAAACCGCCCAAAATATGTCTTCTGCTTATCCAGGGCCAGGTCGCGGGGGTAGCAGTCTAAGCAGAAATGCCCAGACTTCCCTGTCCCTAGACACTTCCTCCAGCTCTTCCGGGGGGACACCGAGGCGTTCCCAGGCCAGCCGGGAGACATAGTCTCTCCAGCATGTCCTAGGTCTTCCCCGGGGTCTCCTCCCAGTGGGACGCGCCCGGAACACCTTCCCGGGAAGGAGTCCAGGAGGCATCCGGAACAGATGCCCGAGCCACCTCAGCTGACCCCTCTCGATGTGGAGGAGCAGCTGCTCTACTCTGAGCTCCTCCCGAGTGACCGAGCTTCTCACCCTATCTCTAAGGGATCGCCCAGCCACCCTGCGGAGAAAGCTCATTTTGGCCGCCTGTATCCGGGATCTTGTCCTTTCGGTCATGACCCAAAGCTCATGACCATAGGTGAGAGTAGGAACGTAGATTTATCTGTAAATTGAGAGCTTCGCCTTGCGTCTCAGCTCTTTCTTCACCACGACAGACCGGTACATCAACCACATTACTGCAGAAGCTGCACCAATCCGTCTGTCTATCTCCCGTTCCATCCTTCCCTCACTCGTGAACAAAACCCCAAGATACTTAAACTCCTCCACTTGGGGCAGGAACTCTCCACCAACCTGAAGTGGGCAAGCCACCCTTTTCCGACTGAGGACCATGGCCTTGGATTCGGAGGTGCTGATTCTCATCCCAGCCGCTTCACACTCGGCTGCAAACCGTCCCAGTGCATGCTGAAGGTCTTGGTCTGAAGGGGCCAAAACGACAACATCATCCGCAAAGAGCAGAGATGAAATCGTGTTGCCCCCAAACCTGACACCCTATGGCCCCTGGCTGCGCCTAAAAATTCTGTCCATAAAAATTATGAACAGAACCGGCGACAAAGGGCAGCCCTGCCAGAGTCCAACATGCACCTGGAAGAAATCTGACTTACTGCCGGCAATGCGGACCAATCTCTTGCTTTGGTCGTACAGGGACCGGACAGCCCTTAGCAAAGGACCCCGGACCCCATACTCCCGGAGCACCCTCCACAGGCCGCTGTGAGGGACACAGTCGAATGCCTTCTCCAAATCCACAAAGCACATGTGGACTGGTTGGGCAAACTCCCATGAACCCTCCAGCACACTGTAGAGGGTATAGAGCTGGTCCAGTGCTCTACAGCCTGGACGAAAACCGCACTGTTCCTCCTGAATCCGAGGTTCTATTATCGGCCGTATTCTCCTCTCCAGTACCCTGGCATAGACTTTCCCAGGGAGGCTGAGAAGTGTGATCCCCCTGTAGTTGGAACACACCCTCCGGTCCCCCTTCTTAAAAAGAGGGACCACCACCCCAGTCTGCCATCCCAGAAGCACTGTCCCCGATCACCACGCAATGCTGCAGAGGCGTGTCAGCCAAGACAGCCCCACAACATCCAGAGACTTGAGGTACTCAGGGCGGATCTCATCCACCCCCGGTGCCTTGCCACCAAGGAGTTTCTTGACTACCTCAGTGACTTCAGCTTGGGTGATGTACCCAAGTCCACCTCTGAGCCCTCAGCCTCTGCTTCCTCAATGGAAGATGTGACGGCGGGATTGAGGAGATCCTCGAAGTATTCCTTCCACCGTCCAACGACATCCCCAGTTGAGGTCAACAGCTGCCCACCTCCACTGTAGACAGCGTTGGTAGGGCACTGCTTCCCTCTCCTGAGGCGCTGGACGGTTTGCCAGAATCTCTTCGAGGCCAGCCGTAGTCCTTCTCCATGGCCTCACCGAACTCCTCCCAGGCCCGAGTTTTTGCCTCCACAACCACCCGAGCTGCAGTTCGCTTGGCCTGCTGGTACCCGTCAGCTGCCTCAGGAGTCCCGCAAGCCAACCAGGCCCGATAGGACTCCTTCTTCAGCTTGACAGCATCCCTTACTTCCGGTGTCCACCATCGGGTTCGGGGATTGCCGCCTCGACAGGCACCGGAGACCTTACGACCACAGCTCCGAGCGGCCGCTTCGACAATGGAGGTGGAGAACATGGTCCACTCGGACTCAATATCTCCAGCCTCCCTCGGGATCCGGTCGAAGCTCTGCCGGAGGTGGGGGTTGAAGATCTCTCTGACAGGAGACTCGGCCAAGTGTTCCCAGCAGACCCTCACAGTACGTTTGGGTCTGCCGAGTCTGTCCAGCTTCCTCCCCCGCCATCGGATCCAACTCACCACCCTCTCTTTACCCAAATGTCCAAGACATACGGCCGCAGGTCAGATGAAATGACCACAAAGTCGATCATCGACCTACGGCCTAGGGTGTCCTGGTGCCACGTGCACTGATGGACACCTTTATGCTTGAACATGGTGTTCGTTATGGACAAACTGTAACTAGCACAGAAGTCCAATAACTGAACACCGCTCGGGTTCAGATCAGGGGGGCCGTTCCTCCCAATCACGCCCCCTCCAGGTGTGATTGGCCGGGTACTCTACACTGCCGTTTGGTCCGTAGGCACACACGACAGTGATAGACCTATCCCCAACCCGTAGGCGCAGGGAAACGACCCTCTCGTTCACCGGGGTGAACTCCAACACATGGCGGCTGAGCTGGGGGGCTATAAGCAAACCCACACCAGCCAGCCGCCTCTCACCATGGGCAACTCCAGAGTGGTGAAGAGTTCATCCTCTCTCGAGGAGTGTGGTTCCAGTGTGCCACCTCCTGGACTGGAGTGTTGCCCTCCTTATAAATAAATGACGCCATCAAAACCTTACAGTGAAATGACAATATCCTCCACACACTCTTTTGTAAGGCGGCCTCCTGTATTTTTGCTAATCGATTTTATTTCATCCAGTGACATGATTTAACTTCATTCAGGAGATTTTGGGTAACTGCACAACAACTGACAGATGACTTTGAGCGCACCGCCAACGGTGTGTGTGTGTGTGTGTGTGTGTGTGTGTAACCATAACGACAAAACGACCAACTTTTGGACCCTGCACTTAAAGGAGAACTCTGGTCAATTTTAACATTGAGCTCATTTTTTTGTCAATTTGGAGTGCTGTCAATACAGAGAACAACGACAAAAATCGGTGTTGCCTACACCGTGTTATCCTCTTTTTAAAATTTTCACCCTGTTGACTTCAATGGGGCAATATTTAAACCTGCTTTTAGCCTCTTAACATCCTTGATGTATCATTACAAGTGCACAGCTAATGTGAGTGATTCCTTCAGAGTGAACACGAGTGAATCTGACTGCAGTAGATGTGAAAAAAAAGGATAAAAATTATGTTATTTAAGCCAGCGCAAATACCTGTATTTACATCCTGTTTTCGGTTGAAGTCTTAGTAGTCGATTGTCGAGTTCACGCGCATAGGTTTAGTTACCTATGATCATGCGCATGAACTCGGCAATCGAGGATTGGTTTCTGATGAAGAGACTAAGAATGATTATTGTGATACTAATATGTTGCGCAGCTATCAACATATATACACGATCATTTCGATCTTCAAAGTACCAATTTATAGAGAGCAAACATGGTTTAGGTGACCATTGATTCATATATTGTAAAATAGCCTACACAGCATCAACAAAATAATTAAAAAGACAAAAGATATTAAAATACATTACACAAGACAGTACATCATTCACAGAATGTTCTGGGATGCATGCTCATTTATAGATCAGTTCATTAATAAATGAATGCAGGAAAGTCTGTTCTAATGTCTGTAGGTCTTTCCCTGACAACATGACATTTTTCACAGCAATAAAGACATCTTATCTGATCTTCGCCATGGTAACCAAAGACCCTTCTTGCCCTTGTTGGGGGGGATGGGACCACAGGTCCCAGAGTGAGTTTTAACTATATTTGTAAACTATAACAAATAATTCTGTCTGATTTGTCTCAGTCGTTACACTGGTTAATAATAAGTGTAATAATGTGTAATGGCTGGAATTTAGTTGTAGTTCTTGTGTTTCTCGATTTTCTTTTCTAGTGTTCCTCTTTCCTTCAGTGATTCTGCTTGTTAATCACTAATGCTCAACAATCACTTACATATTCCCTTAATTATCTCACAGCAACACTGTGTCAATGTTACTTTTTACTCTTTGTAGTGTGGATTTACCTGTGGGGTTAAAATTGTAAGATAAAAAGACACACCCACGGTATGTATATTAGTTATAAAACAGGTATGCCAGTAGTTTACTGTAAAATTTAGTTGTTTTGGTCACCATTGTACTGAAGAGTAGAGCCTGTGCTTCAGTCCAGGAGAAGATAGAAAAACATTGATGATATGCAGCATGTTGTTTTATTTAACATGCGGTGACTGTGTAGTTGCTTGCCCAGTGGAAATCTCTTTATTTACTTTTTTTTTTTTTGTGGTCTCGAAAGAAAGTTCAAGGTAATACTTCACATTATGCTCACTTGCTCACATTATTAGTGCATTATAAATTTTAGTTAATACATTTAAAATGACATTTGGTCAATTTAAAGCAGTCGGTTTCATAGGGCCCTATTTTAACGATCTGAAACGCAAGTGTCAAAGCGCAAGTAACTTTGTGGGCGGGTCTTGGCGCTGTTGCTATTTTCCCGGCGTTATAAATGACTCTTGCGCCAGGCGCAAATCTAAAATGGGTTGGTCTGAAAGCTTCATTATTCATAGGTGTGGTTTGGGCGTAACGTGAAATAAAACAATCAGAGCGTCATCTCACATTCCCTTTAAGAGCAGGCGCGCTTGTTCTAAAGCGGATTCCTATTATAATGGCGGATTTGCCAGGCGCGCGCCAGGAGCAGTTCACAGCCGAAGAGGCCGACATTCTCGTCAGGGACGTTTGGGATGGAGAAACCCACCCAAATTAACTTTGGTTAAAAAGGCGTATGATAATTTGGGTAAATGTGTAAGCTAGATGTATGCTTTTATAACAAATTGTCTATCTATCTATCTATCTATCTATCTATCTATCTATTTATCTATCTATCTATCTATCTATCTATCTATCTATCTATCGTAATAATGTATGATTTGCAAAAATGAAAACTGCTGCTTCTGTGTAGATGAGAATGAAAGTGTATGCACGTTGTGCACACGCTACATTGATTATGGCCAAGCATGCGCCCTTAAAATAGCATAATGAATAACATGCGCAACGCGCCACTGACTTTAAACTATTTTTTCCTGGTTAGTGGCGCAATTGTTTTCTAAACCTGCAAAATAGCATGAAGGAACGTTTGCGCCGGAACACGCCTCCTCTTTTGCGCTGAACCGCCCAGGGAGCGCAAGTTCATTCCCTAGTTTAGCGACGTGCTTCTGTGGAGGGAAAAGCGCGCTTTGCGCGGGTGCAAAATAGGAATGATACATGCGTCGGTGTACAAAGTCAATTGCGCTGGGTGCAAGATAGGGCCCATTTTTTTTTTTAAAATCCGGTAAGATATATTGATAGGGTGACATCACATGAACACTTTTTTTTTTTTTTTTTCAAAAAGCAAATTTCACAAATGTACTATACAATACAGAAGGCTACATGTTAAGAATTATTTTAATTTTTTTTTATTATTATTCTGTTAATCTTATGATAGGATTCCCTAGACTCATTGCAACATATAGGCTATGGAGTCTATTGCTCCAATCTCCACTGCTCTAGGAGAACATGAGGCAGATTATGTTAATAGGAAGTCCTATCATAGATATAACAATGTTCGTTAGTTCGAGACTTCTTTTGTACAGGGCCCTGACTGAGTCTTTCCACCTGAACCATAATTCCACCACAAACATGATCATTACAAGTTTTCTGGAGGCTCATCAAAATCACAAAAAGTTTCTTGACTTCCTACAAACACAGGACTGACTGTAATCTATGTTAAGGGTTTTAAATCCTTACCATGTTCACATTTCTTCTGAAGCCCATGGTAGAGGACTCAGTTTCTGGGGCAGGTTGTGAAAAATCCTACAATAAAAGAGAGGTGTAAGGGCCAGTCCCTTTTTTATGCCACACATTCAAATGTTTGCCATAATAAAAAGCCCAGTGCATTCACATCAGCAACTGTTTCAGAACACAGATAGAGTGTCTTCATTTCCTCCACCCTAATAAATAAAAGTAGGCCAATGTAAAGCATAACTGTTGTAAAGCAGGTTATGTTTGGTGTTCTGTCTGCTGCATACTGACCTCTGTGTGGGAGACTGTGTGTATGTGTGCTGGCTTCAGCAGGGACACTGTATTTCCCTCTACTGCAGAACATAGAGTCAGCCATATTTAAAACTTAAAAAAAGTAGTAATGTATTGCACACATACCCAGTGTTACTTGCTTAGAGGAGCCAGCACCAGGGTCAGATTGTACAGCACCTGTAATCCCATCCATAATCGGCCGTCCCTTATTGCTACTCAGAGCCATCTCCTCCGCCATGCAGTGTATTCTGGTTTTCTGAATTTAACTCTTTATTTCTGTTTGCTGCAAACAATTGTTTGTGATAAAATGTTCACAAAAATAATAAAAGGTTGTGGTAAATACTCACCACTTTGAATTATATTTTTATATTTTGTCTTTATCTACTACCAAGAACATTTGGAGTTGGGGTTGCATCTAAAAATCAATGAATATTAATCTTTCTTAGTACATACATGCACATTTTTTATATATTACAAAAATAGCCAATAGACTCTATTACACATATAGGCTACAGGTATATACATAATTTTACATAAATATAGAACGTATTTGTTTAACTTACACATTAACAATCAGCAATCTTTCTTCAACAGTCTTCTCTTGCTTTGGCAGCAGAGACCGTATTGTTTCGAGCTTGAAATATATATTTAGATTAATCGTAATTATGAATGATTATCTCTTGCTCCTCCGCGGAAAAATATATCGCTCTCGCTCTACCCGCGATTGGTTGTTCAGTGTCGACGTCACTCTTTTATGTGCACTCACGCGTGGAGTAATCATAGCTTAAGGGTCAAAGCCTGAGTTGACAGAGAAAGTTGATGAGCTGCATCATGGTACCAATAAAGCCTGATAGCATCGGTTTGGTTTTGTTGACTCAAAACCAATCCTGTAACCCCGAGTTTGTTCAACTACCATCATGGTACAGGCCCCAGGTCTTTTCACGATCGGATATCTATCCGATCTGAGAAAACGCATGAAGTGGCCAGGTGTAAACAGCCCCTAAATGAAACATTCAATGAATCGTCAACCTGTTAATTCTCAATAAGAGCTTCTGTAGACTTCTGACAGAAATAAAGTTAATCTGGTTATTAGTAACAAGTGAAAGTAGCATTTGAAAAAGACATTGAAAAAAGAGGCATGATGTGACTGGCTGCAAAAAAAAAAAAAAAAAAAAAAACACCCAATAATCTTTAAATTTTCACGAATTAAGATTTTATTTATTTATTTGAATGTATTGCTTTATTTATTTTATAGTATTTTATGGGAAACCATATAAAATATACCTATAATTTTTTTCATAAACACAAACTGCCCTCCACCCAGTGCTATTCTGTCCAGAGTTACATTTTAACACACATTGTGTGCTAAAATCTACACAACATGTGTCAAAATGCTATCTACACAGTCACATGTGTTGTTTTTTGACACATAATAATAATAATAATAATACATTTTATTTATAAAGCACTTTTCATAAAAGAATCTCAAAGTGCTACAGAGACCATATTAAACTAATTAAAATCAAAAACAAAATAAAATAACTAGAGCAAAAATATAAAGGCTGAAAACAACTCAAATATAGCAGGGCAAAATTAGTAAAGCCTAAGGACAGCTTAAAAACGCCTGCCTGAACAAGAAAGTTTTAAGCTCTTTTTTGAAAGAGTCCACAGACTGGGGTTCTCGCAGATGTTCAGGGAGGGAGTTCCAGATGCGAGGGGCAGCAGTGCAAAAGGCTCGGTCTCCCATGGTGCGAAGTTTTGAGCGTGGCTGATGGAGGCGGTTTGTGTTTTGAGACCGGAGGTTACGGGTGGAAGAGTGAGGGGTAAGGAGATCTTTGAGGTATTGTGGGGCGTTGTTATAGATGCAGAGGTGGGTGATGAGGGCAATCTTGTATTGAATTCTTGAGGTTATGGGAAGCCAGTGAAGATTCTGAAGAATGGGGGTGATGTGTTCATATTTGCGGGTTTTCATAAGAGTTCGGGCAGCACAGTTCTGAATGAATTGAAGTTTCTGAAGATGTTTATTTGGTATACCGATAAGCAGGCTGTTACAGTAATCCAGCCTGGATGAAATTAAGGCGTGGACCAGTTTTTCTGCGTCAGAAAAAGTGAGGAAGGGGCGGAGTTTAGAAATGTTTTTGATATGAAAAAAGCAGGTTTTGCAAAGATTTTTGATATGATTTGCAAAGGTCAGTTGTGGGTCCAGCTTAACACCGAGGTTGGTAACAGTAGTTTTTGCAGTGTAGGCTTATTATTACTAGGCAGTTTATAACTCATGTGTATTGAAGTTTTAAAATGTATCTAATAAAATACTTGAATTGAATGGTTTGGATACCACCATTAAATTATTGTTTTTATTATTATTTTACTGACTCGAAATTTCAGCTCTTAGTCCTACTTCTAGACTATGCACCTCTTGGCACTGTGCATGTAAAATACTCCAAGTAGCAAGTTTTTTTATTTATGGGTCAAAAAAGGTCTGTCTACTGGCACCAAGTAAGCCTATCTTTGGATAACTGTCTTTTTTAGAAAATAAGGAGTGAAAATAGTTAGGTTAGATACATTTGAGGAGGCCTCTTTTGTTAAAAATCGATAGCTGTAATACTATGGTGCAGGAAGCCTGTGAGCCACGAAGGTAAATTTGCGTGCAGATTAGGCTAATTTCCGCCTATTATTAAATTTCGGTTGCGACATCGGGTGACCAAAATAATATTAAAACCTTGTAAATACATTGATGTAGGTTTTATTGATATATTTTTTATAAAATGTCTGTTGTATAAAATTACTGTAGATGTAATCTGTATACTCATTGAACACTTTTTTTTGTCCAACTGTTAAGAAGATAAAAGTTATTGTAAGTTAAGTGTAGTGTAACTGAAATATTGTAAATATCATAAAATATCTTTATTTCATAAAAATATAATATATCTTCAGTGGTCTGAAAGTCCCAACTCCTGCAGTATTTTTTATTTTGAGTATGATTTTACAAAAAAAGGTTGCTGCAAGCTATTATGGCATGTCCCCAAAATTGCCACTAGGGTGCTGTAAAATGCCAGTTGCTATTCTATCTAGAATTTATTATTATGAACATCACCTTTGGATCACATCACCATACAGCTTTTCAGACACCGGCTCAGGAACAGACACAGGCTCAGTAACAGACACAGGCTCGGCGGCAGCCATCTTGTCCGGAGACACTGGCTCATGAACAGGAACAGACACCAGCTCAGGAACAGACACAGACTCGGCGGTGGCCATCTTGTCCGGAGACACAGGCTCGGCGGCGGCCATCTTGTCCGGAGACACTGACTCGGCAGACGTGACGTGAACAATCTGGATCTGCAGACGTGGCGTGAACAGTCTCTGGATCGGCAGACACAATATAGCCACCATTAGAAAGGAGCGAGAACCACCACAAAACCAGCTTCTCCCTGATGAAATTGACCCGATCACACTTGACCACCCAGCTGGTGGCAGATGTAGATGCAATCACCATATGATGTTTTATTAACAAAGTTCGGGAGGAGCACGTTCAAATAATCAAGTAATCAATCAACTCATCAAACAATTACCATGTCTACCCTATCAGCATGAGAGGAAGCATATATATATTCACTCTGTCAACTCATCTAACTTCCTTGACAGTTTTCAGCATCCCTCCACCACCCCGACTCCTCACTCTTGGCTTGTTCTTTCACAGCCAGGAATACGGGGGGAGTACTCTGGGTTCGGGCCGAATACCGAGCCCGGAGCCCTCTCCTCGGACAGCACGCCAAATACGCATTTATTCTATCTGACTTATTTGTAAGTGTGAACTCGTGAAACAATATTACACTTAATAAAAGCACAGTGAAACTGCAGATAGGTCTCAAACTGTTTTATTGGTTTTGTGGGATGAAAGGGAGAAAGAGAGCAAGAGAAAGTTGCATTAATAAATATTCATACTAATTTGTTGGTTAAATAAGTTCACATACTGAGATCAGTTTTATCCAGCTGTTTCATCTCAAATTATTTATTTATATATTTTATTTTTGGAGCCTCCTCAGCTCACAGTCCAGCTCCTTTAGTGTGTAGTCTAGTTCGAGACTCCTTTTGTACAGGGCCCTGACTGAATCTGTTTCCACCTGAAACATAATTCCACCACAAACATGATCATTACAAGTTTTCTGGAGGCTAATCAAATCACAAAAATGTCATTGACTTCCTACAAACACAGGACTGAATGTAATTTATGTCAAGGGTTTTAAATCCTTACCTTGTTCACATTTCTTCTGAAGCCCATTGAGGTAAAGGCCTCAGTTTCTGGGGCAGGTTGTGAAAAATCCTACAATAAAAGAGATGTGCCAGTCCCTTTTTTATGCCACACATTAAAATGTTTGCCTTAATAAAAATCCCAGTGCATTCACATCAGCAACTGTCTCAGAACACACAGGCGGAAATTAAATATAAATTCAAAACAACATTTCCAAAACTGGTAAGTTATGTTGCTTGTGGTTCCCCCCCTCACAAACCTTTTCACATGATGAACACAAAAGACACAACCAATGGATACACTGGCACATTTTTATTCATTCATGTACTACACAGTACAACACAGACACACACACACACAAAAAAAAAAATACTCCTCTATTTTTTTTTATTTACTTACAGTAAGATGTGTGTGACCATCATATGACAGTAAAAGAGCACACACAAACCATATTCTAATATGGAATTGTATTGGAATGGTAAAGAGTGTTAGTAGGTGAAGGGAGGGCCTCCACTCAAGGAGACAATATGATGAACACGTCTAAGAATGTTCCACATATGGTTGAAATACCATAATTTGCCGAGAAAGATAACATTCTGGGAGTCAAGACTATAAAGGAGAAATGATGCCCTCCCTTCACTGTCACACTCTGCAGCCACTCTGTGTGACTGTACGACTGCTGGCCTTTTCTTCACCGGTTTGCTGCCCTCCACCGGTTTTCTGAATTTTTTTGCTGCAAACAAGTGTTGTGAAAAAAAAAAAAGTTGTGGCAAATACTCACCACTTTGAATTATATTTTTATATTTTGTCTTTATCTGCTGCCAAGAATGTTTGGAGTTGGGGTTGCATCTAAAAATCAATGAATATTAATCTTTCTTAGTATATACATGCACATTTTTTATATATTATAAAAATATAGGCTAGATTATACACACACATATACACATACATATATACATAATTTTACATGAATATAGAACATATTTGTTTAACTTACGCATTAACGCAATCAGCAATATTTCTCAAAAAGTCTTCTCTTGCTTTGGCAGCAGAGAACGTATTGCTTTGAGCTTGAAATACATATTTAAATTCATCACAATTCTGAATGATTATCTCTTGCTCCTCCGCGGAAAAATATATCACTCTTGCTCTATCCATACCGAACGTGATTGGTTGTTCGGTGCCAACGTCATACATTTGTACCAAATGTGCACATGCTCGTGGAGTAATCATAGCTTAAGGGTCAAAGCCTGAGTTGACAGAGAAAGTTGATGAGCTGCATCATGGTACCAATAAAGCCTGATTGCATCGGTTTGGTTTTGTCAACTCAAAACTATTCCTGTAACCCCGAGTTTGTTCAGCTACCTTCATGGTACAGGCCCCAGGGCGGCACAAGGTTATTGAAGCTCCTTCGGGCTGCGCACAAACTTTGGTTATGGACAAACGCCCATCTATTGTCTCTAAGAGCAATAGACTTACCGGGGTGCATGAATCAGGTGGCAGATGTGTTGTCTCGCAGTGTACCTCTATCAGGAGAGTGACAACTCGATCCGGAGGTAACTCAATTGATTTGGAACACGTTTGGGGCAGCAGACGTGGATTTAATCGCGAAAAATCATTCAGCGCAATGTCCGAAATGGTTCTCGCTGAGCAAAGAAACAGGCTCACTGGGGCAGGATGCGATGCAGGTCTCCTATATGCGTTCCCTCCATTTCCCATGATTTGGTTCGTTCTCAGTCATATTCGGGTAACGAACCAGCCGTTTTATTAATAGCCCCATGTTGGCCGAACAGACCATGGTTTCGTCTTCTTCACCATCTTTTAACGTGTCCACCAGCCCAGTTACCAGTCAGACCAGATCTCCTGACGCAATTGAACGGCAAACTCTGGCACGATCATCCTCAGAAATTGTTCTTCTGGTCATTGGGAGCGACACTAGCCTTTTGGTCTGTTCGCACAGGGTCAGGGACATTGTTCTAAATGCTCGTGCTCCATCAACTAGGGCGCTGAATCGGAGGTGGAAACTTTTTTTTCAAGTTGGTGTAACGACAAATAAATCCCTAAATGTACTCTATAAGGGATATTCTGGAATTGTTGGGCTGTCGTTGGGCCGATTGTCCTCTACAATAAGGGTTTATGTGGCCACGTTATAAGCTAACAGAGGACTCATAGATGGTTGCTCTATTGGGAAGCATAATTTGGTGGCTGTTTTTTTTTTTTTTTTAAAGGCGCTAACCGCTTAAATCCTCCTTGTAGAATCACAATCTTAATATTGTTCTTAACAATCTTTGCGTCTTTCCATCTGAACCATTGTCATCAGCAGATATTAAATGGCTTTCTTTGAAACTGCTTTTTGACCATTTCTTCTGCAAAACACGTTAATGAATTGCATCCGCTCTCTGGGGCCCCGGAATGTTTAAAGTGGGGTCCAGAAGATTCTAAAGTGACGTTGTGGCCAAACTTGTCTTTTTTCCCCAAGGTATTGTCGATGATATTATCGGCCGATCACTCAGCGATGTGTCAGCAGCTTTATCCTGTGAGATCTCCGTCTTTATGTGGATAGGACACTTCCTGGAGAACTACTTACCAGTTATTTGTTTGTTTTGCAGACGGTAATAAGGGTAACAGACTTGCTAACAGACTTTGGATCGCAGAGTTTATCACAAGCTCTTATGTCTCTGCCCACAGAATCCTGCCTAATCCAGTGAAATCTACTACTCTACGTGCTCAGTAGCAACATCATGGGTGGCATTAATTGAGTTCAACTTGCAGACATTTTCACAGCGGCAACCTAGAGCTCACAGTCCAGCGTTTTCACGCTTCTGTAGACTTAATGTGGTTTCTGCCCCAAACAATTGCTCAATAGCAGTACTGGGTGAAAAAGTGCACCTATAAAAGGAAATCATCAACTGAGACAGATTTTTGAATAAAAATTTAACAATCTCATTTGTTTCTATGTTGTTCTTTTTACATTGCATGTTTGAGTTGTGTTGATTTTATTTTTCGTGGGTGGGGGGGGGGGGGTTAACAGAAGCATTTTCTTTCTTTTGATATATTGCATGTTCAGATATTCAAACCAAAATAATTTGGGGCCCAAGAATATTTTGTGATATTGATAAAAAAAAAAAAAAGCCTGATGAGGAAAGAGTTAATAATTATTATTTGCAGTGGAAAGTTTGGAAAGCACTGGAGGCAGAATTATGCTAAATTTATATGCTCTATTTTTTATGTTTTACATACATGCTATTAATTTATGTTTCCAGTGAAATCAAACTTGAGAGGACTTGAGAGGCCACAACAGGCCTCCTGAGATGTGCAAGATACTATAAAAACACTAGCATGCACTGGTGACTCCACAGTCCAACTAAATCAGCATTCATTTCATTCTAAATAGAGTTCATTACCTGCAATTTTAATGAAGGTGCAGTGATGGTCATTTTAGAGTATTTAACATAAGGTATTTCTAATAATGTTTGTAAAGTTAAAAACAACAACAACAACAACAGTTTTTCTTAGACTGTGTTTAATTATTACTGTGCTAACCATTAATTCAATTGAATGATTATTATATTAGTGATCAGACTTAAGACTTTACAGTTAGGGTCACATTACATGTATAAAACACTGTGGCTAAACATTCTGAGCTGAATGTTTATTTATTTATTTATTTATTTATTTATTTATGGTCTAAAAACATATAAACTTTGTTTGCTCTCTTCCTCAGGTCAATGAAAGTTTTCCTCTTGTAAGGAAAATGGAAAATGGAACATATTTTTACTTCATGTTGTTTGAAAATCTTGGGTGCATAAAATATACTTTCTTCACTTTGGGGTTTATTTTTTACTGTGCTGTCATATTCTTTAATGTTCTTATTATTCTTGTTATAATTCTGGAGAAGACATTGCACAAGCCCATGTACATTTTGATTTCATGCTTGTCCATCAACTCTGTATATGGCACAGCTGGCTTTTTCCCAAGGTTATTGACAGACCTGCTCTATGATGCACATAGAATCTCCTTTGAAGCATGTTTCATACAGAGTTTTGTCATTTACTCATATGCAGCTTTTGAACTTACAATATTGATGTTAATGGCATTTGATAGGTTTGTTGCAATCAGTAAACCTTTGCATTACAACAACATAATTACCACACGGTTTCTAACGTTTCTAATAATTATAGCATGGGTTTATCCATTTACTTTTGTTGGTACTGGTGCTCTTTTGACTGCAAGGTTGACAATCTGTGGTAACAAATTGCTAAAGGTGTACTGCCACAACTATGAAATTGTCAAACTCTCATGTGTGAACATTACTATAATTAATATTTATGGCCTGATTGTAACTATCACAACAATTTTTATCCCTTTGAGTTTTATACTGTATACCTATGTCAGAATTATTATAATTTGTCAAAGAAGCACACGAGAGTTCAGGAGCAAAGCATATAAAACTTGTATTCCACACATGATGATCCTTTTAAATTTCTCAGTTGCACTTTTTTGTGAGCTTACCTTGAGTCGATTTGTGAATGGGGAACTTCCTATAGCGCTGAGTGTTGTCATTTCACTTGAATTTATTGTTATACCACCCTTTGTAAACCCTATTGTTTATGGACTCAACTTTCCTGGTATCCGCAAAAAAATTAGGCATCTTATAAAAGCCTCCAAATAGCCTGCTTTGTTTCTGTTGTAATACTGTAACACAGAAAATCAAGTTTGAAGAAATTTAAAGATAATTGTTCAATCAAGTAGTCACTCACCTTCTAGTTGTGAATGAATTTCAGAATTTCACCTTTCTGAATTCTATACAGATTTCCTTTGACCTCCTCAGTAAATGCATTTTTGTGAAAAATTGTATAAGGGTTTTAGAAACACAATCAGAGAGTATCTTTCTTAATCTACTGAATAAAGGGGCCATCCATATCATATGAGCTCAGATTAATAACTTTATATATAGAATATAAGATTCCATGAAATCTTTTAAAAATGATAGACTATTAGTGTCAGTAATTCTTTATAATTATGTTGTTCAAAAATAAAAATAACTGTCTTTTTTAAACTGGTGTAAAATGTTTACATTTTGTTATTCTGCATCCAAAGCATTACATTGCCAGACTGAACCTGGCTTATTCAGTGGCGTACCGCACATCTCTGAGGCCCCCCCGCAAAGAAGGCGACGGGGCCCCTCCCACCAGCAGTGATGCTATGCCTATCAGTGATGCGCGGGTCAATAAACAGCCCGCACCCGACCGACGTTTTAAACTAACCCGCCCGCAACTCGGACCGCAAAAAAAAGAAAAAGAAAATATTGTACCCGACCCGCTTCCTGACCCGCATTTTTTAAAAGTAGTAAATGCTCTTCGTTGCGTCGTTGGGAATAAGCCTAGGCTATTCTAATTTTGTCAAGAATTATAAAAAATCGTCAATAAGCTCATAATTTGTCTAAATGTTTAGTTTTAACAACAATTTTAAAAAGCTGGCTGTCTATTTGGATGTTTCTGTGCAAGTTCAGCAGACAGTGAGGTCCGGGTTTGTTCCGAGCTCGTGAGCGGAGAGCTGAACCTATTCCGCTCCGCTCACTCATTCCGCAGGGTCGCTCGCTCAACCCAGAATGGCCTGCTGGTTCGAAAATATGTGGAATAACAGACCGTTCTCATACCCAAGGCGTCACTTTTTAACACTTTCAACCATGCTTCAATATCTGACGCTCAAAGCAGCCTTTAGCGTCCATTTGAGATGCATAACCCTACCACAGACCTAAACCTACCCAACCGAAGCGTCACATATGGACGCTAGGGGGCGCTTTGTGCGTCGAATATTGACGCTTCCGAAAGCGTCAGTTACATGACGCCTAAAGCTACCCATAACCGAAGCGTCACATATGGACGCTAGGGGGCGCTTTGAGCGTCAGATATTGAAGCATGGTTGAAAGTGACAAAAAGTGACGCCTTGGATGTGAGAATGTGTTGGGAATAAGGGCTACCTCCGACTAATTATTATTTTTTTTTTTCTAGTCGACTAGTAGTTGTTCATTTAAGCCATTCGTGGACAAATCGCCCCTTTATATTAATTTAATTAGCCTACTTAAATAGGCTATAGCCTATGGATAATAAGCGTTATGACCGCACACATAAAGCTTACCACAAAGAACCGGTTAAACTAAGTAATGATTATGAATGTGTCTAAATTAGCAAGGAGACATTTAATTGTTTAGTAATAAACTGGTGTTTTCTGTGTCGCTGCAAAGATGAAGTTGACAATTCGGACTCGCCATGAACGCCAGAGAGAAATGCACATTTCATTTGGATTAGGCCTACATAATCGGAGAGTAGCCTATTTATTGTGGTTTGAATATTTTCGTTTAAAAGTAGAAAATTGATTGATAAAACATTGATCAAAATTAAGATACAATTTATACAAAACGAAAATCTTTTAAAAAGAGTTTTCAATAAAACAAAACGTCGTCAAAATCATGTTTTACCAAAAACAGCGCCGTTGCTAGGAGGGCGCCAGCGCCTCTGCCTCTCAGCAGCTCTGCCTCGCGAGTGGATGATGATAGCCTTGAAGACGCCTAGCAATGATAGCCTATAGGCCTACATTAGTGGTAGTATACCTTTAGTTAAGTTATACCTTAAGAGTCTTCGTAGCGCGCTAATAGACAATATTTTCGGAAAATGCAGCCCAGGTATGATGCGTCATGGAGATTCCAAAGCGCTCTTCTTTGGTCAGAACCATGGAGAGCGATCGCGGATAGGTCCATCCTATGCACCGAAACTTTTAACAATGCAACAAAATATTTAAAGAGCATCAAGCTATTAAAATCTATATTATGTAGCTTATACGCACGCACAGATAATAACAGCTATATTAGTCAATTTTTTTTTATTAAGTTAAGCAGTGATTGGATAACGTTTTTTTATTTATTTATTTAACGTTTTTAATTTAAGGCCCACCCACAATTGGTCTGGCTTATCCAAAACTGAAATCCTGGCGCCGTGCCTGGTTGGTCGTGCCAGTTTTGTGGCTATCAAATGTGTAAATAGCATCGCAAGAAGTACACATGACAAAACCAGCACTTTGGTTATCATCTTTCATTATTTCGGCAAATGTCTCCCACACTCCCACAGCTTCCACTCCCCAGTCTTCACCTTTTCTCTTGCCGCCTCCATCTCTACCTGCAGACTGAGCTCGTGCGTCATCGTACTTCTTGCCAGTTATTCAGCCAATAAAGTGTAGACCTACGTATTTCATTGAAAATAGTGTCTTGTAATATATAAATTACAAAGGTTTAATTGGCATCTTTATTTCAAACGACTCGACCGACCGCGACCCGAATATCATTACAAATATTTTTGGATGACTCGTAACTGCGGGTGATCTGGTGTGTGAACGCCTTTTAGAAGGGCCTGGGCGGGGCCCTCCAAAGAGGCGGGGCCCCCACGCACCGCGGGGGCTGCGGGGGTGTCCGGTACGCCACTGGGCTTATTTTTATAAATAACGATTCAGGAATCAGTTTTGAGAGGTTCAAACAATAGTTGTCAACATACTTTATATCGACTAATTACAAATCGTGATATTTGGTGTGGTTATATCTATTGTTAATAGAAATAATAATAACAATAAAAGTGATTCAATGCCAGAATACTTACACTATTCTGTTTATAACCAGTTTGCAAAGATGAAACCAGTGTAACATGTATGTTCTGTTTCTATTCAGTTTTAGTGTTTCTGTGTGCCTCAGTTCTTCAATTAATTTGTCTCCATAATCATTAAGTTAAGCAGGTGGCTTGTGTTAAGTTAATGATCTCAGTGTGTGTAAAAAAATCTCATCATTCGTTATCAATGTATATTTAAGTTCCTCTTTAGTTCTCATTCTCTGTCGGGTAGTTGCCGGGTAGTTGCCCGAGTTGCCTTCTCATCAGTGGATTAGCGTTTTTTTTTTTTCAAACATTTCAGATCTTTGCCTTCATCCGTGGCTTTGACGAAGACAAAGAGCCCTTTGTATATTCTTTATCTCCTGTTTATAACAAATAAGTATTCTTAGAGTGTAGACCTTTTTTTCATTTTTGTAGTGATATAGGTCTCAGCACCTAATTAGCTGGCAGAGCGTGGTGAGTGTTTTGATTTCCACAAATAATCTTATAGTTCAGTTTTATTTGTTTCATTGTTCCATAAAAGCAAGTGGGATGCAATAATTTGGTCATGTATGAATCAAATAAAAAAAAATTCTTCTCACTCTCTGTGCTAAATGTGTATAATAGTTATACTAAAATATGTGGATATTTATTACTGTTAAATATTTATTAAGATCTTTCTTAAGATTTTATATTTAGTAGAGGTCCTGGGTAAGATTTGTATGCGCTTCATTTAGCAGAGACTATCTCAACTGTTATAGACTAATATGACCCCATTGAACAACGTGGGATGTGTGCCAAAATCTCTACCCGGGACGAAAGTCCTGAAAATGACCACAACCGGTGATACTATTATCACACTACAGGTAAATGGGACTTTTTCTCCTCTTTATAGATATCCTCATAAATTTCTACCAGATTAATCTTCAGAGAAATACTTTTTGTATTTTTTTGTATAAAAAAAAATATGCAAATGAGGCAATATCTCATTAAATGTGCGTACATATAAACCCTTGAAGCTACAGATTTTCTGAGGTGATCACAATGCTCACAATGACCATGATTATAAGGTCAAGTCAAGTCATCTTCATTTATATAGCGCCTTTAACAATGTAGATTGTTTCAAAGCAGCTTTACAGAGATACTGTAAACGTATAATTTAAGGTAAGATTGTTTTGGCTTTATAGCGGTTCTTTAATAAAGTTATTTTCCAGCTAAAGTTAGTTTTGATTGATTCGCTTCCGTCGCAACGATCATTTGTTATTAAATTAGGGGCCGCCAAGAAGACACCATTCTCTCTACACAAACTTTAAACGCGATCCTGTGAGAAATGCTGATGGCGTTATATGCGCATTAAGAATTGGTTCTATAGTTATGTGCGTTTGAATATATGTGTGCAGGTATGTAATTCCCTACAAACCAAGCCTAAACAAATTACTGGTGTTTCCTTATAGTTTTGATTAAGAATTGTATTTTATTTTATTTTATCAATTCGGGGTAGATACGCAAATTGAGTTCTCTTACGAGAGTCCTCTCGTACTGCGTTTTTTGTAAAAACGCTACGGGAAAACTCTCTTTTCACGAAATACTGAAGCAAAAAATTATCCTAAATTTTCATACATGTAAAGCGCGTTGCAGCAGTACACAGCTATGGCGAGACGGCTTGCTCGCTCATTGGCTGCTCTGCGGCAACTGCATAAGCCTATCGAGCGAGGCCTAAAGTGACGTCAGGCCAATGAGGGCGCTTCGCGCCCTCCTCACCATTTCCCGCCGAGACGGGTGTGGCTAACCTCTATAAAAGGAGCTCGAAAAGGCTGATTCACTTGATTTTAATCTCTTCAGCGAAGCGCACGCATCGCTGGATCACGGAAGCAAGCGTCGTTTGAAGCAAGCACTTCAGCGGGACGAGCCCTCAAAGCCGCTGGCCAACGCCGCCTTCTACAGCCGTACCTGCTGCGCTTTCCGACGCCCATATCCTTTATTGCATATTGCTCTGTTTTGTGTGTGTGTGTGTGTGTTCGCTTGTAACACTCACCCCCTAAAAGAGCTGCGTCTTTTTAAAGAAGCAAGCCCACGACGAGAGCCAACATTGAGACGGAGCTCATGCGAGTACTCGCGCTGGCCGCGGCGAGCCTCGGCCTCGAGTGGTCTGCACCGGAGCCCCCCTCTCGCACCCGGCTGGATGGTAGCTTCCTCCCTGGTGAGCGCACTTCTCCGGAATCAAAGCCCGCTCCTTTTCTTTCTGAGTTACATGAAGAAGTTGCGAAGGCCTGGAACGCGCCCTACTCTGCGCGAACGCGCTCATCTGTCGCCTGCATTTTCCTCGCTGGATAATGCCAAAGGCCGAGGCTACCTTTCACTTCCGCCGGTGGAACAGGCGATAGCGACCCACCTTTGCCCGCCCTCTGCTGGACGGCGGACTAAACCGGTGTTTCTCGACGCCCCGCTGTCTTCCGCTGGCCTTTTTGGTTCCTCTCTCTCCGAGTTCGTGGAGAGATTTACCGAAGTCCAGAAAGCGTCTCAAGCCTTCAAGCACTTACTACCGAAGCGCTCCGGTTCTGCAGCGAGTCGTGATAAACGGACCCCGCGGAGCTCTCAGCCTCAGCCCCCGCCTCCGGCCGCCTCTTCACAGCAGCGACAGCAGCGCAGCTCGAGGCCCCGCTCTCGCTCAAGCGCCCGACGCCCCACTCTGCGCGGGCCGCGGCCGAGGATTGTGGTGAAACCGGAAGCCCCGAAGAAGTCCTAGCACGCCTAGGAAAGCGCAGGTGTGTGAGTCCCGTTGCGGCCGGCCTCTCACCCAAGCGCGCCGCTGTTTCAGTCCCAAGATTTGTGGCTGTTCCAGCGTTTTCTGCAAGGCGCAAGCCCGCACAGTTGCCCGCTTGCCTGCACACAAAAGCCGTTCTCACGGCTACCCAGATATATCCCGAGAAGAGTGTATTTTCTGGTGTCCCGGCCACGGCCGATGGTGCTATAAATGTAGTGTCGATGCCCACTCCTCAGTGCCCATCCCTACACACAAGCACAGCCCTACACTTAGGGCTCGCGCGCATAAAATGCTCAGGCAGACAGCGCACCCAAAGCAGTGAATGTGCCCGCTCCCCGCCCACATTTACTCGCACACATGAGTCCCACGAGACTTTCTCAGTCCTCCCTCACTCAGTTAAGCACTGTAGTAAGGTCGAGGACGAGCGTTCCGCCCGCTGTATTATGCGCGCTCCCTGCCTCAAATGCCACAGGCATAACGCCTATGTTATTGAGCCCCGAAGCGCCTCTGTCGCACGGCGAACAGAGCACGCCCCGTATCCGGCCCTTAGCCAACCATGCAGAAGCATGGGCAGTGCTTCCAGGGGTTTCGGACTGGGTGCTAGGCATTATAAAGAGAGGCTTCTCGCTACAGTTTTGTCGACGCCCTCCCCGCTTCACAGTGCGCGTCGAAATATCGGTGCGCGTCGGTGTCTTTGGAAGTAGCACACCTACTTCGCGCCGAAATATCAAAACTGATAAGCAAAGGGGCGATAGAGCGTGTACCCCGAGCTCAAAGCGAAGGGGGGCTATACAGCAGATACTTTTTGGTCTCCAAAAAGGACGGCGGTATCAGACCCATACTGGATCTAAGGCGGCTGAACAGAGTATTAGTGAAACGCAGTTTCAAAATGCTCACGACCAGGAAAATCCTCGCCCATGTTCGCCGAGAAGACTGGTTCATGTCGATAGATCTGAAGGACGCGTATTTTCAAATACAGATAGCGTCACATCACAGGCGATACTTGAGATTTGCCTTCGAGGGTCAGACATACCAGTATACAGTCCTGCCCTTCGGCTTGTCCCTGGCACCTCGTACATTTACGAAATGCATGGACGCAGCGCTCGCTCCTCTCAGACTCAGAGGCATGCGAGTGCTGAACTATTTGGACGACTGGCTGATCCTAGCTCAATCACGATCACAGCTCGTGGAGCACAGAACCATTTTACTCGATCACCTCGAGAATCTTGGTATCACGGTCAATTGGACAAAGAGCTCACTGAACCCGTCAAACGATTTCGTTTCTGGGTACCGTTCTGGACTCACAGTCTATGACAGCGCGGCTGTCGCCACAGCGCGTGCTGCACATTCAGCGCGCGGCGAGATCATTCCGCTGCGGCGCGACCACCCCGCTCAGGAAGTTTCAAAGGATGCTAGGTCTCATGGCCTCAGCATCACCAGTTCTCCAGCTGGGCTTGCTCCGCATGCGCCCGCTGCAGTTCTGGTTGAAAGCGCCAGTACCGCGCGGAGCGTGGGTGTCCGGTCGGTTACGCCTCAAGATCAATCAGAACTGTGTGACAGCCCTGATACCTTGGCTGGCGGACGACTGGTACCGATCAGGTGTAAGCCTGGGGACTTCCTCGGGAGTGAGGATGGTGTCGACAGACGCATCCACCTCGGGATGGGGAGCGCTGCTCGAGGGCAGACCGTTCTTCGGCCTGTGGTCGGAACGAGAAAAGCTCCAACACATCAACTGCCTAGAAATGCTGGCAGTGCACAACGCGCTGACGCGTTTTTGTCCCCATATCAAGGACCAACACGTCGTAGTCCGTTCGGACAACATGGCCGTGGTGTCCTACATAAATCGCCAGGGCGGTCTGAAATCCACATCCCTGTACAGGCTGGCGAAACGCCTCCTAATATGGGCTCAGCACAACTTACGCTCGCTGAGAGCAGTGCACGTGCCTGGGCTTCAGAATGTGGGCCCAGACAGACTGTCCAGGAACAACATTCCCCCGGGCGAATGGTCTCTACACCCACAAACAGTCCAGCTGTTGTGGGAGAGATTCTGCAGAGCGGAGGTGGACCTATTCGCGTCCCACGAAAACGCTCATTGCCTCATTGCGCTCATTGAGGCTTTATGCCTCAAAGTGGTCAGTTTTCTCCGGCTGGTGTACAGCTCGGAGCCTATCACCCCTCGATTGTGAGGTAACGGAGGTTCTCTCCTTCCTACAGGAGCTGTTGGATAAGGGCAGATCCCCTTCCACGCTCAAAGTTTATGTGGCGGCTATTTCAGCGTTCTCTGGATCAACGCTGGGTCAGTCACTAGGAAGGAACGATTTAGTCATCCGCTTCCTCAGGGGAGCTAGGAGGCTGAATCCACCCAGACCTCCTTCAGTCCCTATGTGGGACCTTTCTACGGTTTTGGCGGCCATGAAAGGTGCCCCTTTCGAGCCTATCCAGTCTATTAGCCTCAAACATTTGTCTTTCAAAACAGTGTTTTTGATGGCTCTCGCTTCAGTGAAGCGCATAGGCGATCTGCACGCGCTCTCCGTGAGCCCAGCGTGCTTAGAGTTTGGCCCTAATGACTCTAAAGTCATACTCAAACCTAAGCATGGCTATGTGCCAAAATCCCTCAACACGCCGTTTCGGGCTCAGGTTATTTCCCTGTCTGCCCTACCAGGATCAAGTGAGGAAGGGTACTCGAGTTTTCTTTGCCCCATTAGGGCTTTAAGAGCTTATGTGTCCCGCTCTGCTGTCTTCAGACAGACAGAGCAGCTCTTTGTCTCGTTCAGTGGACGTTCCAAGGGAATGGCTGTTTCGAAACAGAGTCTATCCAGATGGATAGTTGACGCCATAGCGCTGGCTTATACTGTCAAGGGCATCCAGTGCCCGTTGGGAGTTAGAGCGCACTCCACGAGAGGCGTTGCCTCCTCGTGGGCTTGGTCTAGCGGGATTTCCCTACAGGATATATGTATGGCGGCAGGCTGGGCCTCACCGTCTACATTTATCAGGTTTTATAACCTAGAGGTTCCCGCCTTACAGGCTAAGCTTTTATCGGTGTAGTCGATTCAGCTGTCTAACTAGATCTCTGAAATCGCAGGCGCAACGCGCTACCGACTATCTTTTGGGCAGAATTGTGTAAGACCCACATTTCCCACATTTAGTTCAGGCTCCCTACCCTGTCTATGTGATGTCATATTCGCGTCTGCGGACGTGGCCATATAAGGACAGAGGGAATCCCTTCTTGTCTCTAGACTCTCTCTGTGAGGTCATATTAAGTCTGCGGACGCTACAGTATAGGGAATTAAGGTTTCCCCTCCCTTATTCCCTGACTCTGTGTGAGTCTATCTGGTGATTCTGCACTGTACACCTGGATTAGCTTCCAGTGATCGGTGTTTTTATCCCAGCACGCACGGCGTTTTACAAGGGGTTCCCATAGCGTTTTTACAAAAAACGCAGTACGAGAGGACTCTCGTAAGAGAACGTACTCGGTTACTAACGTAACCTCGGTTCTCTCTAGAAGAGGGAACGAGTACTGCGTTCTCTGCCGTGCGTACGGTTCACTCTGGTTCGCTTCGGCGATCAAAATCAAGTGAATCAGCCTTTTCGAGCTCCTTTTATAGAGGTTAGCCACACCCGTCTCGGCGGGAAATGGCGAGGAGGGGGCGAAGCGCCCTCATTGGCCTGACGTCACTCTAGGCCTCGCTCGATAGGCTTATGCAGTTGCCGCAGAGCAGCCAATGAGCGAGCAAGCCGTCTCGCCATAGCTGTGTACTGCTGCAACGCGCTTTACATGTATGAAAATTAAGGATAATTTTTTGCTTCAGTATTTCGTGAAAAGAGAGTTTTCCCGTAGCGTTTTTACAAAAAACGCAGTACTCGTTCCCTCTTCTAGAGAGAACAGAGGTTACGTTAGTAACCGAGTACGTTTTCCCGACGACGCTTTATCTGTAGAGTGGAAAAGAGATCCTCCATAGGGAGAGACTAGTTGGCACTTCAGCACTGCGTTGTCATCGGGTCCAGGCGAAGGGCCTTCGTCAGATCTGGATACGGCCTGGATCCGGCAGGCTGCAGGAAGACCTCGGGATAAACAAAAGACACTAAAATTAGCCTAGATGCCATTCTTCTCATGATGTAACAAGTACATCAGGATTTATGGGAAGTGTTCCCGGTTCCATCTGACCTAATCTATGCAGCCTAACATTGAATTATAGAAGTCTATAATGTATTATGTGAATGCTAGGTCAAAGAGATGTGTCTTTAATCTAGCTTTGAACTGACAGAGTGTGTCTGCTTCCCGGACAATGTTAGGAAGATTGTTCCAAAGTTTTGGTGCTAAATAGGAAAAGGATCTACCGCCAGCAGTCGATTTTGATATTCTAGGTATTATCAACTGGCCGGAATTCTGAGATCGCAATAGACGTGAAGGACTATAATGCATTAAGAGCTCGCTCAAGTTCTGCGGAGCTAAACCATTTAGTGCTTTGTAAGTAATCAGCAATATTTTAAAATTGATGCGATGTTTAATAGGGAGCCAGTGCAGTTTTAACAGAACTGGGCTAATATGGTCATACTTCTTGGTTCTGGTAAGAACTCGAGCTGCTGTGTTTTGAACTAGCTGTAGTTTGTTTATTAAGCGTGCAGGGCAACCACCCAGTAGAGCATTACAATAATCTAGCCTTGATGTCATGAAAGCATGAACTAATTGTTCCGCATTTGTCAATGAGAGCATAGGACGTAATTAAGATAAATTTTTAAGATGGAAAAATGCGGTTTTACAGATACTAGACACGTGACTTTCAAATGAAAGATTGGTATAAAAGAGCACACCCAGGTTCCTAACCGACGACGAAGACTTGACAGAGCAGCCATCAAGTGTTAGACGGTATTCTAGGTTATTATGTGAGGAAGTTTTTTGTCCAATAATTAGAATCTCTGTTTTTTTAAGGTCATAGAAGAGTGTAAGGAATTGCCAGTTATTTATTAACCTAAACTTTAAAAGCTTACACTTCCTACATGTTCTAAATATTGCTGTCATCACGTCATCACCTCCAACTTTTTTTTCAACAAAAGTTTACTTGGTAGCCATAGCGACCTGAGGTCATAGCAGAGCACATGGCTGTCAAGCAAGATGACTTGTGAGATCAAGAAAAGTAAGGAAATCTACTGTTTATTCTTTGTGTTGGCCAGTACACTTTCGTGTCATTATCATATGAGTTGTAATTTTGTGCATTTAAATAATTATAATTAATTTGTAATTTATATTTAATTTGGTGTGTATTGTACCTAGCTAACTACAGTTTGTTTGCTAATGGGGAAAATGTCATCACCAGTAGATCACAAATTGTGATCACATAGTCTCAGACAAGTTTATGAAGTTACAGTGTCTTCATGTCATGAAGTTATTCCTCACAAAGAACAGATAAGTTGGTACATACCAATTACTCGTATTTGAAACCTTATTTTACAAAATTCCAAAAGATGTGGAGAGAGTGAGAGAACAACTTATCCATCCAGTGTCACATAGATGATACTTCACTGAACTGGGCTACAGCGGGAAACATGGTGAGATAAGCTTTAATTAATTCATTTCAATTTATTTGTGGATTATGGGGGTTAAAGGGATACTTGGAATTTAGCATTAAGCTTTGTATTAGTAGAAAACCTGTAGTATTTTCGAATTATATTATTTATAATATTATATATATATTATATTTATATTATATATTATATTTTTTTGTCTGGAAAAAATCCTCAGATGACGCAAAAATCGTCATTTTGCGTCATCTGAGGATTTTTTGGCCAGAGGCTAAAGACTACAGCCAGTAGTAGGGGCTGTCCCACATGTTTTCAACCCGCCCATAGAGGGTGGGATCTCACTCACAGAATGTACACATAGTGTCAGCCATCTTTCTTTGGAATCTAAGCTAGCAGGTTCTTGTTCTGTGGAGAAAGCTGAGTAGTAGCGGTTACCATCCTCTTTTTCCCAGACATGTCCGGCCGTCGAGATCGTCCAAAATGTCTGGGATTCAGCTTTTGCTTTCTGTGGTCGCCATTCATTGTTTACATCCACACCTTTTATTTCAATCTAACTGAATTCATTCCAATTGGTGAATCTGAATGTAGTGTTTACATGAATACTAAACAAGTGATCGGTTGATGTGCGTTTTAACATTGCTAAGAAAATTCCCGCTCCTCCGTGAGAGATACGAGACCGGTGAGTCTCACAGGCGCTCATCAGTAATCACGCCACCGGCCTCGCGTCATTCTCCCGCGGCCCTCAGCCTCGTCCTGCTCGCCACAGTAAACATGAGGAATGGCGACTGTAGAACGCAAAAGCTGAATCCCGGACATTTTGGGCGATCTCAAAATCCCGGTCAGACTCGTCATGGAAACTCACTAGTAGCCTAGCGCTTAGGCGTGGCTTGGGAGTGGCCTCCTAGGGCAGCGAAGCAAGTGCATTCTGGGAGTTGTTGTCTTTCATCCACATAAGCCAAAAATACATTTTCTGGCTATTAGAGCCCGACCGATATATCGGCGGGCCGATATTATTTATAATGGCAGATAAATTAATATTTAAAAAATAAAATAAAAGCAGCTAGGGCTGGACCCGAATATTCGAATATTCGTTCGGTGGGTTGGTATTAGATTAGAAAATTTGACATTTGAATATTCTTTTTTTTTTTTTTTTTTTTGCACACCTGGGATCCCCCGCGAAACGGTTCTCATTCGCCTTGAATAAGGCCGGCGACACACTGGCTGCGTGGCGTCTCAGCTGCATGGCGTGTCCGTTTTTATTTCGGCTCCCATGTTAACAGGTTGGAGTTTGCACACTGCCTGTGTGAGACACGCGTCTCAAATGCGGCTCGAGCCACGCGGAAAACGTGTGCATGCTAGAAATAGAACCGACGCGGTGTTCCAGCAACTGGACTGTTCTCTTGCTAGAGCGCAGAACAGCGGAGTTTGTATGGACCGAAGTGCATGCCTGAGCTTGTGTTTTGGGTTAAGCTGCGTTGCTTTGACATTGTGGAAAATAGAATAATAGTAGAAACAAAATGTATTAGCCTTTTTACCCCTTATTATCAATCTAAATTAATCTCGTTTTTAATTTAACTTAATTTCGTTTTTCTTTATTTAAAATTCGTTTTTCTTTATTTAAATTTCGTTTTTTCTTTATTTAAATTTCGTTTTTTCTTTATTTAAATTTCGTTTTCCTTTATTTAAATTTCGTTTTTCTTTATTTAAATCTCGTTTCTCTTTATTTAAATCTACCCTTTACTGTGTCAGTAATTTCTTAGTCAGAAAAATATTAGACTACCTTAAAAGTATTGCTTAATTTATAAGACGTGTGCGTTTTATATCACTGCAGTGTCCGTTCTCGGAGCATAAGCCCTGCCCGCGTGAGGTGCACCGCTTCTGTGGCGTCTCGCGTGTCCATCTATAGGCTATTGCACCAAATGCGACACTACACTCCCTTGTGAAGTCGATTGGATGAACGGTTCTCGAAGTAATCAAAATGCAAACGGACATTTGACAGATGCTTTTATCAAAAGCGACTTACATTGCATTTCAAGGTACACATTTAAAATCTTATCAGTTCTTGCTTTGAACCCATGACCACACACACACACACACACACACACACACACACACACACACGGAATGACCTTTGTCTTGTTTAATAATAATACAAATGATGATGATAATAATATCATCATCATTGATTTTTTTTTAATTATTACTGCCAATATTAATAATAATAGTTTTTTTTTTTTTTTTGTTCAAAGGTTGTTTTCATATCTTAAGTTTGTATTTTTATATATTATATTTATCAGAACTGTTCATGTTTTGTTACGCGTTTCTGGATTTTTAAAAAAAATATATATCGGCCGATATATCGGAATATCGGATTTTTAAATCACCAAATATTTGTATCGGTATCGGCCTTAAAAATCCTTTATCGGTCGGGCACTACTGGCTATTCTCAGTCTAGAAAGCTCCAAATTCAAAAATAATGTCACATTTCTTCTACATAAATGACCCATTTTAAATACACATTCATCTTTCCAGAGGTGAAGTATCCCTTTAAGGTAACTTTTGTTTGCAACTTTTGTCTCCGTCTTACAGAGAGTGCAATACAAATGGCGGAAACATTCTTGGTCAAATGTCTCAAACCATCAACAGACATGGAGACATTTGACCAACTGCGCATTGCTGCGTAAAGTAATGCCCTTTAAGATGGACTTTTTATGCAAGAAAACATACAAAAGGCCTATTATCAACAGCAGCTTTGGGTCCAAGCACCATTTACAGACGCCACCTCGATCTTAAGTGCAGATGCTTCTGGTTTTGTAAGAAAGGGCAGTTTAGTCCCTGAGATTGCAATGTCAAAACCTGAAGGTTTGCCAGATCCCTGCTCGTGTGGCAAGTGTGCACACAAGAATGGGTGTCCCTGTCGGGTAGTTGGTATCCGTTGTTGCAAGTACAATAGTTTTACAATAGGCAATAGTTGTAAAAATCCTAAAACTGAATGAGCTCTCATCATCATCCTCATACCTGGAATCTGTTGTGACAGTTTTACCTTGCAACACAGCGAATAAACCTGTTGTTTTGTATTTATCACTTTAAGTTAACATTCCAATTATAAATATAGCTGCAAGCAGCAATACGGGGCCAAGCCCTGCAAGGCACAGCAAGCAGACAAAATACAGCAATCTACAAGTACTGTAAGCACAGCAGCGCAGCAAGCATTTAAGCAACAACAGCAGTGCGGAGCCAGAAGAACAAAAAGAGCAGAAATTGAATATACATGTAAATGTACACCAAGCACAGCAGTGCAGCGAGCATTTACGCACCAACAGCAGTGCTGAGCCAGAAGGAATTGAAATGACAACTTTATACAAAATTTTAAAGTTGCCCTACACAGGACTCGAACCCACAACCATATTGGTTAAGGATTCATGACACATGGTTTAGCACATTGCGCCACTCAGAGGATGTACAATCACAGACTGCAGAGGAGAGGCTTAAGTGTAAGAATGAGCACACAAAAGCAAGTTAACCAGATTAGCATGCTAAGCTAACTTAATGCTAATGTAGCTTATGATGTGGTACATCCAATCCTGGCAAAATAGATATCCTCAGATTCGACATGATGCAAGGAATCGATAGACACCAATTTTATGATTTTGTGACAAACTGTTCACAAGTTACAGCCTCTGAACCAATTATGGGTCGACCTCATTAAGTTTGCGACATCATAACTTTTTTTTTTCAGTATAGCAAAAAAATCGGGGACAGTACTTTTATGCGGCTCAGTCCGAAGATCATTTGAGTACATGTTTGGACAAGATTAGACCAATTTTGAAGGAGGAGAAGCGAAAAAACTGTTTTACATTCGCTCAAATATGGCGGCCAGTCACATTGTTGAAAAATAACATATGAGATATCGTTGAAATCAGCATAAGCCAAGGAATATATTGACAAAAAGAAATCAAATTTCAAGCAATGTTAGCAAAAGTTATAAGCGTTTTTAAAAAAAACAATGATATCTATGGAACACTAGGTGGCGCTGTGATCAAACTTATCAGGTACCTTTGGGCCATGCTAATGACAATCCATACCAAATTTGGTGAAGAAATTTCAAATAGTTTAAAAGATATTGCAAATTATGACAAAATTTAAAATGGCGGACACGTGGTACTTCCCATCATGGCAAAATCGATATCCACGGATTCGTTATGACCCAAGGAATCGATAGACACCAAGTTTATAATTTTCTGACAAACTGTTCACAAGTTATTGGCCAAAATATGCATTTTCCATATCTCATGACCCGTAGGTGGCGCTGTTCCCAACTTTGCCATGGAACCTCAGATCATGCTTCCGATGAAGTGTACCAATTTTCGTTTCGATTGATCAAAGTTTGGCCGAACTATAGCTTCTGAACCAATTTTGGGTCGACCTCATTAAGTTTGCGACATCATAACTTTTTTTTTCCAGTATAGCAAAAAAATCGGGGACAGTACTTTTATGCGGCTCAGTCCAAAGATCATTTGAGCACATGTTTGGACAAAATTAGACCAATTTTGAAGGGGGAGTAGCAAAAAAACTGCATACTGTACTTTTCAAAATGGCCACTACTGTAATGGGCGGAGTCTTAATGTAAGATATTGGTTCTGATCAGCATGATGAGATGAATCAGGTGTACTTAGTTTCATTTTTCTAGATCAAAGGGTTCAAAAGTACTAACCATTTCAATGTTGATTTTTTTAACTGCTGGTGGCGCTATAGAGTTGGTCCTAGAGACTCAAAAATTGCTACATTTACTATTCATGGCCATCACTACAAGTGTGCCAAATTTCATCATTTTCCTATGTATGGTTCATAGGGCTACCATAGACTTCCATTGGCGGAAGAAGAAGAAGAAGAAGAATAATAATAATAATAAGAAGAAAACTAACAGATACAATAGGTGCCTTAGCCCCTTCGGGGCTTGGCCCCTAATAATAAGAAAACTAACAGATACAATAGGTGCCTTAGCCCCTTCGGGGCTTGGCCCCTAATAATAGCAAGGTTGGATATAAAATGTCTGTATATTAATCAAATGCTTGTTTTCTTTCTTTTAAAAAAGTCCCTTGTTTGTATACAATTGTATTTATAATTTTCCATTCAATACAGCACAAAACAGGAAATTCCCCACTTTCTTGCTGATTTCATTTTTTTATTTCTTCGCAGTGTACCGAACACATCTACATCCATTATCGCTGCGCAAAAAGCAGAAACTTGCATACCGGCGCGATAGCGAGAGATTGTACGGTAGTTCACGTTGACCAAAACACACAAGAAAAAGCGTTTTGGAAAAAAAAACATTTTCAGCAATCACAGACATTCGCATTCGGACGGGATTAGATTTCTCTGAGGACCGCCGAGTTTGACGAAAAACAGTAGGTAATTTGCTCTGGAATTTTTACAGAGGTCGTGTGAGAAAAAGACAGACATGGCAGATTCTGACAGGATTAAAATCTCAAAGTACGTCTGTGAAACAGAAATTTCTCTAACGACCCCCTGTGAAACTAGTCCCGTCCGAATAGGGCTTTACACAACATGGTCATTGTGAACATTGTGATTACCTCAGGAAATCTGTAGCTTCAAAAATGTATATGTACACATATTTAATGAGATAGCCTATTGCCTAATTTGCATTTTATTTTATTTTTAAGACAAAGTGTAATACAAAAAGTATTTCTCTTAATATGAAGATTAAAAAAGTCCCATTCACCTGTAGTGTGATAATAGTGTCACCGGTTGTGGTCATTTTCAGGACTTTCGTCCCGGGTAGAGATTTTGGCACACATCCCACATTGTTCAATGGGGTCATATTAGTCTATAACAGTTGAGATATTCTCTGCTAAATGAAGCACATACAAATCTTACCCAGGACCTAGACTAATTGAGATAATTCCCAAGTTCCCATTTGAAAGGAATTGTCTCGGGTTACAAATATAACTATGGTTCCCTGAGTAGGGGAACGAGACACTGTGCCTGGAAGACGCTATCATCGTGCCCGATGTCTGAACCATGTGTCTAAACATGACAATCTCAATGGCCCATGACGTCATTGCCGATGTGACTGAGTATAAGATGGCACCTGTAGTACACGTCATCAACTTTTTTGTGTGAAGGAGACGTGGGCAGGCATACCTGAGGCATGGCAACTAAACACAGTGTATTGTTCTCCTTCTCAGGGAACGAAAAGGACAAGATCCCTTTCAAATGGGAACTTGCACTGCATCTTGAAGATGCTATGTGGAACAAATGCTGAGGGAGTGACTGCCACATCAGCTGTTTTGAAGCACTACCACAATAAGCAGAAACATAATGACTCAACTGCCAGAGTCAAACAACTCCCCTAAAGGCGGGCGTACACGGTGCGATTTTTGCTGTTTTACAAGCTCGCAGATGATCGCGTTTAAATCTGTGATGCTCGTATGGCCGCGGCTCGCAGCGTGTGAGAGGAGTTACGAGCCGAGCCGAGCACGTTAAGAGCACCTCCCGATAATTTTTAAACATGATTAAAAAATTCGGGGAGTCAGCCCGATTTTCACCAGCGTATAGGCTGTCCCCTATTGCCAAATCATACACAACAACGTCACAGGCTAGATCGATGGGGCTATACGCTGATTTCATGCAGCCGTTATTTTGAAATTGAAAGCGAGGCTCCGGTGGGAAGAAAACCGGAAGTGTCGCCTTTAATCACAGGAGAGTCGTGAATGCGATGGCGTATTGTTGTGTTTAATGATGTTGTGTCAATTCTAAAACTCTACATACATTTCTTTCATACTTTAGACTATATACAGTGAAATTCATTTATAAATAAAATAATTTTTTATATATAATTCAGAAAGTAAAAAAAGAGGAATGAACTATATACATATCCTATATTGGATATTAACATCCAATAGTGTAAATCGCGGCAGCAGCTTGAGGTTGGTAGTTCAAGGCATTGTTGTTTATCTTTACTTCCGGGGTTCTTCCCACCGGAGCCTCACTTTCGATTTCAAAATGGCAGCTGCGTGAAATCAGCGTATAGCTCAGTGGCAGCAACCATACAGCGTGCGCATACACTGTCACACACACACACACACACACACACACTCTCTCTCTCTCTCTCTCTCTCTCTCTCTCTCTCTCTCTCTCTCTCTCTCTCTCTCTCTCTCTCTCTCTCTCTCTCTCTCTCTCTCTCTCTCTATTTATGTTGTTTATGTTGAACAAATCATTTGAACACACATTTCTGTCATGAAGCTATAAATTAGTTGCTTGCAACATTGAAACCTCTGGGGCCTCATTTATAAACGTTGCGTACGCACAAAAGAAGGCGTACGCAGCTCTCTACGTAATAATTGGTATTTATAAAAAGCAAACTTGACGGGAAAATGTGCGGTCCTTCTCGCATACTCTGACCCAGGCGTACGCACAAAAACGGGTGAAATGAGAAATGGCGACACCGTTGGCAGATGGAAGAAACACGTGAAAGTGTGTGAAACTGTAGACCGTTGTGTAAAAGAAATGTCAATACTGCCTCTCATAAATAACACGAAGACTTCACAAAGCAAGTCTTAGGCTACAATTAACAGCCACGAACACCCGTTTGATCGATCTGCAGTCTAAAACAAACAAAATCAAACGAAAATTACAGCAGAAATGCAAATTAACACATATTTGCAAAAAGAAAAGTGAAATATGTTCTGCAATAATATTGGCATGTTATGCATTTCATCCTCGTAGCTTGTCAGACGCAATCAAATGGATGGTAATAAAATGCTCCCGTATCCCTTTTCCTCCACCCGTGGCAGACACACTCTGGCGATGGAGCGCTAGACTCTTTTTCTTTTTTTGTCCGACGACTTTGATGTCCGACCATTTCTTTTTTATTTTGGCCACGGTCCGAGGTTGTGAGGCTGCAGCATTATCGGCGTCTGCAACCTTTTGCCACTCAAGTGCTTTTTTGGCATTAGTAATGCCCACACTGTGCCCTCCAAACAACATTTTACTTCTCTTTTCCACCTCGCCAACGATAATTTCTACTTCACATTGAGTGAAGTTACGTTTCTTGGTTTTCCTCTCTGTGTTTGCCATGATTTCGCAATCGATCACGCCCATAGTTGCCCATAAATAGTCCGTGAAACGCCCAAAAGTTAATATTCATCGTCGATTAATATTAACTTTTGGGCGTTTCACGGACTATTTATGGGCAACTATGGGCGTGACATAAAGCCGCAAAAGCTGCGCTATATTTAGAATTGATTGTGATTTATTAAGGGAAAACTGCTTAGGATGTGCGTGCGCCGTGCGCACGGTTTTATAAATCCGAATATTTCTGTGCGTACGCACGTCCTATGTTTCATCCGTATGCCACTTCTGACGCAAATCCTACGCAAACTTTTATAAATGAGGCCCCAGGTCCTCTATAGGCTGAAGGCCTACAACATAACACAGCTGATGGATTTCATAACCACCAGGCTAGAGGCCTACTATTGCCGGAGGCTCATCGACGCAGCAAATAATAGAATAAAGTTGAAGTCGAAAGGGGACACAAGAAGAACCAATGTATGAAATTGTTACATGGTCTATTATTGCCATTTAATTCTCATATGATGTATGCTATGATTTAAAAAAAAAAATGTTATGTCCCCTTTGATGTGAAACTGTAGGAGGATGAGGTGAACTTCATGGTTGATACCCAACAGCTGCAGGACAAAGACCGCAAACTCACACCAGCTGCCAGGAAGACATTTTATGAAATTTCCACATGTATCTGGTCCATAACTTTGCCTGTGTTGTGGCAAATTTTGTTGTCCCTTGTTCTATGGTGAGGCACATCTCTAAGACAGGGCTATGGGTCAGTTTACACCAGATTTGCCCTCCATCAAATGCTTTATGGGTTTAGATACAGTATAGCAAGTAGGGGTGCAACGGTACAGATAGCCCACGGTACGGTCCGTACCTCGGTTTTTGGGCCACGGTCTCGGTTCGGTTTCGGTACATGTTTTGTGCAGAAAGAGACTGCTATTTCATCCCAAAAATATGTTTTATTTTTCTCATGAGCATAAACAGAATGTCACAGTAGGAAGAACATCAATGTATGGAATAAATTAACACTCTAGTCTGTACTGAACAACACTAAGTAATACAACCTCTTCAACTATCACTTATATGAAATACAAAATGTAAACAAACACACTTCAAAATATTCAAGTGGATCCCAATTCCAAACCTTGGTAACTGGTATATGAAGTGATCAATGTGAAAGAAAAAGTGCACTTTTACCACTTTTGCCTAGCGTTTTCTACGCGTTTTTAGGCGCGATATGTGAACGGCGCCTAAAGCAAAAACTAAAAGGATCAGCGCGAACTCAATGGCAAAACCGAAGTCCCGCGGGACACGAGGGTAGATTGTACCGTGCAGGGCTGACCGAACAGTCCGGGATTTTACCGTGTACCGTTGCATCCCTAATAGCAAGTAATAACCTCTTCCTCTGCCCTACAAAGGAAAGAACAACATACCAGGCCAGTGGTACATGGGAATGACTGAAGATCTAACTGCAGACCAGTCTGTCACAGGTAAATAACTTGGAATGAAAATGCGGTTCATTTGACAATCAGCCATAGTTTCATAAAAAAATAATAATAATTCTTTTAAATTTGAAATTTAATTTTTTATTTAGATCCCCTTTGTGCAGCTGCAGCGGAGAGCCCAGAAAGCCCAGGAGTGGACGAGGCTGGCGATAGTGATGACTGCTCAGCTGGTGAGGGCTCATCCGAACAATCCAACAGGCAGAGGTGGGCAGAAATCAAATTAAAAGTGTTTTTAATGTTATGTGGTTTTTTACCTAAACAGAACATCAGAGAAATAATAAAAATAAGTGGGAGAGAGATGGATGGGCTAGGCTTGCTCTGATAGTGACTTTCAGGTCATCTTTATTGTTGGGTGAGCTGTAACTCATCTCCCTCACCTCACGACATTATCGCATAGATGTAGTTCAGGTCAGGTGAGTTTACTGGCTAGTGTAGGCAAGAGAGAGAGACGGGGGGATGTGGGTGTTGTTGCATTCCCTGTTTGGGGGCATAAAAGGTATGCGTTAATGTGTGTGTGTGTGTGTGTGTGTGTGTGTGTGTTTGTTTGCGGTGACAGAAATTATGTCTGTTTGAGGGGCAGTGGTGATTCTCACACACTCACTCGCACACTCTCTCACACACTTGCACACACACACACAGACACACACACACACACACACACACACACACACACACACTCACTCACACACACACACACACACACACACTCACACCAGAAGTTACTACCTTAAAGGATTAGTTCATCCTCAAAAATGTTTTGCTGATAATTGACTCATCCAAGATATCCATGGCTTTCTTTCTTCAACTGAAAAGAAATTAAGGTTTTTGAGGAAAACATTCCAGGATTTATAATGGTCTTCATTGGCAACCAGCTATACAAATGTTCAAAGAAGGTTCAAACGTCTGTCTCAATGCAGCTTCAAATGCTCGACACAATCCCAGTCAAGAAATAAGGGTCTTATCCAGTGAAACGATCACTTATTTTCATAAAAAAAAAATCAATTATATACTTTAACCACAAATGCCTGTCTTGTACCATCTCTGAGATGTGCCACGCATTGCGTCATCACGTTGGAAAGGTCACGAGTCACGCCATCAAGTTATTTGTGTGTGTACTCTGGTTCAAAAAAGTAGGAAAGGGTGAAAAACTCCATCTCATTTTCTCCTCCAACTTCAAAATTGTCCGACATCTTTTGTTTTATTTATTTCATTTAAAAAAATTGTGACCTTTCCAACATGATGACGGAATACATGGCGCATCTCAGAGATGGTAAAAGATTTTTTTTTTGTGGGCATTTGTGGTTTAAAAGTATATATATATATATTTTTTTTGTGAAAATAACCAATCATTTCGCTGGATAATACCCTTATTTCTCGACCGGGATCGTGTAGAGACTTTGAAGCTGTATTGTGACCGACATTTGAACCTTCTCTGAACATTCGAATAGCTGGATGCAATTGAAGTCAATTCTGTGTAGAAAAATTCTGGAATGTTTTCCTCAAAAGCCTTAATTTTTTTTCTACTGAAGAAAAAAAGACACTGGGGTGAGTAAATTATCAGCAAAACATTGTTTGGAGGTGAACTAATCCTTTAAGAAGTTACTACACACACAGACACACACACACCAGAAGTTACTACCATTTACACACACACCATCACAAAAAATTTACTTGTTACTAGTAACCATTAACCAATACTTGTTGATGTATTTTGTTGTGCCCATTGTCAGCAGGCTGGAAATTCGGGTCAGGGGGATGATGGAGGGCCTTGTTCGAAAATTACAGGCTGAGCCTGACTTGTACAAGGCTCCCATGGAGAAGATGCTGGCATCTTATGACAGACTGACTACCGACAGCCAGCTAATCTCTGCACTGGCCACATTTGGCCGGCAAAGTGCATCTGCCGGATCAGGTGCTTGGAAGATGGCAAGAAGGGGCATGCAAATGAGCACAAAAATTGGAGTGCAGCCGACAGCAGTGGCTCGTCGGAAAACGCCACTTGGAGGCAGACGTGCCCTCATTACTGGGCGACCAACAAAAAGCTCGAGACGAGAGCACAGCTACGGAAGGGCAAGGGGCAATTCACTTCCGAAAAGGCAGGCACCACATAGACTATCGCAGTGTGTCACTGACTGTGTTGCACTTGCCAAAAAACATAGTAAATAGAAAAGTTATTTTTTTTTCTTTTCTTTTTTTTTTCTTGTTTAAATTTGACAAACTTGACAAACAGATTACTTGCAGTTACTGTTAGTTTACTGGAATTGTTTATTAGCCAACTGGCAGATGATACAGCATTGTTTCTAAGAGATATCTCTCAGATCCCAATTGCTTTAACCTCTCTTCAGTCTTTCTCTAATGCATCTGGCCTTTTGCTTAATATTAATAAATGCGAATTACTCCCGATAAAAAAATGTGCTGCAACTTTAACATTCCCATCAAAGAAAGTGTCACCTATTTAGGAATAAAAATAATAAAAGATACTAAACTGAGATGTCAGATGAATTTTAGATCAGTTGTGGAGAAAACACACAAAAAATGTAACCTATGGTTGTTAAGAGATCTATCTTTGAAAGGCAGAACTCTGCTTACTAAAGCAGAAGGGATTTCCCGCTTATCCTATGCTGCTCAGTTTTATTTGTGGATAAATCTACTTGCAAGTTGATTGATGTAATGTTGCTCAAATTTCTTTGGAAAAATAAAACTCATATTAGAAAATCAGTTATTTTGAATTCTTATAATAAAGGTGGCTTAAATTTCATTGAGTTTGATTCTCTTAACAATACCTTAAAAATTAATTGGCTTAAACGTTTCCTTCACAATCAATCTTCTATTTGGAGTATAATCCCAAGATATATCTTTTATCAATTAGGAGGTATACATTTTCTTTTAATGTGCAATTATTCAGTTAATAAACTTCCTGTCAAGCTTTTCAATTATCATCAGCAGAAACCTTTCTAATTAAGGTCACATTTTTTTATCGGGAGTAATTCGCATTTATTAATATTAAGCAAAAGGCCAGATGCATTAGAGAAAGACTGAAGAGAGGTTAAAGCAATTGGGATCTGAGAGATATCTCTTAAAAACAATGCTGTATCATCTGCCAGTTGGCTAATAAACAATTCCAGTACTAGTAAACTAACAGTAACTGCAAGTGGTCTGTTTGTCAAGTTTGTCAAATTTAAACAAGAAAAAAAAAAAAAAAAAACTTTTCTATTGAAAGGTCATTATTTTTGGACCCTGTTACTTCAATTACTTCCTCCATTTCTTATTGGAATAACCTTTTTGATGATATTAAATGGTCATATGTTTGGTCACTTCCTCAGAAATTCTTTCTAACAAATAAAGTTAAAGAAATATCCTATAAAATTATTCAAAGATTTTATCCAGTTAAATACTTTTTAAAGAAATTTAGAAGTGATATTGATACTTCCTGCTCTTTTTGTGAAGCTTCTTCTGAAACTGTTGATCATTTGTTTTGGGAATGTCCTTTTGCTCGGTCTTTCTGGAATAATATTGATGCTCTGATTGTCCAAAAGGTTTTTTGTCATTTTTCTTAGACACATTCTTTTTGGGTTTTATGTCAAAGACAAGAATCTAATTAATCCAAGTTTTTGTATTTACCTTCTTTTATATATTGGAAAGTTTCATATCCATAAATGTAAATATATGAAAAGTAAACCCCACTTTAGCTTTTTCAAAGAAGAATTGAAGATGTATTTAAATACAATTTCAACTTCTGTTAACAAGAAAGCAATGAAAACAACCAGAATTTGTGCCATGTTTAATATAAGTCAATAACGTACTCGGTTACTAACGTAACCTCGGTTCTCTCTAGAAGAGGGAACGAGTACTGCGTTTGAATAAACGCTGCGGGAAAAGTCTCTTTTCACGAAATACTGAAGCAAAATTATCCTTAATTTTCATATTTGTAAAACGCATTGCAGCAGTGCACAGCCATGGCGAGACGGCTCGCTCACTCATTGGCTGTTCTGCGGCAACTGCATGAGCCTATCGAGCGAGGGCTGATGCAACATCAGACCAATGAGAGCGCTTCGCGCGCTCCTCGTCACATCCCGCCGAAACGGGTGTGGCCATCCCCTATAAAAGGAGCTCGAGTAGGCTGATTCAACTGGTTTTCATCGCCGAAGCGAACCAGAGCGAACCGCGCGCACGGCAGGGAACGCAGTACTCGTTCCCTCTTCTAGAGAGAACCGAGGTTACGTTAGTAACCGAGTACGTTCTCTTACGAGAGTTCTCTCGTACTGCGTTTGAATAAACGCTGCGGGAACCACTTGTAAGACGCCGTGCGTGCTGGGATGAGAAAACACCGACCACTGGAAGCTAGTCCAGGTATACAGTGCATAATCACCCGGTAGACTCGGAGAGTCTGGAGGGGGGGGGGGGACAACCACCCTCAGATAGCTGCGTCCTAAGACGCGATATACCATCACATAGGCAGGGGAAGGCCTGGCTAATGTGGGAAATGTGGGTCTTACGCAAATTTGCCCAGATATATGCGCCCTTAGGCGCAAAACAGCGCCACATAGGCAGGGGAAAAACCTGGCTGATGTGGGAGATGTGGGTCTTACGTAATTTCGCCCAAATGGATGCGCCCTTAAGCGCGATACAACGTCACATAGGCAGGGAGAGCCTGGCTGATGTGGGAAATGTGGGACTTACACTCTTTCGCCCAAATAGGTGCGTTCTAGACGCGATATAACATCACATAGGCAGGAGGGAGCCTGGCTAATGTGGGAAGAACATGGGTCTTACACAATTCTGCCCGAAAACTTCGGCGGCGCTGTGCGTCTGCGATATCAGTGCCGTGTTTAGACAGCTGACTCGAATACACCGAAAATACTTGGCTTGCAAGTGCGGTGAAGTCTTCGGTGGCGTTGTGCGCCTGCGAAATCAGTGTTGTGGTAGACAGCTGATACGGCTAAACCGAAAACAACCTGGCCTGCAAGGCGGGAACTTCTAGGTTGTAGAACCTTATGAATGTAGACGGCGAGGCCCAGCCCGCCGCCGTACATATTTCCTGTAAGGAAATCCCGCTAGACCAGGCCCACGATGAGGCAACGCCTCTTGTGGAATGCGCTCTAATGCCCATCGGGCACTGAAGGCCCTTGGTAGTATAAGCCATTGTTATGGCTTCAACCACCCACCTGGACAGGCTCTGTTTCGAAACAGCCGTTCCCTTGGAACGTCCACTGAACGAGACAAAGAGCTGCTCCGTCTGTCTGAAGGCAGCGGAGCGGGACACATAAGCTCTTAAAGCCCTAACGGGGCAAAGACAGCTCGAGTCCCCTTCCTCGTTTGATCCCGGCAGGGCAGACAGGGAAATAACCTGAGCCCTAAACGGAGTGTTGAGGGATTTCGGCACGTAGCCGTGCTTAGGTTTGAGTATGACTTTGGAGTCATTGGGCCCAAACTCCAAGCACGTTGGACTCACAGAGAGCGCGTGCAGATCGCCTATGCGCTTCACCGAAGCGAGGGCCATCAAAAACACCGTTTTGAAAGACAGATATTTGAGGCTAACAGATTGGATAGGCTCAAAGGGGGGACCTTTCATGGCTGCCAAGACCGTAGAAAGGTCCCACACCGGGACTGAGGGAGGTCTGGGGGGATTCAGCCTCCTAGCTCCCCTGAGGAAGCGGATGACTAAATCGTTCCTTCCCAGTGACTGGCCTGGCGTTGCTGTCGAGCACGCTGCGATAGCCGCCACATAGACTTTGAGCGTGGAAGGGGATCTGCCCTTGTCCAACAGCTCTTGTAGGAAGGAGAGAACCTCCGTCACCTCACAATCGAGGGGTGACAGGCCCCGAGCTGTACACCAGCTGGAGAAAACCGACCACTTCGAGGCATAAAGCCGCCTGGTGGAAGGCGCTCTAGCCTGAGTGATGGTGTTCAGCACTCCATCCGTGAGGCCAACGGGTAACCGTTGAGCGTCCACGCATGAAGGGACCACAGCTCTGGGTGTGGGTGCCAAATCGAGCCCCTGGCCTGCGAGAGGAGATCTCTCCTCAATGGCACTGGCCATGGAGCGGAGTCTGCTAACTGCATCAGGACTGGAAACCAGGCTTGGTTGTCCCAGAACGGTGCTATAAGCAGTACTGGGCATTTCACTTCCCTGACTCGCTCCAGCACCTGAGGTAGGAGGGAGACTGGGGGAAACGCGTATAGCGGGCAGTGCGGCCACTTGTGGGACAACGCGCTGTCGTTCTTTGAAAAGAACACGGGGCAATGAGCGTTTTCTGGGGACGCGAATAGGTCCACCTCCGCCCTGCCGAATCTCTGCCACAACAGCCGGACTGTTTGTGGGTGTAGAGACCATTCGCCCGTGGGAACATTGTTCCTGGACAGCCTGTCTGGACCCAGGTTGAGTGTCCCGGGCACATGCACCGCTCTCAGCGAGCTCAGGTTGCGCTGAGCCCATATTAGGAGGCGCTCGGCCAGCCTGTAAAGGGAACTGGATCCGAGACCGCCCTGGCGATTTATGTAGGACACCACGGCCGTGTTGTCCGAGCGGACTACGACGTGTTGGTCCTTGATGTGGGGACAAAAGCGCGTCAGCGCGTTGTGAACTGCTAGCATTTCCAGGCAGTTGATATGATGGAGCTTTTCTCGTTCTGACCAAAGGCCAAAGAACGGCCTGCCCTCGAGCAGCGCTCCCCATCCCGAGGTGGATGCGTCCGTAGACACCACTTTCACTCTCGAGGAAGTCCCCAGGCTTACACCTGAACGGTACCAATCGCCCGCCGCCCACGGTCTCAGGGCTGCTGCGCAGTCTTGATCGACTTTGAGGCGCAATCGGCTGAGTGCCCACGCTCCGCGTGGCACTCGCGCTTTCAACCAGAACTGCAGAGGGCGCATGCGAAGCAGGCCCAGCTGGAGAACTGATGATGCTGAGGCCATGAGGCCCAGCATCCTCTGAAACCGTTTGAGCGGGATAATCGCACCGCAGCGGAAGGATCTCGCTGCGTGCTGTATGCGCAGCGCGCGCTGTTGCGACAGCCGCGCCGTCATAGAACGAGAGTCCAGAACGATGCCCAGAAACGATATAGTTTGACTGGGGTTCAGGGAGCTCTTCGTCCAATTGATCGTGATACCAAGATTCTCGAGGTGATCGAGTAACATGGTTCTGTGCTCCACGAGCTGAGATCGTGATTGAGCTATGATCAGCCAGTCGTCCAAATAGTTCAGCACTCGCATGCCCCTGAGTCTGAGGGGGGCGAGCGCTGCGTCCATGCACTTCGTAAATGTACGGGGTGCCAGGGACAAGCCGAATGGCAGGACTGTATACTGGTATGCCCGACCCTCGAAGGCGAATCTCAAGAATCGCCTGTGGCGTGACGCTATCTGTATTTGGAAATACGCGTCCTTTAGATCTATCGACATAAACCAGTCTTCTCGGCGAATGTGCGCGAGGATTTTGCTGGTCGTGAGCATTTTGAAACTGCGTTTCACTAAAGCTCTGTTTAGTCGTCTTAGATCTAGTATGGGTCTGATACCACCGTCCTTTTTGGGGACTAGGAAGTATCTGCTGTATAGCCCCCCTTCGCTTTGAGCTTGGGATACATGTTGTATCGCCCCTTTGCTCAACAGTTTTGATATTTCGGCGCGAAGTAGGTGTGCTACTTCTGAATTCACCGTAGTTTCGACGCGCGCTGTGAAGCGTGGAGGGCGCCGACAAAACTGTAGCGAGAAGCCTTTCTTTATAATGTCTAGCACCCAGTCCGAAACCCCTGGAAGCGCGGCCCATGCGTCTGCATGGCCGGCTAGGGGTTGGATGCGAAGCGCGCTCTGTTCGCTGTGCGACGGCGGCGCTTCGGGGCGCGCTAGCATAGGCGTTACGCCTGTGACATTTGAGGCGGGGAGCGCGCGTAATACAGCGGGCAAAACGCTCATCCTCGACCCCGCTACAGTGTTTATCTGAACGAGGGAGGTCTGAGAAGGTCTCATGGGACTCATGCAGCCTACAAGTGAACGTGGGCGGGGACCGGGCACGTTTACTGCTTTGGCCGCGCTGTCTGCTTGAACAGAGCGGGCGCGCACAGGTCCCGTTTTTACAGGGAGCCTGTGGCTTGCCAGACATAGCGTTTGTGGGCACTGGGAAGTGGGCACTTTGACTATGTTTGTGGCGCGATCGAACTGCGTCGATCTTATGAGTACGGGCCCTGTGTGGGGCTGTGCTTGTGTGTAGGGATGGGCACAGGGAAGTGGGCATCAACACTACATTTATAGCACCATCGGCCTTGGCCGGGACACCAGAAAATACACTCTTTTCGGGATTTATCTGGGTAGCCGTAAAAACGGCTTTTGTGTGCAGGCAAGCGGGCAGCTGTGCGGGCTTGTGCTCTGCTGAGAACGCTGAAGCAGTCGCAATTCCTTGGACTGAGACAGCGGTGCGCTTTGGTGAGGGCCCGGTCGCAACGGGGCTTACACACCTGCGCTTTCCTAGGCGTGCTAGGACTTCTTTGGGGCTTCCGGCTTCAACACAACCCTTGGTCGCGGCCCGCGGTGAGTGGGGCGGCGGCTGGTAGAGCGAGAGCGAGGGCGTGAGCTGCGCTGCTGTCGCTGAGAGGGGGCGGCCGGAGGCTGAGGCTGTGAGCTCCGAGGGGCCTGTTTCTCACGGCCCGCTGCGGAACTGGAGCGCTTCGGCAGGAAGTGCTTGAATGCCTGTGACGCTTTCTGGGCTTCGGAAAATCTCTCCACGAACTCGGAGAGAGAAGATCCAAAGAGGCCAGCGGAGGATAGCGGGGCGTCGAGGAACGCGTTGCGCTCTGCATCAGCCATCTCCGTGAGCGTCAGCCACAAATGCCTCTCGGCTACGGTAGCGGAAGCCATACAGCGTCCCATGGCTTGTGCTGCAGCCTTGGTAGCGCGGAGGGAAAGATCCGACGCGCTTCTCAGGTCCGTGATGCAGATAGCTTCAGGTCCTATCTCGTCCAGTTTGCGGAGGAGATCGCCTTGGAACACCTGAAGCGTGGCCATGGTGTGCAGGGCCGATGCCGCCTGCCCAGCGGCGGAGAAGATCCGCGCGAGCAGCGACGACGTCATGCGGCAGGCTTTCGACGGCAGCACTGGCTTAGTCCGCCGTCCAGCAGAGGGCGGGCAAAGGTGGGCTGCTATCGCCTGTTCCACCGGCGGCAGAGTGAGGTAGCCTCGATCCTGAGCATTATCCAGGGAGGAAAATGCTGGGGATACAGACGAACGTGTTCGTGCAGAAAAGGGAGCGTTCCAGGCCTTCGCCACTTCTTCATGAAGCTCAGGAAGAAACGGAGCGGGCTTAGACACAGGAGAAGAACGCTCACCAGGGAGGAAGCTACCATCAAGCCGGGTGCGCGAGGGGAGTTCCGGTGCAGACCACTCGAGGCCGAGGCTCGCCGCGGCCAACGCGAGTACTCGCATGAGCTCCCTCTCGATGCTAGCTCTAGCCGACGGCTTTCGGGCAGGAGGCGTGAGATCCGCAGAGCTCGCCCAGTCCTCACTGCCTGAAGCTAGCAGAGAGCAGGAATCCTTATCGACCGACTCGGCTTCAGAAACAACTTCCTCAGATGAAGCGGCGGCAGACTGCGGGCGCTGAGCATCGGGAAGTGCTTCGGGGGAAGCCGGCGAAGCTGGCGGGCGAGCCGGCGAGCTTTGTCGGGAAGAGGTGGGTTCCGGGGCCCGCTGCGAGCGGCGCTTCTTGCGGCGCGGCACCGCGGCGGGGGGCGCAGGCTCGGAGAAATGTGCCAGGCGAGTCCGCAGAGTCACCATCGGCAAAAGCTCGCAGTGAGGGCAGCCGCCGTCAGCGAGCGCGAGCGCTGCGTGATCTTCGCCCAGGCAGGAGACGCAAATAACGTGGCGGTCTCCCTCGGTGAGCGGGGCTCGGCACGAGCCACAGGATGGCATCTTGATAAAGACGCGGCTCTTTTAGGGGTGAGTGTTCGAGGAACACTGCACACACACACACAGAACAGAGCAGGTAAAGGATATGAAGCGCCGGAAAGCGCAGCAGGTACGGCAGTAGAGGCGGCGAAGGCCAGCGGCTTCAAGGGCTCGTCCCGCTGAAAAGCTTGCCTCGACGACGCTTGCTTCTCCGTGATCCAGCGATGCGTGAGCTTCGCTGAAGAGATGAAAATCAGTTGAATCAGCCTACTCGAGCTCCTTTTATAGGGGATGGCCACACCCGTTTCGGCGGGATGTGACGAGGAGCGCGCGAAGCGCTCTCATTGGTCTGATGTTGCATCAGCCCTCGCTCGATAGGCTCATGCAGTTGCCGCAGAACAGCCAATGAGTGAGCGAGCCGTCTCGCCATGGCTGTGCACTGCTGCAATGCGTTTTACAAATATGAAAATTAAGGATAATTTTGCTTCAGTATTTCGTGAAAAGAGACTTTTCCCGCAGCGTTTATTCAAACGCAGTACGAGAGAACTCTCGTAAGAGAACAACACGACTCATTTATTTGCGTTCATGATTTTCATCGCTAATCCAATGAAATTAATAACATTAATCATGTAGGTCAATCACAATCCCTCTCGTCACGTATAAGTACCATTTCGGCAACCAGAAGGTTTCTGAGCCAAATGAAGATAAAGATGTGTTCTGGTGACTGGCGTGTTTATTGAACCAATCAGAAAAGAGTAAACCTAGAGTCAGCGAGAAGCTCATCTGATTGGCTACATGAAGAAGGTGGCCCGGCCCTCCTCTTCGCGCTTGCAAAACTCAATGAGTGCGAGAATCGAGCCAAAACTGGAAGCGCAGGTAAAAGAAAGACGTAACTGTACAAATCAGGTTATTTCGGTAACTTTGTTGCCCTATGCACACATTTAGACATTTGCAACAGTTTATTTTTTACACAAAGTTTGATTTTATGCAGTGAATCTGTTTTGCAGTTCCTAACTCTGTTGTTTTCGGTCGCAAATTGCTGTTCACGGGCCTGCAATACTTTTGGCCGTATTTGAGCGCAAAAACCGTGCCAAAAGTGTAAGCGCGGAAAAATTGAAGTCAGAGGAATACAGGAATCCTATTTATTTTGCGTTAGCATGAAGCTGCAGCTTCACAATATATGAATTACACTTATGAATAACAGTTAAATGCTGCAAATATTTTTTTCTTACACTTGAAAGGTGATTTACACCTTTACAAATCTTCTCTTGCGCATGCAAATTTAATTTACGCTTGCAATCTTATGTACACTTTCAAAAATCTTACCCTGCGCATGCAATACTTTATGGCATCATTTTACCTTCATAGAGCACACACACACAAACTCGCGCACATACTCATATAAGACGCGAGCACACACACAAACTAGACGGCGCCTCATAAGCGTTAGGCAATCAATAAACAATAGCCGAATTCATGATGATCTCAGTCATTTGTTGTTTGCAAAGTAACATTAGCAGCCATTCCCCATGTTTACCTCGAAGCTAATACTCCCGCTAGCATACAATAGCCGCATTAGCAGTTAGCTGCTGTTTGTTTAACACAGTAGAGCAATAAAAACACATTCTGTTTCAATTGCAGGCAAGTCTGATTTTTGAAAATGGCCCCTTTTTCCCGGGCTTCGATGCCAACTTCGCCTGATATTGCCTCAAATTTGTGAAGGATTCCGGTGTAAAATGTATAGTTAGCACAGACACATAACGTTAAGCCAGTGGGAAGGGTTGTAGGAACCGCGTCATTAAAAATGAATTTAATCCACTGGTCCCTGATAGCTTGGTCCGTTCTTGGGAGAGAAAACACATTTACATGTTGATTCTGGCAGTCAACAACAGAGCAACTCAGTGTGCACTACGTTTCTGCTTCTTTCTCGATTGAATATGAGGGGGAGAGGGGCGGGCTTCCTGCGGCAGGTCTGCGGTGTCCATATATGGTATATCCTGCCCCGTCATGACGTCAAGTCGGGGCTGAAATCAAAATCTTGTATTTGAGTGCGCGTGCACGCGCGCTGGTTTACGAATCCTGGGGTAAACAAACGCTTCACTTTTAAATATCGGCTTCCCGGCCAGTATATAATCGTTAGGTAATCATAACATACATTGATTCTCGTGGAAAAGTGAAAATTGCAGGTCATGACTAGCCTGGTTCTACCAGACTCTCGTACATTTCATTTGTACAGAGAGTCTGGCCTCGCTCCATTGAGAAACGTTTACTTCCTTGTAGGCGGGTTCTCTGTTAAAGTTCAAAACTATTGGATCTGCCCAGAGTCACTCAGGATCTGCCATAGCCAATCGCTAACGTGTGGTTGACTGTGACGTATGTCATCATGCGCCGACACCGGCCGGCGGAAACAAGAAGTCCAAATGATCAGAGGATTATGTTTAGAATAAGATGTCTGTCAACGAGAGCTGCTGGTTTTGTTAATCGAATTTAAGAGTTCAAGGAACAATTGTAAATTCTAAATGTATATTTGACACTAAGGACAGTGATGTCAACTGTCGAAGCTGGGTCTAATCATTAACAATACGCCGCTGCGGTCGTTTCGGATCTGCCGCAAATGCTGTACAGTGATCACCGGCTACTGCGCGATATGGAAACAACTTTTCTGCCTCCTTCACTTGGTCCTCCATTAGTGCAACAAGAGGGGAGAAGACAACAACTATCGGCTTTGCGTCCCTATCGTTCGCCTTAGCTAACTCATTCACCACTAGAACTGCCAGTCATTTTTACCGTTTTGAATTTTATATCTGCAATAACTTTGTTGAAAAAATAAATACAATCCTTCTGGTACCTGACTTTCCCTAAAAGCGTCTGTATTTTCATTTAAAATGTTTTTCATATAAATTACACATAAGGCAAAAAAACAAACAAATGAACATAGCCTATTATTTACCTATTTCGGTCATAAACGGTCATATTGACCGCACTGAATTTCGCGGTATTATTATACCAATATACGCAACAATAAAATGTGGTAAAAAATACACTAAACATATTCAACACAAATCATTTAAATGTAATGATATTCAGAACAGAACAAGAATGTAAAAATAACTAAAGCCTTTAATTATTTTTTCATTCTTGTTCTGTTCTGAATATCATTACATTTAAAGCCAAAATGAAATGCTTTATGAGCGAAAGTGAAAGTAAGCGGCGTTGGGCTCACGTAACTCTCTAATTAGAATCAAAATGTTTCAACATTTGCGATGTATTTAAACGCTAAACTATTCTTTATCATAGGATTTTGAACTTCACTCACGGTCCAATATCGACGGAAAAAATCATCACACGCATAAAATGGTACGAATTGTAGCCTACTAGTACTGAGAAGCAGTTGAATTTATATGTTAGGTTGACTATTTTATTATTATATTTTATTATGGCTATAATGAACAGGCTGCAATGCTGGAATATGGTGTGTGTGTGTCGGCGGGCGCGATCAAACAGTGGAAACATGAAAACATAGGCTATAGGCTATTTTGTTCAGGGCATCTACGAATATTATTTATTTATAAATTATAATTAAACTTGTTTAAATGTACAGTATGGTGTTGTTTTGTTTTTAAAAGACATCCTAGTACAATAAATGTATTAATCTCTCAATTGGGGATTTATCATTAAAGATAGCCCAGAGCTTTGAATAGCGATCAAAATGACTGCTTGCGGCAGTTTAGTAGTTATGGAATTATGGCACGAATTCTAGTGCTAACGGAGTGAGCTGGAAATCAAACTTTTCCCGAACCCGGTGGGGACGAGGGCCACAACATCATTGCCACCAACAACACTTAGCAAACGTTATTCTTGCTCCGGCTTTAACTTCTGTATAATCGGCCGTTTTGCAACAAAGGACCGAATAGCTTTTCTCACGTCTTTCTCCGCTGCCATTACTCCAACTCAAACTGACGCACTACATCAACGTCATCGTTCTCAGCCACTCCCTCTGTTCGCTGATTGGTCCTACAAAAAATTTGGTTCTGGAAACCTAAGAATATACAGCAGTCCCAGACGTAGTACTGAAGGAAAATGAAATTGAGCGGAAGTACGTAGGAGGGCGGAGCCAGGCTAGGTCATGACTCCTTTAAATAAACTCTTCTGGGAGTTTATTTGGCTCCACACTCAAGAGTGTTAAGGTGTTAAAATATGAGTGTTAAATGAACACTGAAGCAGTGTTAAAGTTAAAGAGATAATTACGTGATCAATTGAGTGATGATTGACCACTTATTGAAGATAATTATTGTGTGTGCCTAAGCAAAAGATTTTGTAAATGTTTTTTTTTTATTATTATTACATAGAAATTACATAGAAAATCCTAAAAAATATTGCAACGGAATGAACGATGTCCACAGACAAGGTAGAGTATGATGCAGAGTGGAGGCATTAAAGTGCCTTTCACTTTGTTACGACTTGATGAACCACTGGCATAATTTTGGAAACATTATTTTAAGGTAAAAAATGTTACATAGTGTAACATGAGTACAAGAAAGTTGCAATTGTAATCAAGTCAAGTCACCTTTATATATAGCTGTAAGCCATAATCATCAAAATTATAACAAATAAAGGCTTGAAATATCTCACTTTGCATGAAATGAGTTTATATAATATATTAGTTTCACCTTTTAAGTTGAATTACTGAAATAAATGAACTTTTGCATGATATTCTAATTTTTCGAGTTTCAACTGTATCTTGACAGCTATTGTTTGAACCTCTCAAAACTAAATCATTATTTATAAAAATAAGCCAGGTTCAGTCTGACAATGTAATGCTTTGCATGCAGAATAACAAAATGTAAAATTTTTACACCAGTTTAAAAAAAGACAATTATTTTATTTTTATTATTTTTAAACAATACACTTATAAAGAATTACTGACACTAATAGTCTATCAGTTTTACAATATTTCATGGAAGCTTATATTCTATATATAAAGTTATTAATCTGAGCTCATATGATATGGATGGCCCCTTTATTCAGTCAATTAAGGAAGATACTCTCTGATTGTGTTTCTAAAACCCTTATACAATTTTTCAAAAAAAAGTACTTACTTAGGAGGTAATTTAAAGGAAATCTGTATAGAATTCAGAAAGGTGAAAACTATCACATTTAGCAATCACTCACAACTAGAAGGTGAGTGACTGCTTGATTGAACAATTATCTTTAAACTTCTTCAAATTTGGTTTTCTGTGTTACAGTATTACAACAGAAACAAAGCAGGCTATTTGGAGGCTTTTATAAGATGCCAAATTTTTTTACGAATATCAGGAAAGTTTAGACCATAAACAATAGGGTTTACAAAGGGTGGTATGACAATAAATTCAAGTGAAATGACAACACTCAGCGCTATAGGAAGTTCCCCATTAATAAATCGACTCAAAGTGAGCCCACAAAAAATAGCAACTGAGAAATTTAAAAGGATCATCATGTGTGGAATACAAGTTTGATATGCTTTGCTCCTGAACTCTCGTGTGCTTCTTTGACAAATTATAATAATTCTGACATAGGTATACAATATAAAACTCAAAGGGATAAAAATTGTTGTGATTGTTACAATCAGGCCATACATATTATTAATAGTAATGTTCACACATGAAAGTTTGACAATTTCATAGTTGTGGCAGTACACCTTTAGTAATCTGTTACCACAGATTGTCAACCTTGCAGTCAAAAGAGCACTAATACCAACAAAAGTAATTGGATAAACCCATGCTATAACTATTAGAAAAGTTAGAAACCGTGTGGTAATTATGTTGTAATGCAAAGGTTTACTGATTGCAACAAACCTATCAAATGCCATCAGCATCAATATTGTAAGTTCAAAAGATGCATATGAGTAAATGACAAAACTCTGTATGATACATGCTTTAAAGGTCCCGTTCTGCGTGATCCCATGTGTCAAACTTTAGTTAGTGTGTAATGTTGCTGTTAGAGCATAAATAATATCTGTAAAACTAGAATGTACATTTCCTGAAGAAAATGTGAAGTGGTGCTTGCAGTGGCAAAACTCTCCACTCGGTTGCTAGGGTGTTGTACATGATTGCATTCGAGCCAACAACCATGTCTGTACGATGTTGTGGAGCTGAAATATGGCTTCTATATGTTGCAATATGGTTGCTAGGTGGTTCTAAATGGTTGCTAGGGTGTGAATACACAGTTACCATGGTGATATTTACAGACTGTTTCCCAACCGAAACAAAAGAGCCAACCCCCATCTCTATACGATGTTCTGATGCAGAGACATGGGTCTTGATAAACGGTTGCTAGGGTACTCTGTTTGGTTGCTATGGAGTTGCTTGTCAGCTGCCAATGGTGAAACTGCAAAGGCTTCTTGTCACTATGAATGATATAAACCAACTCCCATGCCTCTGTGACATTCAGACTGGAAGATATCCCTCTTTGGATTTTGGTTGCTAGGGTACTCTGTTTGGTTGCTAGGGAGTTGCTTGGCAGCTGCTAATGATGAAACTGCAAAGGCTTCTTGTCAGTATGAATGATATAAACCAACTCCCATCTCTATACGATGTTCTGATGCAGAGATATAGGTCTTGCTAAACGGTTGCTAGGGTACTCTGTTTGGTTGCTAGGGAGTGGCTTGGCTGCTGCCAATGATGAAACTGCAAAGGCTTCGTGTCAGTATGAATGATATAAACCAACTCTCATTTCTCTGTGACATTCAGAATGGCAGATATCCCTCTTTGGATTTTGGTTGCTAGGGTACTCTGTTTGGTTGCTATGGAGTGGCTTGGCAGATGCCAATGATGAAACTGCAAAGGCTTCTTGTCACTATGAATGATATAAACCAACTCCCATGCCTCTGGGACATTCAGAATGGAAGATATCCCTCTTTGGATTTTGGTTGCTAAGGTGCTCGACAATGGTTGCTAGGGAGTGGCTTGGAAGTGTTGAGGTGATTCATGATTGGCTGTTTGCTGCCCCGAGTCAAATGAGACCACCCCCATGTTTCTATGACAATTTAGTCTGGAGATATCTCTTTGAACTCTTTCAATGGAAGTCTATGGAACTTGTTGCTAAGGGGCTCTAAATGGTTGCTAGGGCGTGGTTTGATAGCTTCACAATGATCCTGAGAGACTGATTGGTCGTCTGAGTAAAATGAGCCCTCCCCCTTGTCTCTATGACACTTTGATCCAGAGCTACGTTCAATACAAAATCTCTATGCAATTTACCATAGTAGGAAAAGCATGTGTGTTTCACGGGACGTTCCTTCCCCATAGTAAGTCAATGGGGCAACTTTGGGACGCTCCTGCCCCCCATGGGTGCAACTTTTACCCCATTGTGAGGTATGTTCTTACAGAGCCTGTCAGCCTCTTCAAATGTGGCAAATCACACGTTTCTGCGAAATCCTCGCTTAGAGCTACGTGTGGTCAAAATTTGTCTCAATGTTAAGTCAATGGGACTTTTTTGGCCGCTTTTTCGCCCCTGGGGCGAACACCGCACCCCCGATCGCTTATAAAAGTCATAGCACACCTCTCCTCAATGAGCCGGTCGATTTGACACCTCATTCATGGGTCTGAGACAAACGGTGCGGGACGAGTTACGCGCCAAACTTTGTCCAGAATAATAATAAGAATAATAAGTATGAGCAATAACAATAGTGATGCCTTGCTTTCAGCAAGCACCACTAATTATAAAGCTCAAAGTTCAATGCCAAGCGAGATATTTTATTTAACAGAAGTTGACTACAAAAAACGGCTCGATTGGACTACACCCCTCTACATCCTGCTTTAGTGATGTCACTAGAACCGTTTCTTGACTAACCTCCGCCCACACAGGGATTAAAGTGAAAAAAATTCTTCTGACTGAAATTTTTTTTTTAGGCCAAGTCATATTCCTTTAACTTTTTAAATAGTCGAGACCAATAGCGTTTTAAGGGGAGACGTTTTAAACCGCTTTAATATTGCCAGTAGGCGTATTTTAAAAGCTATATTTTAATCTATGAAAACCAGGCATGGAACATACTAATATAATTAATAATTTGCATATATATATATATATATATATGCAAATTATAACACGTTTACACAAAATTTGTTAACACACAAGTAAGTTACTTTTCCCCTTTACTTTACATAAATTGTAAGAATATGACTAATAGTAAAGACTAGTACTAATAAATACAGTGCTATGCATAAGTTTAGACACCCATGCTAAAGTTGACTAAAAAGAGGAATAAAAAATCATCTTTTGGAAATTGAACTTAAAGGTATAGCGGAGGATCTTTCCGAATTTTAGATAAGTCCCGCCCTCTCCACTTTTTGAAAAGTTTGATTGATTCACCAGAATGATTGACAATTAGGAGGACCAATAGTATAGGGTATCCACCCGGAAGTAAAAAGATCCTCCGCTATACCTTTAATGCCTTAATTTAAAAAATTAGGAAAAATCCAACCTTTAAGGACACCAATTTTCTTTGTGAATGAATAATGTATCGTAAATAAATAAATGTTCTTCCTTAAAATACAGGGTGCATAAGTTTGGACACCCCTATGTTAAATTCCCATAGAGGCAGGCAGATTTTTATTTTTAAGTAGTTTTTTTAATTTATTTTTTAGGATACTATGCATCCTGATAAAGTTCCCTTGGCCTTTGGAATTAAAATAGCCCCACATCATCACATAGCCTTCACCATACCTAGAGATACTTTCCATAAGATCATCTCTCAATGCAAATCAAACCAGCTATTAGGCTAACTGAAATACAACCATGCCAATGTCTAGGTATGGTGAAGGCTATGTGATGATGTGGGGCTATTTTAATTCCAAAGGCCAAGGGAACTTTATCAGGATGCATAGTATCCTGGATCCATGAAGTAACTGGCCTTTAAAAATAAAAATCTGCCTGCCTCTATGGGAATTTAACATAGGTGTGTCCAAACTTATGCACCCTGTATTTTAAGGAAGAACATTTATTTATTTACGATACATTATTTATTCACAAAGAAAATTGGTGTCCTTTAAGGTTGGATTTTTCCTAATTTTTCAAATTAAGGCATTAAGTTCAGTTTCCAAAAGATGATTTTTTTATTCCTCTTTTTAGTCAACTTTAGTATGGGTGTCTAAACTTATGCATAGCACTGTAAACATTAGGCCTAGGCTAAAGCTATTAAATAGCAGTCCCAAACTAGTTTTTGTTGATACAATGTTGGTATGAGCCACTACAGTCATTTAAAAATATAAAAAATAACACAAAGAAAAATAGTGGCATTTTGGGGTTATATGGAAACGACAGTTGCCATGGTGAATACACAATATTAACAATAACTGTTAATGAAACATGGAAACTGGTGAATAGAATGAGAATCATACCTGCATTACTTTTATTTCGTGTAATTTACAACGTAACGGCGTTGCATGCTCGTAGTTTCTTTTGCACTTGATCAGTGAAGCAATACAGCGCGCGCCGCTGAATTTGCGCGTGCAATTGAGTGTGCGCTACGAGAACAGGATAACGACTGACAGGACAAGAAAGTCCGTTTTTCTGAGGTGAAAAACTTTATTTCAGCGTACACTTATGTCACTGCCTGCCTGGTAGTTCCTATTGTGCTGGGTTTTCTGAAGTAGTCATGATTCGCCTCTCATAACATAACATGCTCTAAACACGCACGCAGTGTGGAAAAGGAGGAGCGGAGGCGCGGGGAGCAAGGATCACAGCGCAAATTTGAACTATATCGATGTGATATGGTCTAATTCCATATCGCATTTAAAAAATATATCGATATATTTTTTATATCGATATCGCCCAGCCCTACCTGCATTATAAGTGTGTCACTGAAATATAGTTCTACCTCAGCGCTCAGCTGTAGCCTGACATGCACTTTCCGTGAGCGGTAATTGAAAACCCGGAGTGGACTATAAGCGAAGTGATTACAGAGTGCTTAGAGTGGAGAGAGGAACGTGCTTTTGCTCCACTCCAGGCTTTGATCACATCCCCCTCAGCAGGGTGAATACACCTCGTCTTTCCTTAATTTAAGACCTATTCAAACTAAAATTAAGATATTTATTACACTATTTGAGAAATGAAAGCCTATTTACGGCCTTAAAATTATGAAAAGTGAATTTAAGACTTTAAGGACAGACTGGAACCCGCAATGACGGAAATCCGTCATGGACTTGCTGCAATTAACGGAAATCCGTCGTAGCGACGGAGAACTTTAATCCCTGGCCCACAGGAATGCTCCCTCAACTCTACTGGCTACTTGCACACTTCTTATAACTTACTGTGTTTACTCAGCTCTTACGGTGATTTTCTGAAGTAAAACTGACGCTTCATCTTTTGTGTGATGTACAATAAACTTTATTAAACTCATCAGTACATGTTTGATCATCATTCAGACAGCAGACTTGTAGGCTATTAATAAATAATGGATACATAGCCTACAAGCAGATGACAAATACGTTATAATAACCGTAATTAAACTACTTAACCATACCTGTTTCATCTCTATACAGCACTCTGACTCTGTAGGCATTATTGTCCGACTCGAAATGAACGCCGTTACTGAGAGTTTCTGATATTATCATCATTCCGTGAGATGAATTTTTCCTGACAGACTGAGCGCGAGCTCGTGAAGCTCCGCCCCCTGTGTCGTCCAGCAGCACCTCATTTGCATTTAAAGGGCACTCACTGGAACAGCTCGTTTTTCTGAGCCCCAAAAAATGTCAATTTAAACATGCTGTAAAAAATGATCTGTTGGGTATTTTGAGCTCAAACTTCACATACACACTCTGGGGACATCAGAGACTTATTTTACATCTTGTGAAAAGGGGCATAATACGGGACCTTTAAAGGAGATTTTATGTGCATCATAGAGCAGGTCTGTCAATAACCTTGGGAAAAAGCCAGCTGTACCATATGCAGAGTTGATGGACAAGCATGACATCAAAATGTACATGGGCTTGTGCAATGTCTTCTCCAGAATTATTACAAGAATAATAAGAAAATTAAAGAATATGACAGCACAGTAAAAAATAAACCCCAAAGCGAAGAAAGCATATCTAATGCACCCAAGATTTTCAAACAACATGAAGTAAAAATATGTTCCATTTTCCATTTTCCTTACACAAGGAAAACTTTCATTGACCTGAGGAAGAGAGCAAACAAAGTTCATATGTTTTTAGATAATAAATAATAAATTAATTAATTAATTAATTAATAAACACACACACAAACATTCAACTTAGAATGTTGCCACAGTGTCTTATACCATGTACTGTGACCCTAACGTCTTAAGTTTGATTAGTAATATAATAATCTTTCAATTAAATTAATGGTTAGCACAGCAATAATTCAACACCATCTAAGAAAAACTGTTGTTGTTGTTTTTAAACACTACAAACATTATTAGAAATACCTTCTTTTATATACTCTGAAATGCCCATCATTGCATCTCCATTAAAATTGCAGGTAAGGAACTCTATTTGTGTTCTGATTTAGTTGGACTGTGGAGTCATCAGTGTATGCTACTGTTTTTATAGTATCTAACACATCTCAGGGGCCTGTTGTGGCCTCTCAAGTACTCTGAAGTTTTATTTCACTAAAAACATAAATTCATAGCATATATGTAAAACTCTAAATAAATAGGGTATATACATTTAGCATAATTCTGCTTTCCAAATGTTCCACTGCAAATATTTTTTAATAATTTTTCTGCAATAATCATTAACTCTTTCCTCTCTATCTTTTTTTTTTTTATCATTATAAAAAAACATTCATGGCCCCCAGATTATTTTGTGGTATGAATGTTTGAACATGCAATATATCAAAAGAAAGAACAGAGCTTCTGCTTAAAAAAAAATGAGATGGAGCTTCATGACATATTGGATTCAGAACGATTATCAAAACATAGATGGAGTAGATCGAGTCCATAAACACCCCTAAAGCTTCACAGTCCTATAACCCTTCTAAGGTCAACATTTCATTCGGTAACGTTAGGCAATTTTGACTTATACACTGTTTAATGTTTGATGTTCACCTTATTTTATCTTTCTATCTCTTGTGGATGACAAACAGCAGATGAACCCAAGGGCAGAAGAATAACTTGCAGGCTTAGATGTCTGAACAAAAGGTGCTTTTACTGAAAAGTCCAAGTTTAAAAGTACAACAAAGGGAACGTCTCGGTTACGGATGTAACCCTCGTTCCCTGAGTAGGGAACGGAGACGTTACGTCGGATGACGACGATTGGGGTTTCGCTTAGAAGCCTATCACCTTCGAGTATATAAAACGAGCCAATGGCAATGAAATGCCATGGGTCTGCGGAATTTGCATAGCGTATTTCCGCCCACCGCAGGGGGTATAAAGGAAGTACACAGGCAGCATGCAGATATGTCTTCGCTGAGGAGTCGAGACTGAACTCAGGCGTTCCCAGCGGTACAGCGGAAGTGGCAGGAAGACGTAACGTCTCCGTTCCCTACTCAGGGAACGAGGGTTACATCCGTAACCGAGACGTTCCCTTTCGTGGTCACTCCGAGTTACGTCGAATGACGACGATTGGGGTTCCAGTCTAATCACGCCACCTCGGCTGTCATCCAGTGCCCTGCGTAAGTCTGAGCTCCCCGTTGTGAGACTAGCACGAACGAACGAGTCCTACCTAACACAGGAATACCAAGGTACACTGGGAAGCATATCTCAGGAGAAATATGCAATTATGCCCAGCCACTAAGGGGGGGACTTGAGAGACATATATGATCCAGAGGGATGCATATGGATTATCACTGAGGTGTCCAGCCGCAGGTGGAATATTTAAACCCCAGGGGTGGCAAGGTGGCTTGCCAAGGGAAAGACACACGCTCAAAAGAGACTTACAGTGGAATACACATGTGGGGGTCGCCCAGAGGGGGGACCATGCACATGGAGGCACCTAGTCAAGCGCAAAAGCTGTGTTATGGCAGATTGGCATAACTCAGGCGTTGACATAACCAGTGCTGGAGGAAACTCAGAGCTTATCAGACTCACCTGAGAAGATAATCGCACGTATCCCGTCCGTGGAGAGGAATGGCGAGCAAGCGAAGACACCTGAGCAGAATCTAGTACCGGCTGGTTGAAGCGAGTACATGGGAAGAAACTGGCTCTACTCGGAGATTATAGAATCTCGCGAATGTGTTGGGTGTCGCCCAGCCTGCAGCTCTACAAATGTCTGTTAGCGAGGCGCCATGCGCTAGAGCCCAAGAGGAAGCCACACTACGAGTGGAGTGGGCTTTCACACCAAGGGGGCATTGACGACCTTGCTGCTGGTAAGCCAAAGCAATGGTATCCACTATCCAGTGGGATAACCTTTGCTTTGAGAGAGCCTTTCCCTTCAGCTTCCCACCATAACAGACAAAGAGCTGGTCTGAGGTCCTGAAACACCGCGTTCTGTCTACGTAAGCACGAAGGGCGCGTACTGGGCAGAGCAGTGCCAAGGCTGGGTCTGCCTCCTCCAAGGGCAGCGCTTGCAGGTTCACTACCTGGTCTCGAAAGGGTGTGGTAGGAACCTTGGGCACATATCCAGGCCAGGGTCTCAGGATCACGTGAGAGTTAGCCGGCCCGAATTCCAGGTACGCTTCGTCAACCGAAAATGCCTGCAGGTCCCCTACCCTCTCGCTACATGGAGGCCAATGCAACCAGGAGCGCTGTCTTCATTGACAGGAACTTAAGCTCCACTGATTGCAGAGGCTCAAAGGGAGCACTCTGCAGGGCAGTTAAAACCACTGAGAGGTCCCAAGAGGGTACGAGGGGAGGACGAGGAGGATTCAGTCTTCTCGCTCCCCTCAGGAACCTGACGATCAGGTCGTGCTTCCCCAGAGACTTACCATCAACTGCTTCGTGATGTGCGGCAATGGCGGTAACATACACTTTCAGGGTGGGGGGAGACAGCCTTCGCTCCAACCCTTCTTGCAGGAAGGAAAGCACGACTCTGATGGGGCAATTCGTGGGTTCTTGATGTTTAGAAGAACACCAGTTGACGAAGAGGTTCCACTTCAACGTGTAGGCATGTCTCGTGGACGATGCCCTAGCGGAAGGTGGTAGGGTACTCAAACCTGCCTGGTCCCGTCCAGGAGCCACACGTGGAGGTTCCAAAGATCGGGACGAGGGTGCCAAAGGGTGCCCCGTCCCTGAGAAAGGAGGTCCTTCCTCAGAGGAATTGGCCAGGGAGGTGCTGTCGCGAGGACTACTAGTTCGGAGAGCCAGGTCCGGTTGTGCCAATACGGGGCAACCAAAATGACCTGCTCCTCATCCTCCCTGATCTTGTGCAAGGTCTGTGCAAGAAGGCTCACTGGGGGAAACGCATACTTGCGTAGGCCCCGCGGCCAGCTGTGCGCCAGTGCATCCGTGCCGAGCGTGCCCTCGGTCAGGGAATAATACAGGTCGCAGTGGGACGAGTCGTGGGAGGCAAACAGATCTACCTGTGCGTCGCCGAACTGATCCCAAATCAGCTGGACCGTCTGTGGATGGAGTTCGCCATTCTCCAGCGAGAGGCCGAACTCGAGACAGCTCGTCGGCCGCCTGGTTCAGGTGTCCCGGGATATAAATGGCTCGAAGCGACCTCAGATGCTTCTGACTCCATATGAGGAGGTGGCGAGCGAGTTGCGACATACGGCGGGAGCGTAGACCACCCTGATGGTTGATGTACGCTACTGTTGCGGTATTGTCTGATCGGACTAGTACGTGCTGACCCCTGAGCAGCGCATGGAAGCGGTGCAGGGCGAGACGTACAGCCAGCAACTCGAGGCAATTGACATGCCAAAGGCGCTAGGGTCCTGTCCAGGAGCCCGCGGCAGCATGACCATTGCACATGGCGCCCCAGCCCGAGGTGGAGGCATCTGTTGATACAACAACATGCCGGGAAACTCGTTCTAAGGGCACTACGGCCCGTAGAAAATTGAGGTTTGTCCACGGGGTGAAGGTCTGACGGCAGGCTGGAGTCACTGGGACTTGGAGCGTGCCGTGTTGCCATGCCAACCTCGGGACTCGATCGCGAAGCCAAAGCTGAAGCGGTCTCATATGAAGCAATCCCAGCGGCGTTACTGCGGCTGCGGATGCCATATGTCCCAGGAGCCTCTGAAAAGGTTTCAGTGGAACCGGACTCTTGCCCTCGAACTGACAAAGACAAGTCAGCAGTGACTGCGCCCGCTCGCTCGTAAGCTGCGCGCACATGGCGACCGAGTCGATCTCCATACCGAGGAAAGAGATCCTCTGCATGGGGCAGAGTTTGCTCTTCTCCCAGTTGACCCGAAGGCCTAGACGAGCTAGGTGCCGGAGAACTAGGTCCCTGTGTTCGCAAACCGTAGAAACGGTCTGTGTCGAGGTAAAATGAAGACATGGAAGTAGGCGTCCTTCAGGTCGATCGCTGCAAACCAATCCTGCGGCCGCACACCCTGGAGGATGTGTTTGGCCGTTAGCATCTTGAACGGCAGCCTGTGAAGGGAGCGTCCAGTAAATGCACGGGCGACCCGTCTTGAAAAAGACGCGCCGCGTGCAGCTCTTTTAGAGAGAGGAAAAGCTGATCAATGTGCTGAAGCGTCCAGGGAGAAACACACTCACTGTCGGCAGATCACTGCACAGATCAGCAGCAGGCAATGCGATCTCGCTTGGACACGCCGTCACACAAACACACTGAAGAGCCGCTCGTCTCGTAGAGTTAAGATGATATAAAATGGCTTGTAGGAGTGAAGAAAACTCTTGGCTCCGAAGCGAAAACATATCTGCATGCTGCCAGCGTACTTCCTTTATACCCCCTGCGGTGGGCGGAGATACGCTATGCAAATTCTGCAGACCCATGGCATTTCATTGCCATTGGCTCGTTTTATATACTCGAAGGTGATAGGCTTCTAAGCTAAACCCCAATCGTCGTCATCCGACGTAACTCGGAGTGACCACGAAAGGGAAACCGAGTTTCCACAGAAAAGATACAAGAAACAAAAGATGAGCAAAAGGTAAATACAAGAAACAAAAGATGAGCAAAAGTTAACCCTTTAGGCGCCAGAGGTTTTTTCCTAAAATGTTCGATTTTGACATCTTAATTTCAAAAGGCTATATCTTAAAAGTGATAAAAGATAGAGACTTTCTGTAAATTAGAGAAATATTAAGGATGACCCAAAGTTTATGTAGGGATTACATTTTCCCATCTAATTTGCATATTATGACGTCATATGGTGGCGGCCATCTCGGATTATAGAATTTCTATGTTTTTTGTTGATGTTTATTTTTTTATTATTTTTTTTTTTTAACTAACAAAGACGCACACATCACAAGGACATGAACACACAAAAAAAGAACACATATTGTACACTACTAAATGGCCAGGGAAATAGATAGTAAATCAACAGTGTAATAAATGGCAGACAAAAACAATTGTTGCAGGGCTTTTGCTGTAGAGATAATGACTCCCTATTCATCCAGGTGATATTTCTTGTAGTGTTTCATGGTGTGGTCTTGCGATAGACTATGCATAATAGCCCCTCTGCCCCGTGTCACATCGCCTCTTCTCCTGCTACGAGCAGCAGCGCGCGCGGGCGAGGCCAGATCTGTCTCGCGCGCGCGCCGAATGTGCACAGCTCGGACTACTGTCATTGCGACTCCCCACCCTGCCTCCACGTTGACCCCTAACTGCCCTATGAATACTTCAACCTCGTCTAACATACCCAGTGGCATTAGACAAAGTCTCCGCCACAATACTGTCGCCGCGATTGCGGAGGGGCACACGGTCACGGGCACGGCTAGCGCGGTAAAAATCTCCCGCGGCCGCCTCGTTCCCCACAACACTAACACGCCTGCTAACTTCGCGATGAACACTCCGACCCCGGGAAACATTGTTCCCACCACTGACACTGGGCAAAGGACCATCTACCGTTATATTGGGCAAAGGATTCACCGTTTGTGCTTGATGTAGGGCTATACTTTCACTTTCAGAATCACCGTCATTTTCTGAAGGTAGATAACGTTATTCCCCTTCAGAATCAGGGTCCGCGAATAGAAGACACAACACTTTATTCCGGGTAAGCTTTATTGATGCCATTAGATAATAATAATAATAATATTCTAATGCAAATACTCGCTGATGTTGACAATATTGCTCTGATAAAATGGCTCACTCGCATACTAGCTCCGCTTTTGTTCGCACTGATTCAATGCGCTTTAGCTCGAAGATTTTGTATAGAAGCATGACTTTTTTTTGAGTCGGGGATAAAGTATGACATGTCTGCCAACTAGTGGAGGGGAGTTTGAACGAAATTTGACACCCTATTTGACAAAATCGGCCGTTTTATTCAGTGCCGCATCTTGTCGAGTAAACTCGACCGTGGCGCCCAGAGGGTTAAATCCAAAAATGCAACAGACTTGGCTTTCTTGGCAAGAAAAATACAAGCATAGTAGGGCTCAAGACTAAACACAACTGAAAGAAAGAGACATGCTTATATTGGCCAACACAAATAAGCTAATGAGCCCCACAGCTGGGAGAAATCGAATACTAATGAGTAGCAACACAATTAATTCTACAGAAGCTGGGGCCACCTAGTGGCTGGGAGAATCATTACAGGTCAGCGTCAACTAGAGGCTGGGAGAGTCATTACAAGCTGCAGCCTTACAGGAGCCCCTCCTCCAGGAAGTGAACCACCGGATGTAGGTGAGGTTCCTGTGATCCGTCCAGAGAGGGAATGGGTGTTTGGCACCCTCCAGCCACTGTCTCCACTCTTCAAGTGCCAACTTCACCGCCAACAGCTCCCGGTTACCAATGTCATAATTCCTCTCAGCTGGGGAAAGTCGACGTGAGTGATGAAGTTTGTGATCATTCCTTGCTCTCTGCGACAAGAGCGTTCCTACCTCGTCTGAAGCATCCACCTCCACTAAAAAGGGCAACTTGGGATCTGGAAAAGTCAGAATGGGTGCGGTAGTGAAGAGCTGCTTGAGTCGGTCAAATGCGTGATAAGCCCTTCCAGTCCACTTAAATGAGCTTGATACCTTCTTGGTAAGAGCAGTCAGGAGTACTGCAATAGCACTGAAGTTCCTAATGAACTTCCTATAAAAATGGGCAAATCCCAGAAAACTTTGGACCTCTTTGCCAGTTCAGAACTGCCTGAATCTTGCCAGGATTCATCTGGACATTGCCACTAGAGACAATGGCCCTCATTTATCAAAAGTGCGTACACCAAATTTCCAGCGTACACCTGGCGTACACCCAAAACCACGGTGACTTTGAGATTTATCAATAATGACGTTGGCGTACGGCACGCTCAAATCCTATGCCAGCTCAGGAGGTGGTGTACGCACGTTTTGAGTGCGGGAATGCGCAGAAAAACAATTTCTAACACCACAAAACACACTGACAAACTAAAAGATATGATGTATTATGACCCACTGTAAAAAAACAACAACATAGTAATTATAAACTTCAGTGTTTATTTTTGTGCAACATGGACTTCAATGTTTAATTTGTGTGATTTTACCAAAGCATTTGATTTGTAGGCATATGTATTCCTTAAGTTGCGAGCATGTGCGCTTTACTTGACGTTTCAAGCCTTGTTTATACTTTCGCCTGGCTCCGCAGCGCGAGTCTCCGTAGACTGCGTGCGCACCTCCCCAAACGGACGAGGCGTTTATACTCGACGCGCTCGCCGTTGTACTATTCTTTGAAAGGATGGTTAGGCCAGGGTTAGGCCCGGCAGATGTGCACGGACTGGGTTTAGAAATGAAAGGCTTTCAATGACCAAAAAAATTATTCAGACTGACAAAATAATAAAAATGGCATTCTTCTTCTTTTAAATAATAATAATAATAATACAAATAATAATTAAAGCTGCAAGCAGCATTTAGCGGGGTTCAAGCATTTAGGGTCTTTAAGCACATAAGGCAGTTTAGTGAGTTGTCTGAGTTTTTGTTTAGGATTTACAGGCTTTTGAGTGTTTTTTGCCATACCCATTTTCTAAATGATCCTGTTATGGCTACCCAATGGGTAAAGTTAAAGTTTTTTATATAATTAATAATCTAGAGCTTCCAGAGAATTGTACTGCACTGGTATATTTCCGATCGGGCGAAAACCTAGGACTAGTTTGCAAAAGTAGGTTTTTAACATAATCGCAAGTATTTAATGAACAAATTGATTGACAGTAGTAGTTCTTGAGGCAAAGTTGTTCAGTATGAGGAGATCTATCAAATGATATGCATCACGTGATTACATAGCCGTAAAACCTGTTAGCGTCAACTAGTGGCTGATTTTTCAAAATTCTTACAGACCTCTAGGGCCACGAATCGAACATGCCCACCGAGTTTCGTTCTGATCGGCCTCCGTTAAGAGTAAACTAACAGCTTTGAATTAAAATGGTGAGGTATCCTGTTGTAAACATCAACCATGCCTGTTGACAGTTCTCTTTTGTGGGAAGGGAATGAAAAGTTCTCAAATCCGCAGCACAGCCTCAGACATAACATTTATATCCATGATCTGCCATTTTCACTATTGTCCTTGCTTGCTTCTTCACAATACCTGCAGATCTTCTGATGATTCGGCTGTGCAGGTCCACATTAACACTGCCTGGCCTAGAACATGGACTGGAAAATGCAAATTTGGGGGGTATAAATATTAATGATCCTGACTCCAACGTCACAGTCGGTGTTATGGTGGGATTCACTCATTTTTCAGCGGTCTTTTGCAAACAAGAGATTTACACATGAAGGAGGAAACAATGGTGTTTGAGGCTCACGGTATGTCAGTTCCATGTCCAGAACTCTTATCATTCAACTATGCCAAGATAAATACAGTTTTCAATTGTATGGCACCTTTAAAATAGATGATTAGTAATATAATGCTTACTTGGAGTCTGAAATGGCTTTAACAAAAGAAGAAAAATATTCTTAGATTTCTGTTCATTCTAATCATGTACAAATAAAGTAGCACAATAAGATTACATTTATTTGAATGCATTAGTGAGTGTGTGATTGTGCTGTGTGTGCAGCGTGTCAATACTAAAAGTGAAGGTTTAGTTGATATCTTTGGTGATAATATCTGTAGTAATCATAAAAAAACAATTAAGAAATAAAGAATTAAAATTACAAATAATATTCTATTAAGATATGAGTTACAATAACATGATTTGCAATAGTAATAATATCAATAATATATGCACAATACACACAGATTAGACTATCAGGTCTGTGTTTTACAAAAACATTAGTATTGCAGCCAATGTGAGTCTGTGGGATTTATAAACAGACAAAATATTATTTGAAATGTTATTTTAATGATTTTATTAAGTTTAAACAATATTTCAAATGGAAAATATTGAAAAATTTCAAAAAAAAAAGAAAAATAATATTTTAGTGAGCAGAATGAACCAATGAGTGTTCTTCTTCTGGTGGTTAAAATGTAAATGAAAACAATAATACTTAAACAATAATACTTAATACACTAACCATGCTTGAACACACACATGCACACACATTTTGTTGTAGATGTAGATATTTAAAATAAAAGATAGGTAACAAAATGATAATTGCAAATCTCCTCTGTATAACACCATTTTCAGATTTCAAATTAATTACTGAGAGGCAGAATTGTTCAAACTGAGAACTCAGTAAAAATGAAGTGATAAACTTTGACAAAACATGACTGTGTTATAATAGGTGATTTTCATGCAAGTAATTTTATATAGTCCAAAAACTAATGCAAAAGCACAGATGAAAATATTTTATTAAGTAGAATGTCCTGCTTCCATAGTAGAAGACCACTAATTGACTCACTTTCATTTGAAAGACTTTTTTATCCACCAGTAAAACAAAGCAGTTTCTCCATGTTCTTTCCATTAAGCATGCTTACACACACAGACACACACACAGACACAAACACATCCACACACACACACACACACACACACACACACACACACACACACACACACACACACACACACACACACACACAAAGACAAATATGTTTTCAATGTTTTTAGGATGTGATATTGTGAAAATATCTTCATCTCCTCATCTTGAACAACTTTGCCTCAAGAATCACTAATGTCAATCAAACCGTTCATAATCATAATAAAAAAATAAAATATATACAAATATCATAATAAAAAAAAAAAACATCATAATAAAAAAGATTGCTTCTTAAAGCATTTGTTTATTTCCCAATACTGAAGCGAATTAAAAGATCATGCGTAATCCTGCTGCTCCCTCTAGTGGACAACAGTGGTATTATAGCTTACATTTTACAGTTGAAGTGTTTGAATGAATGAATGGGAATTTGTTTTTTTACTTATATCTCAGGAACCAAAAGGCGAAAAATTCTGAAACTCAGAGCATAGATAGTGCTTGAGGAGCCCTGTTGATTGGGGCTGGGAGTTATGACTGTTATAAGGCATATCTGTTCGGGCTATTATCTCTGGAATGCCCAGGGCAAATAACACCACATTTGAATCGAAGCTAGCCAAGGACGCGCCCTTTCCAACGAGCTCTCACACAATGTTCGGGGTGGTCTGGGTCGGGAGTAATGGCCGTTCAAAATCGGGGGTCCCGCGGATTCGCGATGCGCGGGGGGCGCGCTCCCGAGGCCCGCGACGACACGTTTCGATCAAGAGCCCGGAGAGGTCCTCACCATCAAAATTTGAGCGCGCAACGACTTTCCGTTTTCGAGTTATGAATGAATTTGTATTCGGGGGCGTGGCTTAAATGCCGTTATACTTTCGTTTCATTTCATTCATTTACTTTCGTCCATTTCCATATCTCAGTGTAACACAATTGTCAATAGTAATACTCAATAGATGAGTTTTGACAAAATGTGATTGTAAATGTTAAAATAATGATTTTATAAAGTCTAAATATGAATTTTATAACAATATTAGGGAGTAGTATGATGAAATGACAGCAGGGGGCAGTAAAATACCACTTATTGGCTTAATATGTCATTATATTCATATAAAATCACCTTTTGAAGAAGTTAAACTTTTTTTCTGATAATTATTGATCTAGAGAGTTCAGAGAATTGTGCTGCACTGGTTTTGAACATTATGATATGAACATTATATGATAAAAGATAGAAGACACCATTTACAGCAAATACAGGCAATTTACCATAGGAAATATATGGTTTTAAAGCGTTTTAACAGTTATAGCGCCAACTATGGTCCGCTCTCCATAAAATTTTCCATGCTTCTTAAGCAGGTTATGACACATATGCTCATCAATTTTCGTGAAGTTCTGAGTTTTCGTGTAGGATTTATAGGCTTTTGAGTGCATTTTACCACGCCCATTTTCTAAATGACCCTGTTAGCCATGCGAAAAATGCAAAAGTTCAACTTTTTTTTGATAATTATTGACCTAGAGAGTCCATAGAATTGTCCTAGACTGGTTTGGTTCCGATCGGGCGAAAAACCTAGGACTAGTTCGCAAAAGTAGGTTTTTAACATAATTACGAATATTTAATGAACGGTTTGATTGACAGCAATGGTTCTTTAGGCAAAGTTGTTCAACAAGAGGAGATCTATCAAATGGTATCCATTTTGTGACAATAAGTGTAACACCACGTGATTACAGAGCCATAAATCTCGTTAGCGCCAACTAGTGGCCGATTTCTTTCAAAACTCTTACAGACCTCTAGGGCCATGAGTAGAACATGCCCACCGAGTTTCGTTCCGATCGGCCTCCGTTAACCTTGTCTAATAGGTGCTCAAACTTCATTGGCCGATGGCGGCCATGTTTTTTTAGATACGCCAATGTCCTCATACACATACATGACACCTTGGACCAAGACACGGCATACCAATTTTCAAGTCAATCGGACTAACGGTCAGGTGGTTAAAGCCTGTTTTATGTTTTTTTCATATTATAGCGCCACCATGTGGCAAATCGCCGCGATTTTTTTACTGTTACCTCATATTGAGCTCATACATATGTGTACCGAGTTTGGTGAAGATACCTCATTTACTTCTGGAGTTATAGCCATTTTAGTAAAATAGGCCCCTCCCACAACGTACGTTTTGGCGCCCCTTAGCGTCCGTGAATCGAAATTTCGACTTTTTTTCGATAATTATTGATCTTCAGTTTCTAGAGAACATTTCTGCACTGGTTTGGTTCCGATCGGGCGAAAAACCAGGGACTAGTTCGCAAAAGTAGGTTTTTGACAAAATTCAAAATGGCGGAAAATCTATCATGGCGGAAATGAAATCGGAGATATACGTTTTGTTCGTCAGGCGTCCAGCTTTCCAATGATATAAGACACTTGAGTCTACGACATACGGTCTAGGAGTTCTGAGCAGTTTCGCGCTTTTGGTTGCTATAGCGCCACCTATGGGCCAATCGGGGTCATAATTTGATAACCTCTCCTCGATTTTTGTACTACCATCTGGCAAAGTTTCAAGGTTCCAGCTCTTACGGTTTGGGCTGCACGATGCGTTTTACGGCAGAAGAAAAATAATAATAATTAAAGCTGCAAGCAGCATTTATCGGGGTTCAAGCATTTAAGGCCTTTAGGCACATAAGCATTTAAGACATTAAGATTTATTTAGAAAGCTTTTAACCACTGAAATAATAGATGGAAAAGTCCATTTACAGCCAATACAGGCAATTTACCATAGGAAATATGTGTTTTTTAAAGCTTTTTAACAGTTATAGCACCATCTATAGTCCGATCTCCATGAAATTTTGCATGCTTGTTAATGATGTTATGGCACATAAGCTCACCAATTTTCGTGAAGTTCTGAGTTTTCGTTTAGGATTTATAGGCTTTTGAGTGCATTTTGCCACGCCCATTTTCTTTATGACCCAATATACCCATGCGAAAAATGCAAAAGTTCAACTTTTTTTTGATAATTATTGATCTTGAGAGTCCATAGAATTGTCCTAGACTCGTTTGGTTCTGATCGGGCGAAAAACCTAGGACTAGTTCGCAAAAGTAGGTTTTTAACATAATTACGAATATTTAATGAACGGTTTGATTGACAGCAATGGTTCTTGAGGCAAAGTTGTTCAACAAGAGGAGATCTATCAAATGGTATGCATTTTGTGACAATAAGTGTAACACCACGTGATTACAGAGCCATAAAACTCGTTAGCGCCAACTAGTGGCCGATTTCTTTTAAAATTCTTACAGACCTCTAGGGCCATGAGTCGAACATGCCCACCGAGTTTCGTTCCGATAGGCCTCCGTTAACCTTGTCTAATAGGTGCTCAAACTTCATTGGCCGATGGCGGCCATGTTTTTTGAGATACACCAATGTCCTCATAGACATACATGGCACCTTGGACCAAGACACTGCATACCAATTTTCAAGTCAATCGGACTAACGGTCAGGTGGTTATAGCCTGTTTTATGTTTTTTTCATGTTATAGCGCCACCATGTGACCAATCGCCGCGATTTTTTTACCGTGACCTCATATTGACGTCTTACACATGTGTACCAGGTTTGGTTAAAATACCTCTTTTACTTCTGGAGTTATAGCCATTTTAGTAAAATAGGCTCCTCCCACAACGTTAATTTTGCACCCCCTAGCGACCGTGAATCGAAATTTCAACTTTTTTTGATAATTATTGATATTCAGACTCCAGAGAACAATTCTGCACTGGTTTGGTTCCGATCGGGCAAAAAACCAGGGACTAGTTCGCAAAAGTAGATTTTCGACAAAATTCAAAATGGCGGAAAATCTATCATGGCGGAAATAAAATCGGAGATATACGTTTTGTTCGTCAGGCGTCCAGCTTTCCAATGATATAAGACACTTGAGTCTATGACTTACGGTCTAGGAGTTATGAGCAGTTTCGCGCTTTTGGTTGCTATAGCGCCACCTATGGGCCAATCGGGGTCATAATTTGATAACCTCTCCTCGATTTTTGTACTACCATATGGCAAAGTTTCAAAGCTCTAGCCCTTACGGTTTGGGCTGCACGATGCGTTTTACGGCAGAATAATAATAATAATAATAATAATAATTAAAGCTGCAAGCAGCATTTAGCGGGGTTCAAGCATTTAGGGTCTTTAAGCACATAAGGCAGTCTAGTGAGTTGTCTGAGTTTTTGTTTAGGATTTACAGGCTTTTGAGTGTTTTTTGCCATACCCATTTTCTAAATGATCCTGTTATGGCTACCCAATGGGTAAAGTTAAAGTTTTTTATATAATTAATAATCTAGAGCTTCCAGAGAATTGTACTGCACTGGTATATTTCCGATCGGGCGAAAAACCTAGGACTAGTTCGCAAAAGTAGGTTTTTAACATAATAGCAAGTATTTAATGAACAAATTGATTGACAGCAGTAGTTCTTGAGGCAAAGTTGTTCAGTATGAGGAGATCTATCAAATGATATGCATCACGTGATTACATAGCCGTAAAACCTGTTAGCGTCAACTAGTGGCTGATTTTTCAAAATTCTTACAGACCTCTAGGGCCACGAGTCGAACATGCCCATCGAGTTTCGTTCTGATCGGCCTCCGTTAAGAGCAAACTAACAGCTTTGAATTAAAATGGTGAGGTATCCTGTTGTAAACATCAACCATGCCTGTTGACAGTTTTGTGGGAAGGGAATGAAAAGTTCTCAAATCCACAGCACAGCCTCAGACATAACATTTATATCCATGATCTGCCATTTTCACTATTGTCCTTGCTTGCTTCTTCACAATACCTGCAGATCTTCTGATGATTCGGCTGTGCAGGTCCACATTAACACTGCCTGGCCTAGAACATGGACTGGAAAATGCAAATTTGGGGGGTATAAATATTAATGATCCTGACTCCAACGTCACAGTCGGTGTTATGGTGGGATTCACTCATTTTTCAGCGGTCTTTTGCAAACAGGAGATTTACACAAGAAGGAGGAAACAATGGTGTTTGAGGCTCACGGTATGTCAGTTCCATGTCCAGAACTCTTATCATTCAACTATGCCAAGATAAATACAGTTTTCAATTGTATGGCACCTGTAAAATAGATGATTAGTAATATAATGCTTACTTGGAGTCTGAAATGGCTTTAACAAAAGAAGAAAAATAGTCTTAGATTTCTGTTCATTCTAATCATGTACAAATAAAGTAGCACAGTAAGATTACATTTATTTGAATGCATTAGTGAGTGTGTGATTGTGCTGTGTGTGCAGCGTGTCAATACTAAAAGTGAAGGTGTAGTTGATATCTTTGGTGATAATATCTGTAGTAATCATAAAAAAACAATTAAGAAATAAAGAATTAAAATTACAAATAATATTCTATTAAGATATGAGTTACAATAACATGATTTGCAATAGTAATAATATCAATAATATATGCACAATACACACAGATTAGACTATCAGGTCTGTGTTTTACAAAAACATTAGTATTGCAGCCAATGTGAGTCTGTGGGATTTATAAACAGACAAAATATGATTTGAAATGTTATTTTAATGATTTTATTAAGTTTAAACAATATTTCAAATGGAAAAAAAAATTAAAAATAATATTTTAGTGAGCAGAATGAACCAATGAGTGTTCTTCTTCTGGTGGTTAAAATGTAAATGAAAACAATAATACTTAAACAATAATACTTAATACACTAACCATGCTTGAACACACACATGCACACACATTTTGTTGTAGATGGAGATATTTAAAATAAAAGATAGGTAACAAAATGATAATTGCAAATCTCCTCTGTATAACACCATTTTCAGATTTCAAATTAATCACTGAGAGGCAGAATTGTTCAAACTGAGAGCTCAGTAAAAATGAAGTGATAAACTTTGACAAAACATGACTGTGTTATAATAGGTGATTTTCATGCAAGTAATTTGATATAGTCCAAAAACTAATGCAAAAGCACAGATGAAAATATTTTATTAAGTAGAATGTCCTGCAGAGGGCAGTAGAAGACCACTAATTGACTCACTTTCATTTGAAATACTTTTTTATCCACCAGTAAAACAAAGCAGTTTCTTCATGTTCTTTCCATTAAGCATGCTTACACACACACAGACACACACACAAACCCACACACACACACACACACACACACACACACACACACACACACACACACACACACACACACACACACAAAGACAAATATGTTTTCAATGTTTTTAGGATGTGATATTGTGAAAATATCTTCATCTCCTCATCTTGAACAACTTTGCCTCAAGAATCACTAATGTCAATCAAACCGTTCATAATCATAATAAAAAAAAAAATATATATACAAATATCATAATAATAAAAAAAACATCATAATAAAAAAGATTGCTTCTTAAAGCATTTGTTTATTTCCAATACTGAAGCGAATTAAAAGATCATGCGTAATCCTGCTGCTCCCTCTAGTGGACAACAGTGGTATTATAGCTTACATTTTACAGTTGAAGTGTTTGAATGAATGGGAATTTGTTTTTTTACTTATATCTCAGGAACCAAAAGGCGAAAAATTCTGAAACTCAGAGCATAGATAGTGCTTGAGGAGCCCTGTTGAATGAGACCATCAATGTGTTTTTGGGCGATTGGGGCTGGGAGTTATGACTGTTATAAGGCATATCTGTTCGGGCTATTATCTCTGGAATGCCCAGGGCAAATAACACCACATTTGAATCGAAGCTAGCCAAGGACGCGCCCTTTCCAACGAGCTCTCACACAATGTTCGGGGTGGTCTGGGTCGGGAGTAATGGCCGTTCAAAATCGGGGGTCCCGCGGATTCGCGATGCGCGGGGGGCGCGCTCCCGAGGCCCGCGACGACACGTTTCGATCAAGAGCCCGGAGAGGTCCTCACCATCAAAATTTGAGCGCGCAACGACTTTCCGTTTTCGAGTTATGAATGGATTTGTATTCGGGGGCGTGGCTTAAATGCCGTTATACTTTCGTTTCATTTCATTCATTTACTTTCGTCCATTTCCATATCTCAGTGTAACACAATTGTCAATAGTAATACTCAATAGATGAGTTTTGACAAAATGTGATTGTAAATGTTAAAATAATGATTTTAAAAAGTCTAAATATGAATTTTATAACAATATTAGGGAGTAGTATGATGAAATGACAGCAGGGGGCAGTAAAATACCACTTATTGGCTTAATATGTCATTATATTCATATAAAATCACCTTTTGAAGAAGTTAAACTTTTTTTCTGATAATTATTGATCTAGAGAGTTCAGAGAATTGTGCTGCACTGGTTTTGAACATTATGATATGAACATTATATGATAAAAGATAGAAGACATCATTTACAGCAAATACAGGCAATTTACCATAGGAAATATATGGTTTTAAAGCGTTTTAACAGTTATAGCGCCAACTATCGTCCGATCTCCATAGAATTTTTCATGCTTGTTAATGATGTTATGTCACATATGCTGACCAATTTTTGTGAAGTTCTGAGTTTTTATTTAGGATTTATAGGCTTTTTAATGTATTTTGACACGCCCGTTTTATAAATGACCCTATTACAGCCATCCAAATGCAAAAGTTCAACTTTTTTTTGATAATTATTGATCTAGAGAGTCCAGAGAATTGTCCTACACTGGTCTGGTTCCGATCGGGCAAAAAACCTAGGACTAGTTCGCAAAAGTAGGTTTTTAACATATTAATGAATAATTAATGAACAGTTTGATTGACAGCAATGGTTCTTGAGGCAAAGTTGTTCAGGATGAGGAGATCTATCAAATGATATGCATATTGTGTGGATATTTGTAACACCACGTGATTACAGAGCCGTAAAACTCGTTAGCGCCAACTAGTGGCCGATTTCTTTCAAAATTCTTACAGACCTTTAGGGCCATGAGCCGAACATGCCCATTGAGTTTCGTTCCGATCGGCCTCCGTTAACCTTGTCTAATAGGTGCTCAAACTTCGTTGGCCGATGGCGGCCATGTTTTTTGAGATACGCCAATGTCCTCATACACATACATGGCACCTTGGACCAAGACACTGCATACCAATTTTCAAGTCAATCGGACTAACGGTCAGGTGGTTATAGCCTGTTTTATGTTTTTTTCATTTTATAGCGCCACCATGAGGCCAATCGTCTGACCCCAGAGTAAGCTCATACACATGTGTACCAAGTTTGGTGAAGATACCTCATTTACATCGGGAGTTATAGCCATTTTAGTAAAATAGGCCCCTCCCACAACGTACGTTTTGGCGCCCCTTAGCGACCGTGAATCGAAATTTCCACTTTTTTTCGATAATTATTGATATTCAGTCTCCAGAGAACATTTCTGCACTAGTTTGGTTCCAATCGGGCAAAAAACCAGGGACTAGTTCGCAAAAGTAGATTTTTGACAAAATTCAAAATGGCGGAAAATCTATCATGGCGGAAATAAAATCGGAGATATACGTTTTGTTCGTCAGGCATCCAGCTTTCCAATGATATAAGACACTTGAGTCTACGCCATACGGTCTAGGAGTTATGAGCAGTTTCGCGCTTTTGGTTGTTATAGCGCCACCTATGGGCCAATCGGGGTCATAATCTCTGAACCTTTCCTCGATTTTTGTACTACCATCTGTCAAAGTTTCAAAGTTCCAGCTCTTACGGTTTGGGCTGCACGATGCGTTTTACGGCAGAATAATAATAATAATAATAATAATAATTAAAGCTGCAAGCAGCATTTATCGGGGTTCAAGCATTTAAGGCCTTTAGGCACATAAGCATTTAAGACATTAAGATTTATTTAGAAAGCTTTTAACCACTGAAATAATAGATGGAAAAGTCCATTTACAGCCAATACAGGCAATTTACCATAGGAAATATGTGTTTTTTAAAGCTTTTTAACAGTTATAGCACCATCTATAGTCCGATCTCCATGAAATTTTGCATGCTTGTTAATGATGTTATGGCACATAAGCTCACCAATTTTCGTGAAGTTCTGAGTTTTTGTTTAGGATTTATAGGCTTTTGAGTGCATTTTGCCACGCCCATTTTCTTTATGACCCAATATACCCATGCGAAAAATGCAAAAGTTCAACTTTTTTTGATAATTATTGATCTTGAGAGTCCATAGAATTGTCCTAGACTCGTTTGGTTCTGATCGGGCGAAAAACCTAGGACTAGTTCGCAAAAGTAGGTTTTTAACATAATTACGAATATTTAATGAACGGTTTGATTGACAGCAATGGTTCTTGAGGCAAAGTTGTTCAACAAGAGGAGATCTATCAAATGGTATGCATTTTGTGACAATAAGTGTAACACCACGTGATTACAGAGCCATAAAACTCGTTAGCGCCAACTAGTGGCCGATTTCTTTTAAAATTCTTACAGACCTCTAGGGCCATGAGTCGAACATGCCCACCGAGTTTCGTTCCGATAGGCCTCCGTTAACCTTGTCTAATAGGTGCTCAAACTTCATTGGCCGATGGCGGCCATGTTTTTTGAGATACACCAATGTCCTCATAGACATAGATGGCACCTTGGACCAAGACACTGCATACCAATTTTCAAGTCAATCGGACTAACGGTCAGGTGGTTATAGCCTGTTTTATGTTTTTTTCATGTTATAGCGCCACCATGTGACCAATCGCCGCGATTTTTTTACCGTGACCTCATATTGACGTCTTACACATGTGTACCAGGTTTGGTTAAAATACCTCTTTTACTTCTGGAGTTATAGCCATTTTAGTAAAATAGGCTCCTCCCACAACGTTAATTTTGCACCCCCTAGCGACCGTGAATCGAAATTTCAACTTTTTTTTGATAATTATTGATATTCAGACTCCAGAGAACAATTCTGCACTGGTTTGGTTCCGATCGGGCAAAAAACCAGGGACTAGTTCGCAAAAGTAGATTTTCGACAAAATTCAAAATGGCGGAAAATCTATCATGGCGGAAATAAAATCGGAGATATACGTTTTGTTCGTCAGGCGTCCAGCTTTCCAATGATATAAGACACTTGAGTCTATGACTTACGGTCTAGGAGTTATGAGCAGTTTCGCGCTTTTGGTTGCTATAGCGCCACCTATGGGCCAATCGGGGTCATAATTTGATAACCTCTCCTCGATTTTTGTACTACCATATGGCAAAGTTTCAAAGCTCTAGCCCTTACGGTTTGGGCTGCACGATGCGTTTTACGGCAGAATAATAATAATAATAATAATAATAAAAATCAGCACAATTACAATAGGGTTTCAGCACTTCGTGCTTGAACCCCTAATTAAAGCTGCAAGCAGCATTTATCGGGGTTCAAGCAGTTAAGGCCTTTAACCCTCAGAGGTCGGAGATCACGCCGGCGTGATCTGCTCGCTTTTTTCCTTATGAGTTGAATTGAGACCCGAAATACTCTTTTGAATTTGATTTTACAAAACACGTTTCATACATCAATCGATTCTGTTAAATGTGTATTATTTTTGTGTATACTCACAATAAAAACAAAGTGCTGTGCTTTTTGCCAAAAAAAGAAAAATAAACACGAAGCGAGTTCTGCCTTCTCTCTGCCAGTGTAGTCCATTCTGAAACGCGTCCGAAAATGAACAATAACTCAGCGAATACTCAGTCAAACAGGCATACAGTCACACAGGCATGAAGCTTGAATTCTCTTCTTTTTAATGAAGTAATTTATATAAAAAACAAATATTCTCATCTTGTGAAATCTGTATTAAAAGAGAGCGATTCCAGTCGAGCTAATTACATCTAATTCAGATGTAATGTGACTCCGCCCACGGAGAGCGCACGCTATTCAAACGCAAATGACTGAGGCAATCCGCGCAAACCTGTGAACGCCCCCATATCAGCGCGAGAAAACACAAGTTTATTCAGATCATTACTTGTTTACACCGTCTTGCAGCTGTGAGGAATAATAATGGAAAATGTCCCCCAGAAGTGCGGGTATATCGAGGAGCGAGCTGAGGAATACTAGTAAGTTTTTTTCCTTCTCACGTGAATTTCTTCACGTGGGTTTCTGTTTATGAATGAATGAACGGCAGAGATGCGCGCTGTTTACCACAGCTGGTAAAGACAGTTTAAATTTAAATCGCGTGTGTGAATGAATGATGATGTTTCAGCAAACTGTATTGCTATACTGAGATGAGTAAAAATCGACTGAAATATGTTGAAATAAAATGTAGGCTATTTGTTTAAGCAACGTATTAAACTGCAAATTAACAATATGCCCTAATATTTCATGAAAACAACGTTACAGTCAAGCGAAATATGAAAGTAATGAATACATAGATAAAATGTAGGCCTATAATCATTTTCTTTTTTTACAAAGAAAGAGTACACTTGAAATATTGTTGAAATTGTAATATTGTTGTAATTGTAACCTTTTTAATAAAATGGCAAAACATATTTACAAGATAGATGTAAGCAAAATCTTAAATGGTCAATATAAGTCTTCTTCTAAATATCCTTTGTCCTTGCATTGTGGCTCAGCCAGTTTCACACCTGTGTGAATAGCTCATCATTATGCAGAGTGGGTGTTCTAAGTTGTAAACCACTCCTCGTTCACGCCTCCTCGCATATTGGCTTTCCAAGCAAAACCTGTTTTACATCAATTTAAATCAATGTATGGTTTTATGTGAACGATAAAGCAAGACTATTTTCACATGATTTTGAAGAAAAAACACTAGGCGAGGACATCCATTATTCAAAAGTCTTATTGACACATATTTACTATGTGTTTTGTGGCCTTATTTCAGAAATTTTAGTTTTTAGTTTTTTCAATAACCATGCATAAACATTATTCTCTCAAAAATGAAAACATGTACATACACGTGGCTCACATATTATGGTAGCCCTGTTTGTGCTTTATAGAGTGAATTTACACCTTTGCCATTAATATGTTTATAAGCAACTGAAAAAAGCACAAATGTCAGGGCATGTCAGAACATCTCAAGGGCCCCAAAAACAGCTCAGACCCCAGAGGGTTAAGGCCTTAAAGCACAAAAGCTTTAAAATCTATTAAGTTTTATTTAGCAAGCATGTAACCACTGACATAATAGATGGAAAAGACCATTTACAGCCAATACAGGCAATGTAACATAGGAAATACATGGTTTTAAAGCTGTTTAACATTTATAGGATTTCTATACATTTCTGCACTGGTTTGGTTCCGATCGGGCGAAAAACCTAGGACTAGTTAGTAAAAGTACGTTGTTGACAAAATTCAAAATGGTGGAAAATTTATCATGGCGGAAATTAACATTATCTAAATCTCGAAGATCGGATCAGATCGGATCGAATAATGATAATCGATTCAAGATCTTGAGAATCGGAATCGAATCGATTCTTGAAATTTGAATCGAAACCCAGCCCTACACAACACTGTGTAGCATGTAGTGCGCAACTTGACTTGATGTGCTACACCTAGATATAGTATTCGGTAGGGCATAATTAAATCAGAAGCAAGGATCATCTACTGGAGGGAGGAAATGGTGCAACAGGATAGCAAATAGTTGACAATTTTGTTCTGATTCAAAGAGAAAATTATATTGATAAATTAAAAAGTTCTCTTTGTAGTTTGTTTCAGAAAGATGAGTGACAAATAAGAACAATAGAGAGTTAGTAAATGAAAACAGACATCACCGACTTGTTTCTTTTTAATGATTCAACAGCCTAAAAGCTTCGATTAAATTAGGTGAAGTTCGAAAGTGGAGCTTAAAGTTAAAAATAATTACCACCTAGTTTCATCACATCTATCTTTTTAACGAATCAGTGTTTTTGAACATGTTTGTACATGTACGGTTTAATGACTCAAAGACAATCCGTTGCTGTAACAATGTGATTGTGCACTGAGTGACAGCCTTTCAATGCGCAGAGACGCTGTTTAGTTTTCGCTACATTCGTTACAAAAAATGTCCTTGATTTTTGTGCATGCTATACACATCGTAACACTTATTTATATAGCAACACATATATATAAAAAACAAAAACAAAAGAAAATTGTAGTTATCCTACCAGTTGATGGTTTCAAATTACAGTTCAAATGGGAAACAGGTCCATGGGCACTGGTTAGCATTTGTGCATGTAATTGCATCCACTAGGCAGGCGATTCACCTTCACAGGATTATTTATGGCACAAAACAGGATACACTTGCCGATCACGTTCACATAGGGAAAAAAAATAGAGAACAAGAAAACGCAGCCTTGGAAAACACAAGGCAAACGTACCATAATTAATTTCTGACTCAACATTTCAGTAACAAATGACATGCACAGCTCAAATGACACATTAATCCAAATTTATTTAACACATCGATTCGACACTCATAAAACAGTCACTGTCACAACTCATGATACAAAGATGTTAGCTACACGCGGTAGCTTTAGCACACGGCTAACTAGTTCAGCTCGCGCTGTGACTGCGGCCTAGTCAACTCAGCTCATATCAAATCATTTCCGAAATAGATATCTGTCATAAGATAACATATGACAAAAAAAAGTCACTCACCAAATGAGACTGCATCACATATTCAATTAAAGAAGATTGTTCAATAAAGATTATCACACTATAAATCTTTACTCCGATTTCACCTTTTACACCTTTCTCTGACGACAAGTTGATGCATCCAAAGTTTCCAAGTGCACACAATCACAGTTCCCGATAGATTATGATGATCATTTAGTACAAGGAGTTTCTGAAGAAAGTTTCCGTGCTGCTGTCTCATCTGATCTATTCTGTTCTCTCATCATGCTGACAGCAGCAGCGCCTGCGCGAACAGTGGGCGGGCCTTAAGAATATGCCGCTACTGTTGGCTCTCAGGGGTGGCAGTCACTGCAGCACAATCAGTGATTGGACGAATCGCGTGTTTTTGCCCAGTGGTTTTTACCAGTGCATCAAGTAAATAAAAAAAAATGGATGTAATTGAAAAAATAAATTTGTCCAGAACAGAGCGACAGGACTGAATTTAAACTGTTATAGAAGAGCTAATATACTGAGAATGAACTGGTGAAGGATTGTCTCTCTGCTTTATTTTATAAGAAATATTTCTGTGTCTAGAGTTCCTAATGCGCTGTACTCTCAACTTTTGTATAATAGTACTAGTCATATTTTTTTACACCAGGCATGAATAAAAGGAATGTTTTTTATTTCCTGTTTCGAAAACCACTGGAAACCAACGGACAGTAATGTATAGAGGAATGAAAATATGGAATCATTTACTATTGATATCACACATTTTTACAAGAAAAATTAGTTTAAAAAATATATTTAAAGGAATATTTAATGGCAAAATATATTAAATTGTTGATTTTGATATTTGGAATGGATGATGGGTTAGTGCGTTTCATTGACTTGACTTTTTATTGTTGTTGATTAAATGTAGTTTTGTATGATTTACTTTTTGGGACCCCAGGAAGAGTAGCCACTGCCTAGAAAGAGGCTAATGGGGATCCAAATAAACAAATAAACTTATAACATTGATGGAAAATACCATTTACAGCCAATACAGGCAATTTACTGAGGAAAGTTTTTTTGACAGTTATAGCACCACATCTTGCCTGATCTCCACCACTTCAAGTGTCCTCAAAGTGTGCCCATGCATGTCTGTCAAATTTGTTGTAAATATCTCATTTTGTTTTGAAGTTTAGACACTTCTGTTTATGAGAGAATAAAAATGATCCATGGGTGACAATGATTTAAAAATTTTATTTGTTTATTTATTTTTGTCAGTTCCTATCTTAATTGTGACATTTGGGCGTTATTGTTTAGCTATTGATCTATGTTTTCAAATTTCAAGAAATTTGGACTATCGGTTTCGAAGATAATTGCAAGTTTTTTAAGTGCTTAATGACAATGATACACAAACTATAAGGAGAAACCTGGCATATTTGGTATTGTTGGACTCGGGAAGGATTGAGGATTTCAAAGGACTAACGGTTGGGTGTGTTTATAGCCATTTTCATAAATTTTTTTCCATGTTGTAGCGCCACCAAGTGGCCAATCGTCGCGATTTTTTTCAAGTAATCTCAGATTGAGCTCATAAACACGTTTCCCAAGATTAGCGAAAATATCTCTTTCCATTCACGAGTTATAATTGTTTTAGTAAAAGTGGCCCTGGTGCCATCAAACATTTTGATTTCCCTTAGCGACCGTGAATTTAAATTAAGAATTTTTTGATGATTATTGATAGTCTCTGTCCAGAGAATATTTCTGCATTGGTTTGGTTTCAATCGGGCAAAAAATCTAGGAGTAATCGCAAAAGTAGGTTTTTCAAAAAACCTCAATTTACTCAAAATTGGCGCCTGAAGGGCAAGCAAATCTGAGGCATGCATCTGGTCCGCCTCGAGCCAAGGATTCCAGCGATATAAGACACTTGAGCCTACGCCTCACGGTTGATGAGTTATGAGCCGTTTCGTACTTTTGCCCGCTGTAGCGCCCCCGTCAGGCCGATCGGGGCGGGCCTTGGTGACGCTGTAGGCGGTGTGAGTACTATCAGCCCCCAAAGTTTCAAGTCTCCACGACTTACGGTTTGGTCTGCCCGATCAGTTTTATGTCTGAATGTTGCATCATGGGAAAATTAACAATTACAATAGGTGTTCAGCACTGAAGTGCTTGAACCCCTAATAAGTGGCTAAAAAAGGGCCACAAAAAGGCCTCTAAAAAAAACTATAGGGTCTAGGCGCTTGCCGTCTGCGCTGCTGCGTTCCAAAAACTTTATCCAGCCTTCTAACATGTGCCTCGGAGAGGAAAAAGAACATTTGTTGCCCTTTTAGCTCATTTATCATGGAAATGTGGTGCATTTTTTTTTTACCTTTTAAACTGTGACACCCCCACTGATGGCCCGATCTCCATAAAAGTTTGCACGCTTCTTTAGAATAATATGGCGCATGTGCTCAGCTAATTTGGTGAAGCTCTCCTCTTTTCCCCCCATTTTTCAGTCATTTAAATGTCATTTTGCATAGGGTAATACAGAGGCCTTCTCACCTTTATGACAGTTAAAGCGCCACCAATGGCCTGACGTCCATGAAAGTTTTCAAGCTTCTTCAGGATCACGTGACGCATGCGCATGCCCGATTTTGTGAGCTTGTATGCAAATCAGACAGCAAGATGGCCGCTTTCAGCCATTTCATGTGTTTTTTCCATAGAAATACATCATTTTGTCACCCTTTTAACAGTTATAGCGCCACCAAGTGGCCAGTCGCTGCGCCCTTTTTCACGTGACCACAGAATGAGCTCGTACATGCGTGTGCTGAGTTTGGTGCAAAAATCTCGTTCCGTTCACGAGTTATAGCCAATTAAGCAAAATGGGCTCCTCCCACTTCGAACATTTTGGCGGCCCTTAGGGACCGTGAAGCGAAATTTACACTTTTTTTTGATAATTATTGACAATCAGACTCCAGAGAATCTTGCCGCACTGGTTTGGTTCCGGTCGGGCCAAAAACCTAGGACTAGTTCGCGAAAGTAGGTTTTTGGAAAAACCCCAAATACCCTAAAATTTTCCCAGGGTGACGAGCAAATCCGAGGCATGCATCTGGTCCGCCTCGAGCCAAGGATTCCAGCGATATAAGACACTTGAGCCTACGCCTCACGGTTGATGAGTTATGAGCCGTTTCGTACTTTTGCCCGCTGTAGCGCCCCCGTCAGGCCGATCGGGGCGGGCCTTGGTGACGCTGTAGGCGGTGTGAGTACTATCAGCCCCCAAAGTTTCAAGTCTCCACGACTTACGGTTTGGTCTGCCCGATCAGTTTTATGTCTGAATGTTGCATCATGGGAAAATTAACAATTACAATAGGTGTTCAGCACTGAAGTGCTTGAACCCCTAATAAGTGGCTAAAAAAGGGCCACAAAAAGGCCTCTAAAAAAAAACTATAGGGTCTAGGCGCTTGCCGTCTGCGCTTCTGCGTTCCAAAAACTTTATCCAGCCTTCTAACATGTGCCTCGGAGAGGAAAAAGAACGTTTGTTGCCCTTTTAGCTCATTTATCATGGAAATGTGGTGCATTTTTTTTTTACCTTTTAAACTGTGACACCCCCACTGATGGCCCGATCTCCATAAAAGTTTGCACGCTTCTTTAGAATAATATGGCGCATGTGCTCAGCTAATTTGGTGAAGCTCTGCTCTTTTCCCCCCATTTTTCAGTCATTTAAATGTCATTTTGCATAGGGTAATACAGAGGCCTTCTCACCTTTATGACAGTTAAAGCGCCACCAATGGCCCGACGTCCATGAAAGTTTTCAAGCTTCTTCAGGATCACGTGACGCATGCGCATGCCCGATTTTGTGAGCTTGTATGCAAATCAGACAGCAAGATGGCCGCTTTCAGCCATTTCATGTGTTTTTTCCATAGAAATACATCATTTTGTCACCCTTTTAACAGTTATAGCGCCACCAAGTGGCCAGTCGCTGCGCCCTTTTTCACGTGACCACAGAATGAGCTCGTACATGCGTGTGCTGAGTTTGGTGCAAAAATCTCGTTCCGTTCACGAGTTATAGCCAATTAAGCAAAATGGGCTCCTCCCACTTCGAACATTTTGGCGGCCCTTAGGGACCGTGAAGCGAAATTTACACTTTTTTTTGATAATTATTGACAGTCAGACTCCAGAGAATCTTGCCGCACTGGTTTGGTTCCGGTCGGGCCAAAAGCCTAGGACTAGTTCGCGAAAGTAGGTTTTTGGAAAAACCCCAAATACCCGAAGATTTTCCGGGGTGACGAGCAAATCCGAGGCATGCATCTGGTCCGCCTCGAGCCAAGGATTCCAGCGATATAAGACACTTGAGCCTACGCCTCACGGTTGATGAGTTATGAGCCGTTTCGTACTTTTGCCCGCTGTAGCGCCCCCGTCAGGCCGATCGGGGCGGGCCTTGGTGACGCTGTAGGCGGTGTGAGTACTATCAGCCCCCAAAGTTTCAAGTCTCCACGACTTACGGTTTGGTCTGCCCGATCAGTTTTATGTCTGAATGTTGCATCATGGGAAAATTAACAATTACAATAGGTGTTCAGCACTGAAGTGCTTGAACCCCTAAAAATCAGCACAATTACAATAGGGTTTCAGCACTTCGTGCTTGAACCCCTAAAAATCAGCACAATTACAATAGGGTTTCAGCACTTCGTGCTTGAACCCCTAAAAATCAGGACAATTACAATAGGGTTTCAGCACTTCGTGCTTGAACCCCTAATAATAACAACAACATTCTTCTTCTAAATAACAATAAGCCTCATTAATAATAAAAATCTAGAAATCATATTTGTTTCTTTCCACTTCCCTGGTTTCGCTTTCTCTTTCTCAAAGAAGTTTCTCTTCTTTGCTGTCTTCCGTGTGTCCATGGCGTAAAATGAGGGCGTGGGGGAAGCGGAGACTTGAATATATAGGGGCGTGTTATTCTAATGACGATCGTTTTCAGCCGCGGCATTTATCAAGGTCAGGTATTGCGTACACCTGGATTTCAAAGGTACGCACAGCTTCATAAATCAGGCGATGAGAGGAGTGTAAGCATAATCTTACGCCAATATATACGCCCGTTTCTACGCAAGAATGATAAATGAGGGCCAATGAATCCAAAAAAAGAGACAATGGGTACATGAATTTTGCTCTTCTCTAGTTTGACAAATAATCCAATCCTCAGCAGTTGAGATTGGATGAGTGGGACATGCTCTTGATAACAATGAGAGAAGATGAGAATGTCATCAAGATAAACAAATAAACTTGTTTAGCATATCTCGTAACACATCATTAATAAGTGCCTGAAAACGGCTGGAGCATTGACTAGCCTAAAGGGCATTGCCTGATACTCATTGTGACCATTTGGAGCGTTAAAAGCCGTCTTCCACTCATCTCCATCTCTTATCTTAACAAGGTGGTAGGCATTTCGAAGGTCTAATTTTGTGAAAATGGTTGGATTTCAAAGGCCGTGGTCATTCGTGGCAGTGGGTAGCAGTTCTTTACTGTGATGCGATTAAGTCCCCAGTCAGGGTGTCCGCGGATCCTTAAAAAGTCTTAAATTCCATAATGTAAAAATAAGGCCTTAATTAGCATTAAAATGTCTTAAATCTGCATTTCAAATGTCTTAAAAATGCAATCAAACCAACACCACAAAGAAGATTTTATATTCGTTTTAAAATCATGTAACATTATGTCTATTTGTCACGCAGAAAAAATAGGCGGAACCAACTAACAAATTACAAGATCGCAGGGGGTTTACTAGGTGCGTGGACTGGATATTAGCAAATGGCGAAAATGTCTCGCTTTAACCATGGGGAAGTGTAAATATAATGAAAACTGGTTACATAACCCTAAATTTGCACCGTGGTTAAGACCAGTTTGTGAAAATGCTTTCGAGGTCCGGTGTATATTGTGCAAGAAAGTTTTAAAACTCTGAACAATAGGGATCAAAGCTTTGGAGACCCACATGCAGTGCGAAAAACACAAAGCATCTGCGGAAACCTGTCGAAAAACACCAGGTATTTCTCAGTTCGTGGAGCTGGTCGTGGAAGAATACACATATGGGATCACCGCAGGGATCGCACATATGGACCCTAGGCTAGCACAAGTTACACAAGCATACGAGCACTAGGCCTGGCGTCGGACGCTCCGCAATGTCCGACTGCCGAAGGGGTGCGGAGGAACTCACAGGGTTAGCCAAGTGGGGAACTCGACTGGAGTAAAAAACGCACGTATCCGTTCCTAGGAAGGGAGTGGCGCAGCAAGCCGACACTAGAGCGGAAACTTCGGTGTTACCAGCTAGTAGAAGCGAGCACACAGGAAGATACCGGCTCAACACATAAGCTATTAAACCTAAATAAATAAATACTCTCTCAGTGCTGAGGCACCCAGGGGTAGCCGCGGTGTGAATAAACACACAAGGAAACGCCCACCGAACCGACACACACACACACAAACACAGAACAATAGTGCTGTGAAAACAGCAGTTTGTGAGCTGCAATGCTCGCAGCCACTGGTGATCGCGCCGTCACACCAACACTGTAGGCAGAGAGTAGATCTCTTTGAAGTCTTCAAGGGCTGAATCTCTTTGTAGACAGAAGTCTCACGAAAGCTTGGCTCCGAAGTGAAAGACAATGTGTGCATGCGCCCGCTTCCTGTTTATACCCGTGCGGCGGGGCGGGGGCGCGTGACGCATTCACGCACGCCAACGTTCATTGGCTCGTTCTGTAGACACTCGAAGTTGATAGGGCTCCCTGAAGTGATCCCAATTACGTTGTTACGTCGAACGTGAGCGACTGAAAGGGAACTCTCAGTTGCGGTGTTCATTTCGACTCGGAGTCGGACAATAATGCCCACAGCGCCAGAGAATATATGCTATATGGAGATAGAACAAGTATAGTTTAGTTTAATTATGGTTATAATTTACTTGTCATTTGCTGTTATCCACTATTAATACAAGGCTGCTGTAGTAGACCCCGTCGGAATGATGACCAAAATATACTGATGAGTTCATTGAAGTTTATTGTACATCACACAAAAGATGAGTTTTACTCCAGATCACTGTAAGAGCTGAATAAACACAGTATAATAAGTGAGCATTAAAGTCTTATCCATAAACTCTCTCTCTCTCTCTCTCTCTCTCTCTCTCTCTCTCTCTCTCTCTCTCTCTCTCTCTCTCTCTCTCTCTCTCTCTCTCTCTCTCTCTCTCTCTCTCTCCCCCCTCCCCCCTTTCATTATCAACAACATACACAGCGAAGTACACAAAACACTCGTTACAACTAACAGTAAACAAATATATACACACCTTTTCAGTGGGTGCTTAATAAACTGGTAAACCTTATAAGTTATCCATAAAATGACTGGATGAGCTGTCATTAAGAGCGCGCTCTCACTTTCATTTCTGCAGTGGTCGGTAACGTTAGTCCTGTCGCTCTGAAGACTGTAGGCTTGATCACGAACAGTTGGTGAGATCCATCCTCGAGTAACAACGAGAGTAAATGAAGACTGGAATGTTCATTCTTACATCCAACAACAACACACCTCAGTCGCTTAGGAGGCATTCTTGTCTACAGCTGCTCAAGCGTCGAACAATGGTGGACTCTGTGTCCAGATCACTCGGGGCGGGTCTATGCTCAAACTGCAGTGTCAATCAACCGTTGTGGGCGGGGCTTGTGCAATTCTACGTCACATTGTATAGAATCCTAAAACAGCTCATTCTGAGACAGTGCTTATGATTTATGGGGATTATAAAAAAAAAAAAAAAAACACTTGGTGGATTTGTATCATTATAGGGTGGTTTTGCTCACACACTGCCAGTGCCAACACAAATTTATGTTCAAACACCATGTAAAAGTGAATTTTGCATAATAGGTGCCCTTTACAGTTTTTTTTTCAATTGTTTACACGCAATTTTGAAAACCGGGTTCTTTTTTTCAAAACAGAATCACAATTATCCAAACACCACACTCAATTTGCATAATTCCTAGATTGTTTGCAAAATGACACACTTCAGTCAAAACATACACACTTCAGTCAAAACATATACACATATTTGTGAAAATGCTATTAGTTTTCATTTAATCAACACAGTCCTCAATGATCAGACACTATTTCAGCCAGTTACACACAGCTGTGATAAATATAAAAACACATTTGTAAAAAAACTAATTTTAGGAAATAGCATGTGCTAGATTTTTGGCCAGACATTGTTATGTAAGGGATAATTTAGATGACAAAAAAAAAATAGTGACATACCCACAACATTCTTCATGATTAGTTTGAGATATAGGGAGAATGTACACAAATAGGCCTACTATAAACTTACCAAGCACTGCACAACACTGATGCTGCAGACTGAATATTTCAAGTATTTATTTCAATACTTACACAGTATTTCTTACCATAATCAGTTACAGTAATCAACCAACAATGAAATCAATGAAACAAATAAAATCTGTAGACATATAAAAATTACTGCATGAAGTACACTTTGACTCTGAAGAAAAACTACTGTAAAAGCAACAAGAATACTGTGACTATTCATCATCTCTCCGTCTGGCTGGATCAGGCCATAAGATTTCATCCACATCACAGGCTATGTCTTCAATGGTATAAGTCCTTCCCTACCTTTTCCTCTACCTAGGCCTCTTCCTAGAGCCCGAAGCCATTTGTTTTGAGAATAATGGCTGGCTGATGAAGTTATTGGCTGGCTAGCCGGCTCAGCCAAAACCTAAATGGCTGCTGCAGCCGCCAAACTTTTCATAGCTGCAAATGGCTGAAGCCATGTTTTTTGGAATAAAATGTTATATATATCAGGCTAGGAATAATATATTTACAAATCCCTTTGTAAATGTCTTCATAATATAACTAGGTGCTACTGAAGTGGAGATTTCGGACTTGGAGTATGAGAGAAAGGTCATTTTGAGAAAACGGGCTTTAAAGATTTATCATCAGCCAATGAGATCGCGCATTCAGTCTTTTTTACTTTCAAGATTGTTTGCTGATACAAAGGAAATGACCATATTTGGATCTGACAGCATTGTAGAGAAGAGAGAGAGCTGCCTAACGGTGCGTGTGATGAGAGGGTGACGGAAGAGATCGCGGAGAAGTATGTTGATTAAGAACGCAAACTTTTGTTGAATTTATGAGAAATCTACAGACGCAAACAGACAAAGTGTAGTAAAATAAAGACCTAACTGTGTATTTCGGACTTTTTTTCACCACAAGTCTGAAAGAAGACATGTATTTGAAGACAAATATCCAAAAATCTCAAAATTGACCAGTAAAAAAAAAAACGATGTTTTTGCCTGGCGTGTCTCGCCTTAATATAAACACACACCAGTATTATTTTGGACAAAGTTTTGCACATTTCACTTCAATGTACACTGAAGTATGCGTCGTGAATTAGAAACGGTGGTTTGTTACTGCAGTAATATCACGTTCAGTTATATAAATCTCTCCGTTCCAGAATATTTGGTTCATAACATCAATCTTTGTTTCGGGTGTTTGAGCAACCGTGCCCTGAAGATTTAACAAAAGTCTGGGTATGCCTAAGTAAAAAAAAAAAGTAAGTAGGAATTAGAAAAGTATGTGAGAAGTGAAATCAAAATTACCTTGCTTGCTTCTTTCCGCCATTTCACCTCAGTGCGAGAAAAAAAAATGCATGGCTTCTTCTGTACGGAAAACGAGCAATTTTAATTGGTCGTCAGTTCACTGTGAGTCTGTGTATCGTAGCAACGAGCACAAGACTGTGCTGTTATGAATCCAGTGGGAAAATAGATCTCGTGTATTGTTTATATATTTCGTGTGTGTAAGTCTCTATGTGATAGAATTATTATTTGATGCAAATAATTCTAGCCGGCTCAGCCAAACTTTATCAGATGGCGGCTCAATTTGGCTTACGAAATTATTGGCTGGCGGCGGCTGAAATTCTAAATGGCGCAAATGGCGGCGCCTGGCGGCGGCTTCGGGGTCTACCTCTTCCTCTATCTCCTTCTTCTCCTCTTCCTCTACCTGGGCCTCTTCCTCTATCTCCTTCTTCTCCTCTTCCTCTACCTCCTTCATCTCCTCTTTGAGCTCCCCCTCTCATTCTCACTCTTCTTCTTTTTCTTCTAGCTCCTTCCATCTTTGTTGAAGACAGGTGAACTCACCTGCTGCCTTTTATAGCACACCTGAGTGCTGAATTTTCAAATTAGCACATGTGTGCTTCCACACCTGGTGGTTGTGTTTATCCAATTCGTTCATTAGTGTTGTCATTGGCAATCCGGGGCTTTGTAATGACAAGGAAGTAACCTCACAATCCTTAACTGTGTCTAAGGTGTGAAAATGTGTGTAGAGTTTTACAAATCACTGTGTGTAATGTTTTGCAAAAAGGGTGAAGCAGACATTGTGTGTAATGTTGTGCAAATCTGTGGAGATGTTTTGCTCCTTGGAGTAGAATTTTGCAAATTGTGTGGAAATTTTTATTTTAGTGTGTAAACAATCGTAAAAAACTGTAATAACAGAGTATCTGTTGCTGAAAATGCAGCTTTGCCATCACAGAAATAAAATATATTAGTATATTAAAATAGAAAACCATTGTTTTAAATTGTAATAATATTTGATTATATTACCGGTTTTCTATTTTTTATCAAATAAATGCAGCCTTGGAATATTGGCATAGCCTACCAATATGCCAAACTTTGATCTTATTATTTTTGTAATTTTTGTTTGTAAGACTGTGCACAGCAGCTAGAATTGTAAAAGCTTCTATCTGTTTCTATGGACAGACCGAATGTCATTTGGAAGTTTTTAGAACTGCTGCAACAAGAGCATCCCCAGACAGCATGGTAACATTGATTCAATATTGAGTTTTGATCCAAACCATCATTTTGGTTGACATCAAAATTTCAATGTTTAAAATGTGTTGGATCAGCATTGAAATGTTGATGAAAGGGAACAGCACACATGGTTGAAGACTGTGACATTGAACTAACAGTGAGTCTTAGTTTATGAGCACACGATCTTGCAGGCATGTATCTGTGCAAAACACTACTGGGTGTTTCCCAATCAGTGGGGCGTTTCAGTTCATGATGGGCACTTTCAATGGTGTTACCTCATTTGTTCTAATACATTGGGGGTTTGGTTTAGGGGTGGGCCCTCATGATTTTAGCAAGTCTTTTGAAAAACCAATTGTAGTTTGCACTAAAAGTTGGCACTAATTGGTATACTCCCATTTTGGTTTTGCATGTGGGCTTCTCAGTAGTTAATTGATGCTTCCTTATTAGAGAGAAAACACAAGGGCTGCGTTCGAAACCGCATACTTCCCTACTATTTAGTATGGGAAAAAGAGTAGGCGAGCGAAAAAGTATGTACGAATCCAAAAGAGTAGGCGAGAATTACCTGGGTGACGTACTAATTATCGCGAGATTCGGACTTAAGTGCGTTCGAATATGCCTACTTTCCTACTATATAGTAGGCGAAAACAGTACGTGAAGGAAGCAGTACGTTAGAAACATCAGTATTCATAAAAGAGTAGGCGAGAAGTTCCCGGATGGCTTACTCGCTTCCGCCCAGATTTTTGAGTGTTCAACGATGGATACTCTTCTATCCCAGGAGGCCACGCGAGAGGATACGTCATAAAAAAGAAGAAGAAGGATAGGT